>NC_041221.1:108667199-108686830 GCF_002837175.3 Physeter macrocephalus
AGACTGAACCAGGAAGAAATAGAAAATATAAGCAGACCAATCACAAGCACTGAAATTGAGACTGTGATTAAAAATCTTCCAACAAACAAAAGCCCAGGACCAGATGGTTTCACAGGCGAATTCTATCAAATATTTAGAGAAGAGCTAACACCTATCCTTCTCAAAGTCTTTCAAAATATAGCAGAGAGAGGAACACTCCCAAATTCTTTCTGAGGCCACCATCACCCTGATACTAAAACCAAAAAAAGATTTCACAAAGAAAGAAAACTACAGGCCAATATCACTGAGGAACATAGATGCAAAAGTCCTCAACAAAATACTAGCAATCTGAATCCAACAATACATTAAAAGGATCATATACCATGATCAAGTGGGATTTATCCCAGGGATGCAAGTATTCTTCAATATACACAAATCAATCAGTGCAATAGACCACATCAACAAGTTGAAGAATAAAAGCCATATGATCATCACAATAGAAGCAGAAAAGGCTTTTGACAAAATTCAACACTGATTTATGATAAGAACTCTCCAGCAAGTGGGAATAGAGGGAACATACCTCAACATAATAAAGGCCATATATGACAAACCTACAGTAAAATCATACTCAATGGTGAAAAGCTGAAAGCATTCCCTCTAAGATCAGGAACAAGACAAGCATGTCCACTTTCACCACTTTTATTCAACATAGTTTTGGAAGTCCTAGCCTTGGCAATCAGAGAAGAAAAAAAAAAAAGAATTTCAAATTGGAAAAGAAGAGTAAAACTGTCAGTGTTTGCAGATGCAACGATACTATACATAGAAAATCCTAAAGATGCTACCAGAAAACTACTAGAGCTCATCAATGAATTAGGTAAAGTTGCAGGACACAAAATTAATACACAGAAATCTCTTGCATTCCTATACACTAACAATGAAAGATCAGGGAGAGAAGTTAAAGAAACAATCCCATTTACCATTACATCAAAAAGAATAAAATACCTAGGAATAAACCTACCTAAGGAGGCAAAAGACGTGCGCTCAGAAAACTATAAGATATTGATGAAAGAAATAAAAGATGACAAAAATAGATGGAGAGATATACCATGTTCTTGGATTAGAAAAATCAATATTGTGAAAATGACTACACTACCCAAAAGAATACCTAGGAATAAACCTACCTAGGGAGACAAAAGACCTCTACTCTGAAAACTATAAGAAGCTGATGAAAGAAATTGGAGATGACACAAATGGATGGAGGGATATACCATGTTCTTGGATTGAAAGAATCAGTATTTTCCAAAAGACTATGCTTCCCAAGGCAATCTACAGATTCAATGCAATCCCCATCAAATTACCAATGGCATTTTTCACAGAACTAGAACAAAAAAATTTATAATTTGTATGGAAACACAAAAGACCCCGAATAGCCAAAGTAATCTTGAGAAAGAAAACCAAAGCTGGAGGAATCGGGCCCCTGGACTTCAGACTATTCTACAAAGCTACAGTCATCAAAAGAGTATGTAACTGGCACAAAAACAGAAATATAGATCAATGGAACAGGATAGAAAGCCCAGAGATAAACCCATGCACCCGTGGTCACCTAATCTATGACAAAGGAAGCAAGACTATGCAATGGGGGAAAAACAGTCTCTTCAATAAATGGTCCTTAGAAAACTGGACAGCTACATGTAAAAAAATGAAATTAGAACACTCCTTAACACCATACATAAAAATAAACACAAAATGGATTAAAGACCTAAATGTAAGACCAGATACTATAAAACTCTTAGAGGAAAACATAGGCAGAACACTCTTTGACATTAATCGCAGCAATATCTTTTCCAAGCCGTCTCCTAGAGTAATGAAAAAAAAAACAAAAATAAACAAATGGGACCTAATTGAACTCCAAAGCTTTTGCACAGCAAGGGAAACCATAAACAAAACGAAAAGACAACCCAGAGAATGGGAAAAAAATATTTGCAAACGATGTGACTGACCAAGGGTTAGTCTCCAGAATTTACAAACAGCACATGCAGCTCAATATAAAAAAAACAAACCACCTAATCAAAAAATGGGCAGAAGATCTAAATAGACATTTCTTCAAAGAAGACATACAGATGGCCAAGAGGCACATGAAAAGATGCTCAACATCACTAATTATTAGAGAAATGCCAATCAAAACTACAATGAGATATCACCTTACACCAGTCAGAATGGCCATCATCAAAAAATCTACTGAAAATAAATGCTGGAAAGGGTGTGGAGAAAAAGAAACCATCCTACACTGTTGGTGGGAATGTAAATTGGTACAGCCACTATGGAGTTGTATGAAGGTTCCTTAGGAAACTAAAAATAGAGCTACCAGATGATCCAACAATCCCACTCCTGGGCATATAACCAGAGAAAACCATGGTTTGAAAGGATATAGGCCGCCACCCCAATGTTCACTGAAACACTGTTTACAATAGCCAAGACATGGAAGCAACCTAAATGTCCATTGACAGATGAATGGATAAAGAAGATGTGGTACACATATACAATGGAATATTACTCAGCCATTAAAAGGAATGAAATAATGCCATTTGTAGCAACATGGATGGACCTGGAGATTATCATACTAAGAGAAGAGAGTCAGAGAAAGACAAATATGTGGAATCTAATAAAAAGAAAAAAAATGATACAAATGAGCTTATTTACAAAACAAACTCACAGACTTAGAGAATGAATTTATGGTTACTGGGGGGAAGAGTTCAGGGTAGGGCTACATTGGGAGTTTGGGACTGACAAGTACACACTTCTAGATAAGGACCTACTGTATAGCACAGGGAACACTGCTCAACATTCTGTACCTAAAT
Source organism: Physeter macrocephalus (assembly GCF_002837175.3). Taxonomy (NCBI): domain Eukaryota; kingdom Metazoa; phylum Chordata; class Mammalia; order Artiodactyla; family Physeteridae; genus Physeter; species Physeter macrocephalus. Next base: position 108,670,037 of record NC_041221.1, read on the forward strand.
GGGAAAAGAATGTGAAAAAGAATAGATACATGTATAACTGAATCACCCTGCTGTACACCTGAAACTAACACAACATTGTTAATCAACTATGCTCTGATATAAAATAAAAATTTTTAAATTTTAAATTAGTCTAAATTAAATTTTAAAAAATAATTTCTTAAACTCAGAGAGGATCCTCAAATGTTTTTGTAAATGGATTTCCTGCTGAGACAGTAGATAGATAAGAAAATAAACTGAGATGCCATATGATCTGACTGAACTTATGAACATAGCTGATATTAGGAGTCTGCTAGGAATTCTTTAAGGCCTTTTTCCCCAATCTAAATGTATCAAGAGGGAAAGAAAACCATAAAAGCATAGGTGAATGAGTTTGGCAATCCTTTGATTTCATTTAGGTGGCAACCTAATCTTTGGGGAATTAAAAACAGTCTTTCTTTGTCTTTACAAATTGTCATACAGGACCAGATTGGTGGCTCCAGAAACAATTCAAAGCCCGCCAATCTTTTTTTTCTTTTTAACCACTCCCCAAATCTCCCATATTTATTTTAAAAGACTTGTATTAAGAAGAAAAATCTGGCTATAAGGGAACAAAAGTCCTTTTAGAAGGAACTTGTATTTCCCTCCCTTTGCCTTTGAGATGTAAATATTCTACCGGGTCTACTCCAGGAACTCTTATCTAGGCCTTCACTTTAAAATGCACATTTCAGGAGTTTCCTCTTATTTAAAAGAAAAAACAAAAGGGGAAAAGGTCATTGGAACTTGACTTGTTAAGGACAAATATAAATCTTAAGTGTCTTCTCCACAAATATTAGTAAAAAGGGTTTAGCCATCTGAACAGCTGACCTTGATTTATTTTATCTGCTGGGAACCCAGTTTGAATCCAACTTCTTTTGTGACTGGTGGGTTTTAAATGATCATACCTGATCCATGGCTGAAATTTTAGAATGGGAGCTATGAGGTTTCTGTTTGTATTTGTATGTATCTATAAATATATGTATTACAGATGTGTGGTATTTTCTACCCTTAAGTGGTATTGCCAAAATTAATTTGTAAAAGAGCTCTATTTAGTTATCTTAAAGAAAATTAAGCACATATATAAACACTCAGAAATATATAATAGAAACTAAACCAAATAATTCTCAGCTTGAAATTCTTGATCTGGGAAAATATTCAGTATTAAAGCTAGTTTTTGTTTATTGGCTTCATTAATACAGATATGTCTTTAGAGTTATCAACATTAAGTAAAATTCCTTTATTGTACCTAGTGAAACTGAGTGGGACCCTGTGGGGCTCCTGGGCACAGAAGCCTTTCTGTGTCCTCCATTTCTTGTTTGTAGGGAATAGGCTCCAGCCTCCATGACCTTTCCTGAGTTCCAAAGGGCAGATTCAAACATGTGCTGATCAGGGAAGGGAGAGGATGCAGAGACAAGGGAGGAGCAGTCAAGAAACAATAGTGCAGCCTTGGGGCAGGGTCCTGGTTCTGCCTCAAGGCATACCATAACAATATCTTTGAGCTTTTCTGCAGAAATAAAATCCCCTACAAATGGAAGATGTTAACCACTTGACGAAACATTCTTCATTCCAGAGATAAGGTCACAGTTTGATAACCTTGAGAACCACAGAAGCTCATCAGGAGACTGTCTGAGGCCAGATTATAGGAATGCAGGCCCTGCACACATCCTGATCCTTATCAGCAACCCCACCCTTGAACCATTGCTAGAAAACTCCTCACCAAATCCCACAGGGTTGGGACACACAGTTTTTGAGGGCATGAGCCTGCTGTGTCCCTCTTTGCCTGGCAAAGCAATAAAGCTATTCTTTTCTACTTCACCCAAAACTCTGCCTCTGAGATTTGATTTGGCACCAGTGCACAGAGGCCGAGTTTTTGGCATCACTAGGTTTACTGAAAGTCAAATAACTTCATGTTATCTCAGTTACAAAATTTTTATAGTGCAGCCTTGGGGCAGGGTCCTGGTTCTGCCTCAAGGCATACCATAACAATATCTTTGAGCTTTTCTGCAGAAATAAAATCCCCTACAAATGGAAGATGTTAACCACTTGACGAAACATTCTTCATTCCAGAGATAAGGTCACAGTTTGATAACCTTGAGAACCACAGAAGCTCATCAGGAGACTGTCTGAGGCCAGATTATAGGAATGCAGGCCCTGCACACATCCTGATCCTTATCAGCAACCCCACCCTTGAACCATTGCTAGAAAACTCCTCACCAAATCCCACAGGGTTGGGACACACAGTTTTTGAGGGCATGAGCCTGCTGTGTCCCTCTTTGCCTGGCAAAGCAATAAAGCTATTCTTTTCTACTTCACCCAAAACTCTGCCTCTGAGATTTGATTTGGCACCAGTGCACAGAGGCCGAGTTTTTGGCATCACTAGGTTTACTGAAAGTCAAATAACTTCATGTTATCTCAGTTACAAAATTTTTCAGCAAGAAAAATAGCTTGGGATGATGGCTGAGTTTGTCTAATGTCTCATGAAGTTTTCATGGGTAATCTAAACATACTTTTCGGTAACAAATGATTTAGATAGATGTAAATGGGCTAAGACTTAAAAATCCCTTCCAAAATATTTTGGTAATTTAAACCTTTACAGTTTTGCTAAGTTAAGTTAAATGATGGGAATTCACTGAATGTCTAGATCATTTCCAAGTAAGATAAAATACTGAAACACTAATTGCTAAACAAGTCTAAGTTTACCTACGTTTGTCTTCCTGTTACAGAAAAACTAAAGATATTTGGGTTTATTAGAAATATGTCTTTTACCACATTGAAAAAAATTGTGCTATGAGGAAATATATGTTTTTAGAAATTATGATATGTATTCATAAAGTTTGTCAGTCAAAAAGTACTGGTGTAATAGCAGTTTACAATTGCTTATGCCTTAGTTTTCATTAGAAATTAATGTTTCTAAGGATTAAGAATTCTGATTATGTATTCTAATTGATGTATGTAATTAAAATTACTAAAATTAATATAAAAAATAAAGAATGGAAATGCATTTTGTTAAGAGGAAAGAAAATACTTTTGTCCTAAAATGAGTTTTAAAAGAGGGAGCGATAAAAGGTTTGTGGAAAAGGAACATTGAGAAAAGAGTTATGCATGGTCAAGCTGGCAAAGACTGGAATGAATTTAACTGAGTGAATGAATTTTAATAGCAAAAGCAAGACAGTGAGAAGCCAGAATTTGGTTTTCTCTGTTGAGAGGACAGTTTTCTTGAACTACTGATTTGCCTTTGATAACAGACTGTAGAAGTTTCTTTACCTTTTAAGTAATCTGTTGTAACTTTCTATATTTGCTTTTGAAATCTTTTGTCACTTTGGTTGGGTGGATAACTAAGTGTTGATTCACAGTGACCTATGATCCTCCTTGACCAAGTGTTTTAAAACCTTGATATATTGGGCAAACTTCCTCCAAACAAATACTAAATGAAGTGTTACTGACGTGGAAATAACTTATGTTTTCTAGAAGGTCCCCAAAACACTTCAAGAGATTTATTTTCTCTCCTTATTAAAGACATGTTAACTAATTAGGCTTAATATGTATGTTAAATACATGGGAAGCATTGTCAAATGAGTAATAATAAACTTTCTTTAGTTATATTGTATGGGTAAATGTTACTAATATAAACTTCTAGAAATTATAGGAAATTCCTAAAATTCAGATATGTCCTGGTATAATGTTTTCAGTCATAATTCTAGTTATTTTCTTAAAATGTTGTGTGCCACAGAAATAACCAAATTTCCTGTCAACTGCTTTGTATTCAGATCTTTAACCATGTCATCTTAAGTCTTTTGTCATTTACAGAGAGCTATTATTTTGCTCTAATGGTTTTGCAAAACTGCTTCCTCTTCAAGAAGATTCATAGGACTTTTTGAAATACAGGCCTCTGATAACTTTTAGATCATACCACTGAACTGGGTAAGAAATTACAGAACCCCAGTGGAGGACGTGATGGCTTCATAAAACTGCTAACAGAAGATCAAGATCAACAAGAATTAGTTACATAGAACTGAATGAGCTGATGAATATGATTATAATTTTTAAGAATTTTTGTCTGTAATATTACTGGCTTTTAACCTTTGTGTTCCAGATATAAGGAAACCTTTCCTCTTAAGCTAACTATGATTTACAGCAATTTGGTAAATTATACATTTGTAAGCAGAATGGAAACATTTATCTTTTTCTCTCTACCTGATCCCTCCAGAATCTGGAAGTTCTTCATGAGTATTCTTATTTTCATGGCAGTATAGTTATTTACAAAATTTCACTAAAAATCTGCTCTCCTTGTTAGAGGAAACAATTAGAAACACTGGTTATATTACCAAAGCTTTGACTGGAATGTCGTATTTGAGAATGTGCATAGACTCAGATACGATCAGACACCTTTAAGAAACAAAGATTAACTTTATGAAAGAGCCATAAAGTCCCTTGAAAATACAGCCTGGTACCTTGCTCATGGGGTTACCAGCAGCCTTACAGGTGAGGAAGGGAAGTCACTTCCTGTCAGGTGCAGGAAGCTCAGAATATTTTGGAGACCTCAAAAAAAGAGGAATTCACCCAAATCTATAGGTATTACAGGGGAGTCTGATAGCAAGTTCTTGGTGTGGCTTCCTGGCCTCAAGAGGCATTTAAAAGTTCAATCTGGAGATTCCTTATAAAAAGTTGCAGCAAAGCAGATTCAAAAGGGCCTAAATGGTCATTTGCTATCTTGCTGAACTTCTGTAAAATTTCAGGCCAAGTTTAATGAAACTAACCTTATTTTGCAAACATATTAGTCTCAATTTGGCTACCTTTCTTAGAAATGAGGGTGATTTTAGAGAGAAAAAACTGTTTCAGTAGAAACTTAATACACAATTATGGATATCAGATTGTAGTTCTGTTATTCTGCAAACTGGACTGGATCCTGAATTCTTCAAGCCTCCTCAAATATTTGGCTATAGCTCTTGAAATTAACATTTCCAGCTTTTCTCCCACTTCTGACTTGGAATCATTGAGAATAAAAGCTGCCCTTTCCATGGAATCCTGCAAACTGAAGCTGAACAACTTGATATAAACTTAAGAGAGATCGGGCTTCCCTGGTGGCGCAGTAGTTGAGAATCTGCCTGCTAATGCAGGGGACACGGGTTTGAGCCCTGGTCTGGGAGGATCCCACATGCTGCGGAGCAACTAGGCTCGTGAGCCACAACTACTGAGCCTGCACGTCTGGAGCCTGTGCTCCGCAACAAGAGAGGCCACAATAGTGAGAGGCCCGCGCACTGTGATGAAGAGTGGTCTCCGCTTGCCACAACTAGAGAAAGCCCTCGCACAGAAACGAAGACCCAACACAGCAAAAATAAGTAAGATAAATTAATAAACTCCTACCCCCAACATCTAAACAAACAAACAAACAAACAAAAAACTTAAGAGAGATCACAATAGCCCATCAATAGACAATCTTCATTCCTGTTGCTCTGTGAGCCACTCAGAAAGCTTACCTGCACACCCAATGACATCACCAGAGATATTTCAAACTCTACAAGATGCTTTGACCCTGAAATTTTGAAATCTTTTCAAATGGCAGCTCTCAGGACTCAGACACTGGGTTTATAATTTGTTCCAGTCATTACTTTTGTTTTTCTTTTGTTTTCTTAGAAATGCCTTATTAAATACCTGATATCTCACACAATATAGAACTAACTTTGAGAGTGCAGCCCCATTACCACCTCCTGAAATAAAACACATTTAACTGAACTAAGTAACTCATTCAAAGAGATAAGGAGTAATCTATCAACTTAGATCCTTAGGCTCTGAAAATTTCAAAGGTGGGACTTAAGGGAGCAGAATCTGCCACCCCAAAATATGTCTCTTTGAAATATTATTTTGAGCTGGTTATTTTCTAAGAAAGATCAGAAATCAAAAACACTCTGAAAAAAAACTCTGAGTTTCCCTTTTGTAAGGAACATTTACATTTGTAAGGAAAGTCTCCCTTGCTGTACCTGGAAGAGGAGGATGACCAAATCACTAGAAATTCTTATCACTGGAGAAGGCAATGACTTAAATCTGCATCACAAATTTACCATTGTTTACTGTGCTTTTCCTAGAACCTCACATAACTGACTCTCCCCAACCTCAACATCCTTCTTTTTCTTTAGCTGAGAATGCTACTTAAGGTGGGAGATTTGGCCATTTTGTTGAGTTACTCAGTTTTCTGGATATGTCCCATCTATACATGTTTTAAACTTTTGCTTGATTTTCTCTTGTTTAAAAAAAAAAAAGATGTGTGAGATTGGAAAAATATAAAATAAGATGCAAAAATAGACTGTTTTATTGAAGCATATTGGAAGAGAAAATAATACAAAAATATTGGAAGACATAGAAAGCAAAAAAAATGTTAAAAAATTAAAATACATGGTAAAAAGTAGTATTCGAAATATTGATAAAAATGATGCAGGATTCATGGCAATATATACCAGTAATGGAAGGATAATTTAACATATAAAAATTATTAATGTAGGTAGTGCTTTCTGAAGGCAGGCAAGTTCTTTATAAAGATGGAACTACTAACTCTCCCTGGTTTAGATCCTTCCTGGAGTCTTCTAGCAATGAACAAAAGCAGTCATTGTTTGGAAGAACCAAGACAAAAGTAATAAAGAAACTAGTTCCAGGAGATTGCCACAATGGCAGAATAGAAAGACCCTGAGCTCACCTCCTCTAATGGGCACACTAAAGTCACAACCTTTTGCAGAATAACCACCAATGAAAAAAACTGGAACCTACAAGAAAAGATCTTCTACAACTAAAGACACAAAGAAGGAACCACAATGAGATGGGTTGGCGGGGAAGACCTGTAATATAGTCAAGTCCCATACCCCCGAGGGGGAGACCCACAAACTGGAGAATAATTACATTGCAGAGGTTCTCCCACAGGAGTGAGATTTCTGAGCCCCACATCAGGCCCTCCAGCCTGGGAGTCCGGCGCTGAGAAGATGAGCCCCTAGAACATTTGGCTTTGGAGGTCAAGGGGCTTAATTTTGGTAGAGCCAGTGGGCTGGGAAAATAGAGACTTCATTGTTACAGGTGCAACAAAATCACCCATGCTACAGAACCCAGGACAGAAGCAGTAATTTGATAGGATCCTGGGTGAGACCTACCTGCTGAACCTGGAGAGTCTCCTGGAGAGGCAAAAGGCAACTGCAGCTCACCCTGGGGACATAGACACTGATGGCAGCCATTTGGAGGAGTGTTCTCTACCACATGGACACTGGTGTTGGTGGATGCTATTGAGGAACCCTCCCTCTAGCTCATTAGCATCAATAACTGGCTCCGCTCAACAGCCTGTAGGTGCCAGTGCTGGGCCACCTCAGGCCAAGCAATTAACTGTGTGGGGACCTGCCCCCCCCCCGCATCAGCAGACAGGCTGCATTAAGACTCCCTGAGCCCACAGCCACCTCTGGACACAGCCATGCCCACCAGAGGGCCCAGAAACCAGTCCTAGGATCCCTTGGGCCTTGGTCCTGCTCTCCAGGGAGCCTGCTTCAGCTTATCGATCAACTTCAACTACCAGGGGTCAGACACCAGAGGCAAGAAAGCCACAGACCTGCAGCCTGCAGACCCAGGAAGCCCACCAGCAGGCCAGACCCTGCCCTGGGACCACCTGGGCACCAGCCCTGCTTACTAGGAGGCACCACCAGTGAGTGGGCAATAGCACTGAAGTCTTGTGGACCCTGACTCTGCCCACCAGTGAGCCAGTACTAACCCTGGGGCCCCCTGGGGTTCTGCAGTCAGCCACCTTGTGACCCAGTCCCACCAATCAGCATCCAGCAGCCTCTGCATGAAGCAGGACCTAGCAACCAAATGGACTGGGGAACAACCAACCTACCAGACCGTCCGCACAGTTAGTCTGCCACAAAAGAAAGACCCTAGCAGCCCTCAAAGGGGGAACCACTAGGGCATATAGTTCAGGTGATGAAAGAGGAATGTGCTACTGGGATGCACAGGACATCTCCTACAAAAGTTCACTCCTCCAAGATCAGGAAATGTAAACAACCTACCATATACATAAAAATAAAAACAGTAACTTAGGCAAAATGAGGTGACACAGGAACTTGTTCCAAACGAAGAAACAGTATAAAACCCCAGAACAGCTAAGGAAACTGGAGGTAGTCAATCTACCCAAGATAGAGTTCAGGATAGTGATCGTAAAGATGATCAAAGAACTTGGGAGAAGAATGGATGCACAGAGTGAGAACTTAGAAGTTTTTAACAAAGAGTTAGAAAATATAAAGAACAACCAAACAGAGATGAAGAATACAATAACTGAAATGAAAAATGCACTAGACGGACTCAATAGTAGAGTAAATGCTACAGAGGAATGGATCAGTTAGCTAGGAAACAATGTAGTGGAAATCACTGTTGCTGAACAGAAAAAAGAAAACAGACTGAAAAGAAATGAGGATAGTTTAAGAGACCTCTGGGACAACATCAAGCACAATATTCACATTAGAGGGGTCCCAGTAGGAGAAGAGAGACAGAGAAAGGGGCTGAGAACATTTTGGAAGACATAATAGCTGAAAATGTCCCTAACCTGGGAAAGGAAAGAGAAATCCAAGTCCAGGAGGCCTAAAGAGGACCATATGGGATTAACCCAAAGAGGAACACACCAAGACACACAGTAATTGAAATGACACAAATTAAAAATAAAGAGAGAATATTAGAAACAGCAAGGAAAAATCAACAAATAACATAAAAGGGAACTCCCATAAAGCTATCAGATGATTTTTCAGCAGAAACTCTGCAGGTCAGAAGGCAGTGGGACAATATATTTAAAGTGATGAAAGGGAAAAAAACCACAACCAAGAATACTTTACCCAGCAAGGGTCTCATTCAGATTTGATGGAGAGATCAAAAGCTTTATAGACAAGTAAAACCTAAAAGAGTTCAGCACCACCAGACCATCTTTACAACAAATGTAAAAGTAACTTCTCTAAGTGAAAATAAAAGACCACAACTAGAAACAAGAAAATTACAAAAAAAAAGAAAGCTCATCAGCAATGGCAAACATATAGTAAATGTAGGAAATCACCCATGCACAAACCTAGTAGGAAGGTTAGAAGACAAAAGTAGTAAAATCATCTATAACCACAATAAGCAGTTAAGGGATACACAAAACCATTAGATGTAAAATATGATATCAAAAACAGTATTTGTGAGGGGAGGAGAATACAAATGCAGGGGTTTTAAAATGCATTTGAAAGTAAGAGATCAGCAACTTAAAAACAATCAGGCATGTATATAGATTGCTACATAAACACATTACAGTAACCACAAACCAAAAACCTATATTAGATATACGCACAAAAAAGAAAAAGGAATCCAAATGTAACACTAGTCATCAAATCACAAGGGAAGAGAACAAAAGAAGAAACAAAAAAGACTTAAGAAAACAACCCCAAAACAATTAACAAAATGGCAATAAGAACATACATATCAATAATCACCTTACATGTAAACAGACTAAATGCTCCAATCAAGACATAGAGTGGCTGAGTAGATACAAAAATAAAACCCATACATATGCTGTAGACAAGAGACTCACTTCAGATCTAAAGACACACACAGACTAAAAGTCAGGGGATGGAAAAAGGTATTCCATCCAAATGGAAATCAGAAGAAAGCTGGGGAAGCAGTACTTATAGCAGACAAAATAGACCTTAAAGTACAGTCGTTACAAGAGACAAAGAAAGACACTACATTATGATCAAGGGATCAATCCAAGAAGAAGATGTAACAATTGTAAATATGCACCCCAACATACAAGCACCTAAATACATAAAGAAATATTACAGACATAAAGGGAGAAATTAACAGTAACACAATACCAGTAGGGGACTGTGACATTCCACTTACATCAATGGACAGATCATCCAGACACGAAATCAATACAGAAACAAAGGCCATAAAGAAAACATTAGACCATATGGACTTAATTGATATAGATAGATAGATACATAGATAGATACATAGATAGATCATTCCATCTGAAAGCAGCAGAATACATATTCTATTCAAGTGCACATGGAACATTCTCCAGGACAGATCATATGCTGGGCCACAAATGAAGGCTCAGTAAATTTAAGAATATTAAAATCATATCAAGCATCTTTTCTGACCACAACACTATGAGACTAGAAATCAACTACAAGAAAAAAACTGTAAAAAAGACAAACACATGGAGGCTAAACAATATGCTACTAGACAACCAATAGATCAACGAAGAAATCAAAGAGGAACTCAACAAACACCTAGAGACAAATGAAAATGAAAACATGACTATCCAAAAACTATGGGACGCCACAAAAGCAATTCTAAAAAGAAGGTTTATAATGATACAAGCTTGTATCAGGAAACTAGAAAAATCTCAAATAAACAGCCTTACTTTACACCTAAAGGAACTAGAGAAGAAGAACAAACAAAACCCAAAGTAGTAGAAGGAAAGATATCATAAAGATCAGAGCAGAAATAAATGAAATAGAGATTTAAAAAACAACAAAGAAGCTCAATGAAGCTAAAAGCTGATTCTGTGAAAAAATAAACAAAGTTGATAAACCTTTAGCCAGACTCATCAAGAAAAGAAGGGACACGGCCCAAATCAATAAAATCAGAAATGAAAAAGGAAAATATACAACCAACACTGCAAACCTACAAAAGATGCTGAGACTACTATTAAAAACTATATATAAATGTCAATAAAATGGACAACCTAGAAGAACTGGACAAATTCTTAGAATTTGTACACTCTCCCAAGACTGAACCAGGTGAAATACAAAATATGAACAGATCAATTACCGGTAATGAAATTGAATCAGTAACAAAAAACTCACAACAAACAAATGTTAGGACCAGATGGCTTCACAGATGAATTCTACCAAACACTTAGAGAAGAGTTAACACCTATCTTTCTCAAACTATTTAAAAAACTGCAGAAGAAGGAATGCTTCCAAACGCATTCTATGCGGCCAGAATCACCCTGATACCAAAATCAAAGTTATCATAAAAAAGAAAATTATAGGCCAGTATCACTGATGAACACAGAAGCAAATATCCTCAACAAAATATTAGCAAACTGAATCCAACAACACATTAAAAGGATTATACAGGATGATCAAGTGGGATTTATCCCAGGGATACGAGGATTTTTTATATTTGCAAATCAATCAATGTGATACACCGCATTAAGAAAAGGAAGTATAAAAACCATATGATCATCTCAGTAGATGTAGAAAAAGCTTTCAACAAAATTAGACATTGATTTTGATAAAAACTCTTCCAAAAGTGGGAACAGAGGGAACATACCTCAACATATTAAAGACCATATATGACAAACGTACAGCTAACATCATTCTCAATGGTGAAAACCTGAAAGTATTTCCTCTAAGATCAGGAATAAGACAAGGATGTCCACTCTTGCCTCTTTTATTCAACATAATTTTGGAATTCCTAGCCACATGAATCCAAGAAGAAAAAGAAATAAAAGGAATCCAAAGTGGAAAGGAAGAAGTAAAACTGTCACTGTTTGCAGATGACATGATACTATACATAGAAAATCCTAAAGATGCCACCAGAAAACTGCTAGAGCTCAACAATGAATTCAGTAAAGTTGCAGGATACAAAATTAACATACACAAATCTGCTGCATTTTTATAAACTATCAGAAAAAGAAATTAAGGAAACAATCCCATTTACCATCACATAAAAAGAATAAAATACCTAGGAGTAAACCTACCTAAGGAGGTAAAAGACCTATATACTTGGAAAACTATAAGACATTGGTGAAAGAAATTGAAAATGTCACAAACAGGTGGACTGGAAGAATTAATATTGTTAAAATGACCACACTCCCCAAGGTACTCTACAGATTCAATGTAATCCTGATCAAAATACCAAGGGCATTTTTCCCAGAACTAGAACAAATAATTTTAAAATTTTTATGGAAACACAAAAGACCCTGAATTGTCAAAATAATCTTGAGAAAGAAGAACAGAGTTAGAGGAATCATGCTTCCTGACTTCAGACTATACTCCAAAGCTTCAGTAATCAAAACAGTATGCTACCGGCACAAGAAAAGATACAGAGATCAATGGAACAGAATAGAGAGCCAAGAAATAAACCCATACACTTATGTTCAATTAATATATAACAAAAGAGACAAGAATATACAATGGAGAAAAGAGTCTTCAATAATTGGTGCTGGGATAAATGGACAGCTACAGGTAAAATAATTAAATGAGAACATTCTCTAACACTATACACAAAAATAAACTCAAAATGAATTAAAGACTTAAGACTGGAAACCATAAATCTCCTAGAGCAAAACATAGGCAGAACACTCTTTGATGTAAATTGTAGCAATTTTTCTGGCTCTGTCACCTAAAGGAAAGGAAATAAAAGCAAAAATAAACAAAGGGGCCTAATTAAACTTAAAAGCTTTTGCATAGCAAAGGAAATGATCAACAAAATGAAAAGACAACTTACTGAATGGGTAAATATTTGCAAATGATATGACCCATAACAAGTCAATATCCAAAATATATAAACAGATCATACAACTCAACATCAGAAAAACAAATAACCTAATTGAAAAATGGGCAGAAGAACTGAATAGACATTTATCCAATGACAACATTCATATGGCCAACAGGCACTTGAAGAGAAACTCAATATCATTAATCATCAGAGAAATGCAAATTAAAACCACAATGAGATATCACCTCACACCCATCAGAAGGGCTATCATCAAAAAGACCACAAATAACAAATGCTGGTGAGGATGTAGAGGAAAGGGAACCCTCATACACTGTTGGTGACAATGTCCATTGGTGTAGCTATTGTGGAAAACATTATGGAGGTTTCTCAAAAAACTAAAAATAGAAGTACCATATCACCCAGCAATGCCACTCCAGGTATATATCTAAAAAAAACAAAAACACTAATTTGAAACGATACATGCACCCCAATGTTCAAAGCACCATTATTTACAATTGCCAAGATGCGGAAGCAAACTAGGTGTCCATCAACAGATGAATGGAAAAGAAGATGTGGTACGTGTGTGTGTATATACATATACACCCATACATACATACATACATATATACAAAATGGAATACTACTCAGCCACAAAAAGGAACGAATTTTTGCCATTTGCAACAACATGGTTGGACTTGGCAGGTATTATGCTAAGTGAAATAAGTCAGACAAATACTTTAAGATTTCACTTATATGTGGAATCAAAAAATAAACTAATGAATATAACAAAAAGGAAATAGACTCACAGATATAGAAAAGAAACTAGTGGTTAACAGTGGGGAGGGAGAAGGGAGAGAGGCAAGATAGGGGTAGGGACTTAAGAGTTACAAATTATTATGTATAAACTACATAAGCTACAAGGATATATTGGACAACACAGGGAATATAGCCAATATTTTATAATAACTATGTATGGAATATAACCTTGAAAAATTATAATCACTATGTTGTACATCTGTAACTTATATAATATTGTTCAACTATAATTCAATAAAATTTTTTTAAATTATCAATATAGCATAACACTAATAGGTTAGAGGAAAAAATGACCATCTCCATATATTAAAAAGGTCAAGTTATGTAGTCCCAAGATAAACGCATTTTGAAACTCTAATCAAACTGTGAATTGAGGGGGACTTCTTTAACTTAGGAAACTATACCAGTCCAAAACTGCAGCAAAAAAATACACATAACAGTGAGACTTTAGAAGAATCTCTTTTTGATTCAAGGAAAAGGTAAAGATCTTATAATCACCACTTTTTTTCCAAGATTACCTAGACATCCTAGTCTAGATATACATAAAGAAATAAGCATATAAATAATATTGTCATTTACAGGTTATATGATGTATACCTAGACATAACAAGAGAATCCACAATCTATCAAGACTATTAAGAGACTTTAAATGTTTTCTAGCAAACAGTATTAATGTAGAGTGATCAATAGTTTATGCAATATCCAGCAAGGAGTGTTTTAAGAAATTTATATAATTTCATTGCAGGATGAAAGATCTAAATAAAATGGAGACTTATCATGGAGATCATAAATATTCTCGATTGATAAACCCATTACAATTCAAGTAAAATTTCCACCAAGACTATTTGTAGGATGGGAAAAATTGATCCTAAGATCCATAAAAGAAGTGAAGAATCAAGAATAGATAAAACGTTGTACATGAAAAACTAGAGAAGGGGATTTGCCCTACACACTCAAAGACTCATTATAAAGCTATATCATTAAAGGACTGAATAGATAAACAGACTATATGTGTATGGTATATGACAGACATAGCATTACAAACCTGTTGCAAAAGAATATTCAATAAAATGCTGCCAAGACGATTTGCATTCCCTAAGGAAAAATGATAAAAATAGATCCCTTATACTGAGCACAAAAATAAAATATTCTAGATAGGTTAAAGATCAAAATGTGAAAAACAAAACTGTGAAAATTTCTCAAGAAGACATGGGAGAATATTCTTAGGATATCGAGATAGGGAAGGATTTTCTGAATCAGATACAAAAATGCAGAATAGTTAAAGAAAATTATAAATTGAATACACTAAACTTAAAAACTTTAATACATCAAAAGATATTCTAAAAAATTATGATAGAACTTATATTTGGGGGAAATATCTGAGCAACTTTTGAATTTAAATTAAAAAATCTAATTAATGAAAAAAATTCATACAACAGTAGAAAAAAATGACGCAGGCTATGGTCAGGTATTTCACTGAAGAGGACTCTAAGAAGCCAATCAACCTATTCAGAGTTGCACAACTGAAGGAACAGTAGGAGAATGCAAATCATAGCAACACTGGGACACCATTTCATATACTGGTAAAGAAATTTAAATCTCTTTTCCCTAAGTTTTGGCAAAAATTTGGATTAGCATGAATTCTTACACATCATTCTGTAAATTATACAATCACTTTGGATAACAATTTGGCAATAGCTAGTAAAGCTTAAAAATTCACACTTGTATGACTCAACAATTCCTTTTCTAGGTATACTCTTACTCTGGGAAGCTCTTATTCATGTTCCCAAGGAAACATGAGCTAGAAAATTCATTCTAACATTGGTTGGAATTGAAAAATAAAAAAGTTGTAATTACCTAATTGTTTATTTGTAACAGAAGAGATGATCTAAGGTTTAGTCATGTATTTGTATACTAGAGAGCAGTTAAAATGAATGAATTAGATCTATAACCAACAACATAGGTAGTTCTAAAATATATAATGTTGGGAAAAAATTCCCGCATTACTGAATTTCAAAAACAATGTTGAGTAAAAAAGCATATTGCAAATACACAGACATATTAGAAAATTTTTAATAAAAATTAAAAACCCTAAACAAAGGAAGTAGATTGCTTATTGATATCTAGAATAAGTATAGACACTTGGACATAACTAATACTCTGAAATATTTAGAATAGTGATTAGTTCTAAAGAGAGGAGGTAAATGGATGGAGGTGTAAGAATGTTAAAAGAGACAAAGAGAAAAAAATATAAACAAAGAATAAAATGCAGAAAGAGCTCACATCTCTTCAATCTGAGTACATGGGGGTGCATAGTCTATTATTTTTGATATTTGGTTCATATTTGGCAATTTTTTATACCTATATATATTTTACTCTTTTAATAGCCTACCTTATTAAATCAATTTTACTTTTTTAAATTGAAGTATAGTTGATTTACAATGTTGTATTAATCTCTGCTGTAAAGCAAAGTGATTCAGTTATATATATATATACATTTTTATATTCTTTTCCATTATGGTTTATCTCAGGATATTGAATATAGTTCCCTGTGCTATTCAGTAGGGCCTTGTTGTTATATTTTTAATTATATTTAGACCTAAGACTTAAATATAACCATAAAAAGGTAAGAAGGCCATTCTAATTTTGATACCAAAGACAGAAAAAAATACAGGATAATGGTGACTCATTTGACCGTAGAAAAATTGAAAATTAAATGTTTGTATGGCTAACACAAGAAGAAAAACATTTAAATATACAGTTGACCCTTGAACAACACAGGTTTGAACTGAATGGATCCACTTATACACAGATTTTTTTTCAGTAGTAAACACTACAATACTACATGCTTCCGCAGTTGGTTGAATCCTTGGCTACAGAACCAAGGATACAGAGGAACCACGTATAGGGAGGGCTGACTATAAGTTATACAGGATTTTTGACTTCAAGGAGGGTCAGTGCCTACCCCCACATTGTTCAAGGGTCAGATGTGAATGATTATCAGGGGAATATAGTATCAACATATGGGACAAAGTGTTAAAATACTTCACATATCAAAAGAATTGTGAATCAATTGGGAAAAGATATAGACTATCTTTTTTAAAAATGGCCAAAAAATGACAGGAAGCTGTGGCCAATAAAATTAGAAAATAAAAACATTGTGGCAAATCAATTAGCAAAATCAATGCACCTGCAACTCAATAGTAACCAGAGATGCAAATTATATCAATCATTATGCAGCATTTTTCACTTTAATATTGGAAATATCTAGCAAAAAAAGTTAATAATGCTGTGCATTAAAAGTTAATAATGCAGGGGATTAGCAGGCAAGATGGCGGAAGAGTAAGACGCAGAGATCACCTTCCTTCTCACAGATACATCAGAAATACAGCTACATGTGGAACTTCTCCTATAGAACACCCACCGAACGCTGGCAGAAGACCTCAGACCTCAGAAAAG
>NC_041221.1:108687508-108687958 GCF_002837175.3 Physeter macrocephalus
TTTTTTTTTTTTTTTTTTGCCTCTTTGTCTCCTGGTGCGAGAGGAGAGGGGATTAAGCGCACCGCGTAAAGGAGCTCCAGAAACGGGCGCGAGCCGCGGCTGTCGGCGCGGACAGCAGAGACGGGCGTGGGGTTCTAGGGTTGCTGCTGCCGCCACCAAGAGGCCTGTGTGCGAGCACAGGTCACTCTCCACACCGCCCCTCCCGGGAGCTCGTGCAGCCCGCCACTACCGGGGCCCCGGGATCCAGGGACAGCTTCCCCGGGAGAACACGTGGCGCGCCTCCGGCCGGTGCAGCATCACGCCGGCCCCTGCCGCCGCAGGCTCCCCCCGCATCCGTGCCCCTCCCTCCCCCTGGCCTGTGCCAGAGCCCCTGAATCAGCTGCTCCTTTAACCCCGTCCTGTCTGAGCGAAGGGCAGACGCCCTCGGACGACCTACACGCAGAGGCGGGG
>NC_041221.1:108692620-108811841 GCF_002837175.3 Physeter macrocephalus
ATAAATCCAAGGAGAAACACGCCAAGACACATAATAATCAAACTGTCAAAAATTAAATACAAAGAAAACATATTAAAAGCAGCAAGGGAAAAAAAAATAACACACAAGGGAGTCCCCATAAGGTTAACATCTGATCTCTCAGCAGAAACTCTACAAGCCAGAAGGGAGTGGCAGGACATATTTACCAAATGTAAATTAGATAGCTAGTGGGAAGCTGCCGCATAGCACAGGGAGATCACCTCTGTGCTTTGTGACCACGAGAGGGGTGGGATAGGGAGGGTGGGAGGGAGGGAGACGCAAGAGGGTAGAGATATGGGAACATATGTATATGTATAACTGATTCACTTTGTTGTAAAGGAGAAACTAACACACTATTGTAAAACAGTTATACTCCAATAAAGATGTTAAAAAAAAAAAGTTAATAATGCAGAGAGTGTGGGAAATGGCACATGATTTACTACTGGTGGGAAGGATAAATTGGTAAAGGCTTCTGAATGGTGGTTTGGAAGTACTTAACAACTATTAAAATATATGTCCCTCTGGGAACCCTCCTACACTGTTGGTGGGAATGTAAACTGGTGCAACGACTATGGAGGTTTCTTAAAAAAATTAAAATAGAGTTACCATATGATCCAGCAATCCCACTCTTGGGCATATGTCCACAAAAGACAAAAACTCTAATTTGAAAAGACACATGCACCCCAGTGGTCATAGAAGCACTATTCACAATATCCAAGACATGGAAGCAAGCTAAATGGCCATCAACAGATGAATGGATAAAAAAATATGTGGTCCATATATACAATGGAATATTACTCAGCCATTAAAAGGAATGAAATAATGCCATTTGCAGCAACATGGATGGACCTAGAAATTATCATACTAAGTGAAGTCAAAGACAAATATCATATGATATAATTTATATGTGGAACCTAAAATATGATCCAAATGAAGTGATTTACAAAACAGAAACAGACTCAGACATAGAAAACAAACTATGGTTAACAAAGGAGAAAGCGGGGGGGGGAAACTGGGAGTTTGGGATTAACAGATACACACTACTATATATAAATAAAATAAACAACAGGATTTACTGTATAGCACAGAAAACTATATTCAATATCCTGTAATAACCTATAATGGAAAAGAATCTGAAAAAGTATATATATAACTGAATCACTTTGCTATACACCTGAAAAACTGTAAATCAACTATACTTCAATTAAAAATTTATTTATTTAATTAATTATTTATTTATTTTTGGCCACCTTGGGTCTTCGTTGCTGTGCACAGGCTTTCTGTAGTTGCAGCCAGCGGGGCCTACTCTTTGTTGCGGCGCGTGGGCTTCTCATTGCGGTGGCTTCTCTTGTTGCAGAGCACAGGCTCTAGGCACGCGGGCTTCAGTAGTTGTGGCTCATGGGTTCTATAGCACAGGCTCAGTAGTTGTGGTGCATGGACTTAGTTGTCTGGCAGCACGTAGGATCTTCCCAAACCAGGGCATGAACCTGTGTCCCCTGCATTGGCAGGCAGATTCTTAACCACTGCGCCACCAGGGAAGTTCCCCCCAAATTTTTCTTAATTGTGCATCCCTCTGACGACAAATCTATGCTTACACACTCTTATTCTAAGTAATAAGGAAAGACGTTCACTACTTCTTCACTATAAGAATATTAACTTCAGCAAGCACTAATTTAAACATGCATAAACTTAATATAAATGGCCAACAATAGGGAAATAGTTAAATAATATGGGTAACTACTCAAGGGTTATTCTGAAGTAATTACAAATGATGCTGCAGAAAAAAAATTTGATTATTAAGAGAAAAAGGCAAGCTGTAAAACTCTTAAGCAGTGTGTCAAATAGAGTCCCATTTTATATGTGTATAGACTTATGGTATGTGTAATTGTGTATACTTAACAGTGTGTCATATTTGGTTTGTTTGTGGGTATTTGTATACATAATGTTGAAAGAACAGAATCGTACAGTGTATAAGCAAGATAACACTTTTATTCCCTCTGGGATCTCCTTTCCAAGTGGTTTTTAGTTGGATCTAGTTCTTTCCTATATCCTAGATGAAATCTAGGTCAGACCAGATCTAGTTTATGATCACTTTAGAAATATATTTCTTCAGTCACTTTGGTTATAATTTAGTTTCAATTATTAAAATATCCAGTCATGTGTAATGGACAAACTTCATTTTGGATTAATGTTTCTACCGTCCTTTAGCTTGGTAACAGTGCTAATGACAGAGGACATGAATGACTTCTTTTTTCTCCAAAAGCTCTTCTGCCTGCTATCCCTGACTTCTGATCTTCCCAGGGTAGGAGGGAAGGAAGTTGCTGAAGTGGGGAGAAGAGGTGAAGGTCAGAAATGATTTCTGTTGCCTAGCACTATCATGATGTGGCACTTCTGCCTTCTGAGCCTGGCATGTCTTAAATATGTTTCCTGGAGATTCCCAAAGGGCAGCAACGTTAATGTGAAACATGTCTCCTATAGCTGACCACTTACTTCTCCCCTCAGCTATTGACTTCAAGTCCTCCATTCTGTTTGCTACCAATGTCTCTCACTCCTGGATGGCCCATACCCTGACCATGAAAAACACTCAGGTGTTCTTCCGGCCCGACACATTTCAAAAATTGCTGACTATTTCAAATGAGCCATTTCCCCTCCCTATGACACCACAGCACACCACCCAGATTTCTATGTGTAGCTTCTTACATGGCAAGAGGTAAAGTAGACTCTCTCCTGAGAGGGCAGACACAGAGCACAGAGCACAGCCCTCTCCAAAGGAAATCTCTCCCTTAAACTCTTCAAGAAGGAATGCTCAGTAATGTGTGCTTAGTAATGTTTGTTGGCTAATGGTAATCAAACCTTTCCTTTAGCTATTTCTCAAGAAGTCCTGCATAGAGTTCACTTTAGCATATACATCCTTATGGAGCCTTGCTGAATCTGAGATAGAAACAGACTCACCTTCACATGTATATGGATTTAATACACACACATATTTAAGTATACCTGAATGTTGGGATGTTTTATTTAACAAACTTTATCAGCAATTATCACTAGGAAGTAGAATTATAATAACTGTTGCTTGGATATTTTAAATTTTTCTTGTTAAGCTTAGGATATAGGTGTTTCTTGGTGATGGGTAAAACAGTCCTAAAGACTGAGGGCAAATTTTATGCTCAGAGAACTATGGTGCAGAAAGTGAATAAAATAAACACATCTCCTGGCTTGAGCACCCGAACTACTGAGTATCTACAGTCTGTTTGGAACTAAGTATATGTCAAATGTTCATAGCTCTTCCTTTGCCTCTGAAACTCAGGCAACAAGATAGATGTTTAATGAGAAAGAATGTACAAAACCCCACCTGGATTTCAAGACAGTATAATTTTATTTCCTTTCTATTTTCTGCTCAATGGTTTTGGCTGGTAGCCATGTAATAAAATCTTTCTTAAATCTGTTTGGCAGTCATATTTTAAGAGCTAGTTTTATGTACAGTAAAGAATGATATTACTAAGGTGTCTTTTGTCATAATCGAGAGTTTTTCTCATTAGCAATAATCTCAGATATAAAATATCTAAATCACAGCTCTAAATCTATAAGTGACTTGCAAATTATTTCATCCATCTATCCATCATTTATTTCCCTAATATTTATAAAGTGCCCAGGCCTTGTGGTAGGTTTGTTGTATAATACATACTTATATGAAATACATACCTCTTTTCTCAAGGAACTTATTCCTTGTAGGAAAGATAAGACCTAGGAGAGAAGGAATTCTATACACATAGCAATACATCACCTATGTAAGATTATAGCACAATGATATACTTGGGGTTGTGGTCAAAGATTTAGAAGAATAAAATGACAGTTCTTTCAACACAAAATCATTTTTTTCATGTTTTTTAAAAGATCATATATTATTACGGCTAGTGTTGGGCAACCATTTCACCACTCAATGCTTCAGTTTTCTTTTTATGTATAATACTAAAATTCAAAGGAAATCTTATTAGTATGTGTTATGAACTGAATTGTGTCCCCCAAAATTCATATATTGAAGCCCTAACCCAAAGTACCTCACAATGTGACTAAATTTACAGATAGAGCCTTTGCAGAGGTAAATAAGGTTAAAAGAGATCACACAGTGGGCCCTAATCCGATCTGACTGGTGTTCTTATAAGAAGAGAAAATTCGAACACGCAAAGAGACATCAGACAGAAGTCCATGTGAAGTCACAGTAAGAAGACAACCATGTGCAAGCCATGGAGAGACTCTTTAGGAGAAACCATACTTTGCTGACATCTTAATCATGAACCTGTAGCCTCTGGATCTGCCCCACAGTCTGTGGTCTTTTGTGATGGCAGCCCTATGCAGTATGTGATCATAAAAACTAGAGTTCAGGGTGGATAGCTAGTGGGAAGCAGCCGCATGGCACAGGGAGATCAGCTAGGTGGTTTGTGACCACCTAGAGGGGTGGGATAGGGAGAGTGGGAGGGAGGGAGACTTAAGAGGGAAGAGATATGGGAACATATGTATATGCATAACTGATTCACTTTGTTGTAAAGCAGAAACTAACACACCATTGTAAAGCAATTATACTTCAATAAAGATGTTAAAAAAATTACCATAAAATGGATTTGTGATTAATATAGAAGAAATATTGTTGTAATGATTCCAGATCTACTTCTCACACAAGGAATTGACAGTGGATGGCCTATGATGTAATGAACAACCTAATGATAAGAGTAGGACAAGAGTAATGAAAGAGTATCTCAACTCCATGAGCATTTTCCAGATGTCACTCTTACTGCACTTTTGGTCATCCCGATTTTTTTCCTTAATGGCCTGAGGGACATATGTGCTTGATGATTTGCATTTTTATAAAAAACAATAGCTTTTTCAGTTACTTTACTTGTTGTATTTTGAAGAGGAAGCTTTTAATTTTCAGATTTGTGGGCCTTATATAAGCACCAGGAGACAGAGGATGATAACATAGATGGCCTTAGAAATACAAAATTCACTTATTTTAAGATAGTCAACAAACAGAACAAAAAGGCAAGTGAAATCGGATCTACATTTGAGAATAAATTAACTATAGTAGTTTGACTTCATTTAAAAAATTGGAAAAGGTTCTCAAAGCAAACCAGAGGCCTATTTCAGATATTAAGGAACAGGTATTTCAAAATGAAACACAATATTCTAAACACATTCAATGGCATACATCTAACTATTTTGGCATTAATGTATTTTCTAAGAAGAAAACAAGCAATGAGTTTTCATTTTCCATTGGGAATAATGCTTGGTTTGGCTTAGATGGTTGAGCTTCCATAAGAAGCCTTATGCTATCTTGCACAATGGGTCTTTGTTGTATTATAGCAGTGCTTAGAAATATGGGATGATGCTATCATCTAATGACATCAACTGTTTTTCAGTCATCATTATTCAAAGTAACAAAGCTAGTTTTGTAAATGACTTAAGTAAAGCATTCTGAGAAGGAGTTCAACTTCTGTTATGTCACTGTGGTTTTTTGCTCAAATAATTATATTTAATTATTATGTTTTGCCTGTCAGCAAATTGAAATGTGGAACTATAATATTAACAAGACTATCACACAAACCTTTTTGAGTATGTCTATCATACTGTCCTTCTATTGTTATATTAACTATTAATGTCTTAAGGAAAACCAACCTCCAGCTAGTCAGAAACCTCTATTTCCCCTCGACCTGAAAGTTAAATTTCCTGAAACATCTGTATTTTCTTTGATAAACTGCCTTCAAGAACAATTTCATAATGATGATAAACCACTGTCAATTTACTACCTCAACATACATCAAATGAATTGATTAAATCTACACGCTCATTTTGTATAATAGAAATACAATCACTGCAATAAAACACTGTCATGGGATTAATGTCTTCTACTCTGAAAATGTAAGTCTTGCCTTTGGCTTGGTATTTTATGAAGCAGCAGGAGACCATTATCCTGTGACAACATTTTATTTCACTGACATCTCAAATATATTCTTAATATCCTTTACATTTATGTTCAGTTTAAAATGAGAGGATTAGAATAGGTATTATTATAGTGGAAAGGCATTCATTATTATATTCTGAATAGCATTACCATGTGACAAGTCTCAGCCATAAGAATCTCTTGGCAAGCATCACATCTTTTATTCTTATGTATTCAAAGCAAAGCTGACTGGATTCCATGCTATGAATTGTTCCTGTGTTAATCATCAACATCTACCCAACTTTGCTGCTATATGGTGCCTACTTTAATTTACATACTATGGAAATCAATCTGATCACTAAAATGTTAGTGAAATATTAAAAAGAAAAAGTTTTCTAACTTTAAGCCAAAATAATAACCATAAATTCAAATTCTTACTCCACTTTAAAACAGATTCCTTCCTTTCATTTTGAAATCTCTGCCCTCAGCACTTTTCCACACTCTGAATTCTAAGGATTGCCTATGCACATAAAATACAGAACTACAATAATTATCCTTATAACTCAAACTAAGAGAAACACAACTTCATCTGAAATATCTAAGCAACAGAGGCCACTATTTTGATTTGGATTATCCAGAAAATGACTTCGATTCTCTACCACGTTTTGCATGTGTATATATAAAAGCAGATTCAGATAGTAAGATTCAGAGTGTTAAATGTGAAGTGGAAGACAGAATAAGACCTATTGAAAATTCATTTGCGGGCCTTGATGTTAAAAGCCTGTATGCACAGCAAAGCAAGTTACCACAGTTTTCAAGATGTTACTATCATAAGGCAATGTTTTGAATTTATTGAGATTTAAAGGTACCAAAGTTGCCTTGTTTGTGTTAGACCACTGCTGTAACTACATTTCAGCTAGCTAATGAAATGCTAAACACTGTTTTGTCTATGCATTGGTATAGAAGTGTTTTGATTAAGGGCAGATGAAGACACCGATTTTTTTTCTCTTTGTGGTTTAAGAATAATGTAGTAAAAAGCCATAGATTGATTCCTTGGTTGAGACTTTAAGTGCCAATGAGTCTATGGTTAGGTCTGTAAGACCACGCTAGAACTAGAAATTCTGAAAAAAATTGTTGACTGGCTCCAGTATACCACGGCCAATCTACATGGCTTTGTGACTTCCCTTTTCCCCTAAAATATCCAAAACTCATGAGTCACAGCAATTTCTTTAAAGCCTAAGGTATTCGTTTAACTGATTTATTTTTTAATTTTAAAAAATTTATGTCTACCTGATCCTGTCAAAATACATTTAGATATAAACTATAATAGAGGTAGGAAAATATTTTCTTTTAGCCATATACTCTAAATATTTTTTACCATGTTGAACCAATTAAATTATAACATGAATATACAGAAAATACTGCATTCCATAATTACACTTGATGAATTATCACTAAGTGAATGCATTCTATTAAATAATACCTGTATCAAGAAATAAAACATTATCAAAATAACAGAGGGCCTTTCATGCCCCCTTTCCAGTCAGTAATCCCTTCCCAAATATAATGTTTATCCTACATTATAACACTATAGATAAGTTGTGACTTTTTGAACTTCATATAACTGGCATTTTAAAGTACATAAACTTTCGTGTCTCAGTTCTTTAGCTCAACATTATTTTGCATGTAATTATATTCCTTTCATTTTTTCATTATATAACATTTGGTGACTATTGACTATACCACAACATATTTGTCTTATCTACTATCAGTGAGTATTTTGGATTTTTCCAGTTGTTCACTAGTTTTTACTTAATAGTATCTGTTTTGTGGTGGTTGTCCATTAAATACATGAATTTCAAAATATAGTTGTTCTGTCAGTATCTGCTAAGTCACAACTGAATACAACTTATTTTCTGAGTATAGTTAAGTGCCCTGTCCCCAAATCCATTACTTTTTTAAAATAAAGGATTCACTTAAATTTATACCCACATGTATTAGGTGTGTATTATACACATACTTAAATTCAAAATAATTTTTTAATATATAATTCTTTTCAGCTGAGAGGAAAAATATATAATCCTAATTTTTCTTCCCTAAATCTGTTCAGTTAATTGTATTAATACTAGTTCCTTTTCATATATTACCTTAAACATTCATCCTTGAAATGGCTATTTATTTTTTTTCTGTATTCTGTTTCTTTTAATCCTCCAGACACGTATAGGTTGTTTTACAACCTATAAAAACAAAAATTGGAAGTTAAAGTAAAGAGCAGTCTTCTTCAGCATTCCTTAAATAAACAGCAATGGAAGGAAAGGAAAACCTCTATATTCTCCATGAGAGAAATCATCCCAGAGATAAAGAAATGAATCACTAGTTCCTTTTTTTTATACTCAGTTCTTATTGGAATAGTCTACCAGTATATTTTGTCATCCTTTATTTAAATCCAGATACAAGGCTCTGAGTAACTCATCCTACTAGTGTGAAGAAGAACTTAAAGATATTTCTCCTCCAAAGAAGTTAGAGCGAGATAATGAAAATGATGAACAGTTAGAGAGTTCATATTAAGCTACTGACCACACCTAAGTAGAAGGTTTGAGTTTTGTTCTGTTCACTTGTTTTTTAAGAGAGTGCACAGGAAGAGATTTTTCCAGATTCCCACTTTTTCCTATATGGAAGAGGACTATAATACTCTTATTGCAATGGGAGTTGTCTCTCATTCATTTTCTTTGGTACTTATGGGCTCTGCTTTAACTGGTTCTCTGGAGTATGTTGCAAGATGAAAAAAAATGGCAGACAGCCTTAATAGAGGTTCCTATTTTACAGCATAAGAAGGAGATGTGGAGAGTGAGAGTAAAGAGGATCAACTTTTCCGGTCATCATCTAAAATGAGTGTCTCTTGAACTAAAATATCCCATTTCCTACTTGTATTTGTAAAATAAAAATAAATATCAACCTATTTCACAGTAGCATATACACTGAGAAGTGTCTTTTCTCTAACATTGTAGACTGGTCAGTATTGGCAAGTTAATTAACAGTTTATTTTGGATTCAAATACCTGCTTCTTTGATTTATACTTGTTTTATACTTGAAATTAGAAGGTTACTATATATCATTTTGTCTTATATAACTAATTAATATGCATTTGATATCTGTTATCTTTTAATTACTAATAAATAAGTCATAGCTATTTGATAAATACATCCGTTCTAAATTGGTACATGGGAATCAACTTAAGTAATGTTAATAGTAAATCTCAGACCTTGTGTTTGTATGCAAAATTATACCCTTCATCTGATTTCAACTGTGGCTTTAAAGTATAATACTGGTATCTGTTTCTAGAAATTCATTAGGACTGTCTATTTTGCTTACGACGTAAGCTTTCCAATGTTAAATTTCATTGTTTTATACATGGATGATAAAACAACTTTAAAGATTATTGTTTCATTGAAAAGACCCATATGATATAGGGAAAAGCAACAGAAATCAGAAAAATCAAATTTCCATTCTCAGACCTCTTACCAAAAAAGCTGAATATTTTTAGACAAAAAACTTGTCTTTGGGCTATAGATTTTGTAATTAAAATGAAGACAATGACCACTGGCTAATGGTGATAAGACTGCAAACAGTCTCTCTCCTCCCTC
This sequence comes from Physeter macrocephalus, assembly GCF_002837175.3. Lineage (NCBI taxonomy): Eukaryota > Metazoa > Chordata > Mammalia > Artiodactyla > Physeteridae > Physeter > Physeter macrocephalus. Next base: position 108,702,218 of record NC_041221.1, read on the forward strand.
TTTCTTGCCAAATCCATGAAAATATATAATGTCCCACCCAACACACATATACACAAAATAAACATGTAATATTAGATCTGGAAAACAAAAGGGGGGTGCATTCTGATAAGTCTGTGAACCGTGAAAAGTGGTCATTAACAGACTGAAGCAGAAAGCCAAAGCCCTAAATTATGGGAGTGTACTTTTTTCAAAAGATGGAACTAGCACCTGGTGCTAGTGTATATGAAGAGTGGACTTTAAATCATTTGAATGATCTTGGTCTTCTATATCCAGGTACATGACAAGAATAGCACAAAATGACCAATGATCTTGGTCTTCTATATCCAGGTACATGACAAGAATAGCACAAAATGGAGGAAAGACTGGAGCTATAGAAGATCAAACTTTTGTATTCTGTTGAAATTAAGTTGTGAACTAAACATGAACTAAATTTTTATAAGTTATGATATTAATTATAACCCCCAAGGCAACCACCGAGAAAATAATTTTAACAAAATAGTAAAAGAAATTCAAAGGGAATTAAAATAGTGCATTGGAAAAATATCTACTTAACACAAAAGAAGGCAGTAATAGAGGAAAAGAAGAGCAGAAAAAGACAAGATATATAGAACAAATTGAAAAATGGCAGATAAAAGTCCCACCTTATAAGTAATTGTATTAACTATAAATGGGTCAAACATTCCAACTAAAATCAGAGGTTGGGAGAATATTTTTTAAAACATTGATCTGCTGTCAATAAGAGACATAATTTAGAATCAAAGACATGTAAATTTAAAGTAAAAAGATGAAAAAGATATACCATTCAAATACTAGTCAAAATACACTAATATGAAACTAATAGATTTTTTTTTTTTTTTTTTGCAGTAGGCGGGCCTCTCACTGTTGTGGCCTCTCCTATTGCGGAGCACAGGCTCCGGATGTGCAGGCTCAGCAGCCATGGCTCACGGGCCTAGCTGCTCCACGGCATGTGGGATCTTCCCGGACCGGGGCACGAACCCGTGTCCCCTGCATCGGCAGGCGGACTCTCAACCACTGCGCCACCAGGGAAGCCCGAAACTAATAGATTTTTAAGACATTTTCAAAAATGCAACTAGAAGAGAAAAGGACATTTAATAATCATAAAAAGTCAACCCATCCAAAAGATATAACAATTATGAATATGTGTACACCAAATAAGAGACCCTAAAATACATGAAACAAAAACTGATAGAATTGAAGGGAGAAATAGACAATTCAGCAATAATAGAGGAGACTTCAATACCCCAGTTTCTATAATGCATAAAGTAACTAGACAGGAATAGAAGACTTTGATAGTACTATAAACCAAACAGGCATAATAATGTCAAGAATAGGAGAACATTTTTCTCAAGTGTACATGGAATGTTCTTCATGATAAATCATATCGTTGGCCATAAAACAGGTCTCAATACATTAAAAAGGACTGAAATTGTATAAAATATCTTCCTTACACACAATGGAATGAAATTAGAAATCAGTAAGGAGAAAATTTGGGAAATTCACATGTATGTAGAATTAAACAATACACTCATAAATAAGCAACTGGGACAAGAACAAATAACCAAGGAAAGTGGAAAATACTTGGCAATGAATTAAAAATAAAACACAACATAAAGATTTTTTTTTTGAAGAAAAGTCTCAAATCAATAACCTAACCTCCACCTTGTATGAATCTTGAAAAAGTAGAGCAAACTAAACATAAAGCCAGCAGAAGGAAGGAAACAAAATTAGAATGGAAATAAATGAAATATTGAATAGAAAAACAATAGAGAAAATAAGCAGAACCAAAAGTTGGTTCTTTGAAAGATCAACAAAAATGACAAAACTTTAGCTATATTGACTGAGTAAAAAAGAGAAGATGCAAAGTTCCAAAATCAAGATGAAAGAGGAGACATTACTACTGACCTTAGAGAAATCAAAAAATTTACAAGGGAATACTTTATAGTCCCTTGAACAATCATATGCCGACAAAACAGACAACCTAGTTGAAATGGACCTAGAAACTACAAACTTCTGAAAATGACTCAAGAAGAAGAGAAAACCTGAATACACCTACATAACAAGTAGAGACTGAATTAATAAAAACAACAACAAAATCTTATAAACAAAAGCCCAGCACCAGAGGGCTTTACTGGTGAATTCTATGAAATGTTTAAAGAAGAGTTAGCATCAATATTTCATAAACTCTTCCAAAAAATAGAAGGGGACACTATTCGCTGAGGTCGATATTATCATGATGCCAAAACCAAAGATATTACAAGAAAAGAACATGACAGAACAATATCTGTAGTTAATATAGACACAAAAATCCTAATCAAAATACTAGCAGACCAAATTCAGCAAAACATAAATAAACTGAATATGCATGCATTTAGAAAAATAAAACATAATGACCAGTTTGGAATTATGCCAGGAATGTTAGGACCATTTAATATATATATATAACAAATCAAAAAAGAAAAAATTATGATATATCAATAATGGAGAAAATAGTTTGATAAAATTAAATAATTAATTATTCATGATAAGTCATAGTTAACTATGAATTAAAGATTTCCTTGTACTCTGATAAATCATGTTTACCAAAACCTACAGCAAATATCATTCTAATGGTGAAAGTTTCAAAATATTACCATTAAATTGGGAAACAAAACACTAATACTGCTTCTATTCATGATTTAATGTAGCACCAAAAATTGCAGTGAGTCAAGAGAAACAAATTAGAGCTATAAGAATCTGAAAGGAAGATTTAAAAAAATCTCAGTCACAAATTTCACAGAAAACACTCTAGGGAAAGTTTTATTGAGAGATTTTAGAAAATTTGCTATGTAAAAGATAGTTATAGCAAAACATATTTACTCCTCTACATGTATGACTATTAGGAGACATACTTTTCCTTTAAAATATTTTAAAGCCACCATTTATTAGTTATAAATGAAATAATATGATGTTAGGGTTTTACCTCAAAATAATATGGGGTTGGTGAGAGAGAATAGGTGGTAGGATACATAAAACAAGATTACCATAATTGATAGTTGTTGAGGTTAGAGGTTGTGTAAAAGGGGATTAATTATGCTATTCTCTCTACTTTTCTGTATTTTAAAAAATTTCCATAATAATAGTTTATAAAAAGAACATTCATAATAGTAAAAATTCTAGAATTAAACCCAACAAAAGATGAAGTAATATTTAAGCTGGAAATTTCAAAACTTTTTGAAAATTATTTTGAAATCCCTGATTAAATGAAAAGCTGTAGTATATTCATAGAGAGTAAATTTAGTATCATAAAGGAGTAAAATTCCCAAAACTGATTGATAAACAGTACAATTTAAAGCAAAATCCTTAAAAACTTTTTCAAGAAACATACCAGTCTAATTCTAAAATTTATACAGAAGACTACAGCAAAAGCAAAAACTTTGCTGAAGAAGAATAAAATAGAAGGAACTGGCTCACAAAATGTAAACACTGACTATGAATTTATAGTAAATAACTAACATGACATATTAACAAAGGGATAAATTCACAAACGGAATATATCAAAAGGCCCACATAAATTTCATCGTCTATATGGAAAATTTATATATATATAAAACATATACATAGCTGATCAGTGTGAACAGACCAGAGTTTTCAATAAATGGCGTATGAATATTGGCTATCCATATGGGCAAAAACCCTCTAGATTCCCACCCCCACACCGTTACCACAAATTCTTTAATGACTTAAGTATGAGAGGCAAACTTTTTAAACTTTTGGGAGAAAATATAGCAGCATATTTTTTATGACACAGGTGTGGGGAAGGATGCTTTATTATAAGCAATAAATTCAAACTCATTAAAATGAAGAACTTACATTAATCATTAAATGGCATCATAAGTATGAAAAAGCAAACTACAATTCAGCCAACAAAATGTATACACCAAAAGAAAAATGGGTAAATGATAAGAATAGCCATTTCAGAAGAAGTTATCCAATAGATAAATAAATACAAAAAAATAAATTAAAATTAAACCCATTAAAAATGACTACAGTGAACTATTGTTCATCCATTAGATTGCTCAAAATAAAGAAGTCTGAGAGTAGTAAGTGTTGGTGAGAATGTGAAGCAGTGAGAAGTCTAATAACTGCTGGTGAGAGGACAAATCAATACAACCATTTGGGGAGCAGGGAGGAAAACAGCATTATCTTTAAAATTAGACATGCACATTATACTGTGACCCACTCCTAGGTGTATCCTAGAAAAACAGTACCACGTGTGCACCAGGAGACAGTACAAAAATGTTCGTACTGGCTTTGTTTGCAATAACAAAAATTAAAAAGAAATCCTGAATGCTTATTGACAGAGGCATTGAAAAATACATGATGGCATATTCCCACAAAGATACTATACTTCTGTGAAAATAAATGACTTACTCTAGTTACAAAAAAAAAAATGAGAGGATCGCTTAATATTGATTGAACAAGAAGAATAACCAGGGCTTCCCTGGTGGCACAGTGGTTGCGCGTGCGCCTGCCGATGCAGGGGAACCGGGTTCGCGCCCCGGTTTGGGAGGATCCGACGTGCCGCGGAGCGCTGGGCCCGTGAGCCGTGGCCGCTGAGCCTGCGCGTCCGGGGCCTGTGCTCCGCAACGGGAGAGGCCACAACAGTGTGAGGCCCGCATACCACACAAAAAAAAAAGAATAACCAGTTAATTCCCTGGTCATCCAGTGGTTAGGAGGCCATGCTTTCACTGCTGAGGGCACAGCCAAAAAAAAAAAAAAAGAATAACCAGTCTTACATATTGTAAGGAATTTTTTTGTAAAGCATAAAATCAAGCTAAACTATTATAGATAATGGAAACATATGCATGTTGTAAATATTTTCACAAAAGCAAGTGAAAGATAAATATTGGATTGGACAAAAAGTTCGTTCGGGTTTTCCCATAGATCTTATGGAAAACAGCGAACGAACTTTTTGGCCAAAGCAATACAAAATTCAGGACAGTCGTTATTTGTGAGGTCGGGCAGTTACATAGGATTGTGAATAAGAAGCACACATTATAATTTTTAGATCTGAGGCTATATACTAGGCCCATGGATATTTAGTATTTTAATTAAACTTCATAACTTACATTTACATTGCATATATTTTCATATATTAAATTTTACATTAAAAATGGAAGCTTAGAAAAGTTAAGTAATTTCAAAGACTATCACAAAAGTAAAAGAGATCTATGGTTTAAACTAGATCAGGCTTATCCTATATAATATAAAAAACCTTCTATCATCTATTCCACTGGTTCTCAAATTTGGATGCATACTGGAATCACCAAAGGGCTTTTAAAAATGGTGACATCTGGATTCAACCTCTAGAGTTTGATTACGTGGACTGGAATATGGCCTTGACATAGGATTTTTAAAAGTTAATTCTATGTTCAATAAAGTATAAAAATTGCTGATATATTCTGAGATAGATGAAATGATAATGCCACAGACACTGTCTCATTTGGTTGAAAGAACAATATGAAAATGCACATATTGATTAAATAAAAATTACATTAAGCCCAAATATCCTACTTTGTACGAAGGAAATGTTGAAATAAAAACATGATTTGCAGATATGAAAATTATAATTTCTAATTCAAAAATTTAGATGAGGCCAAAATATATATTACTATAACTATTATAGTAATAAATGCAATATAAAATTGAATAAAATACTGAGCTCCAAGAAATCAATACAGACATTGCTGAGCTACTATGGGAATAAACAAAATGAACATCATTAATTTAATGCCACATTTGTAACCATTATATTTACTAGCACCAAAATAAAAGTGGTCTGGTCTTTTTGAAAAAGTGATGATTCTATTATAAAGTAACAATTGAAGGAAGTAAATATTTATTCAATTTTTTAAAAAGGACAAATGTATGTTCTCTTTGCTAGTAAAGAAACAGTGAATTATAAGTATCAATACAATGTCAACAAAGATATAAGGGAACTTAAACATTTCAAGCACAGCGGGGGCTATCCTTTTGGCATTATTTTTCAAGTTAGATATGGTTATTTGTAATTTAATCCTGTGATTTCTTAGTAATACTGCATTGAAACCACAAATTGCTATTGGAAACTTAGAGGTTTTCTTAAAAAATTTTAATCATCTTGATCGTTTTATTTTGTAGTTAATTATAGGAAGATTTTCATTCTTTTGTTTGTTTGTTTTTTGGCCAAGCCACACAGTTGTGGGATATTAGTTCTCCGACCAGGAATTGAACCCAGGGCCCCAGCAGTGAGAGCACAGAGTCCTAACCACTGAACCACCAGGAAATTCCCCAAGATTTTCATTCTTCATGTGCTAAAAATTAGGTGAATATATTAAATTTACTTGTAGTGTAAATATTTAAACTCTTTAATTATTTAAAATGAATGCAGTTTTATTTCATAAAAACAATTGCTACTTTTTTCATATCAGGCTCTGAACAAAGAAGGTGCAAATAATTTTAGTGAATTGAAGCCTATAATAATGTTATTCACCTTGGTTTTTGGATTAGACAAGCATATGTTTCATATATGCAAAGCCTTATGTTTTTACTTCAGTGTTAGAGTTACAGAAATTGATTTAGGGTGCCATCCTGTGGTATAATGACTATGTTCAAAAGGCAACTGCATACTAGAGTAAACTATATATCTATTATAGCATTGCTACAGGTTTCTTAATAAAATTTGATTCTGCTTAAGAATTTATGAGAGAATAGATTGTTCAGATTTTAGGACAAATTCTGTTCTTTCACAACCAGGATATCTCCTTGTCTGTCAGGCTCATAAGGGGAAAAGGGTACTATAAACAAGAGTTAAGCGGACTAATAATATTCCCCATTTCCAAATTTAAGTGATGGGATGAGGCTATCAGATAGTCCCAATTTCAGGGGAAAGATATTTTTATCTCTTTGGAACTAAAGAATCTGATTCTATGTCACTCAGCCAAGCCTAAGAAGAAGAAAGAACATAAAGGAAGAAACAGAAAAAATACATCTTTTGATACTGAATGGAAAAGTACCTTTTCCTAAATCTATTGAGTGGAGTGTCTTTGGTGGAAAGAGAAACATACAAGGGGTTTAGGTTCCTGAGATCTGGCCACTAACTTTCCCATTGATCTCTTTTAACTAACTGGGCCTTACTTTCCTCTGTCAAATAAAGGATTTGGATTGGATATATCAATGATCTCCTCCAAATCAATAATCCTCCTAAGTTTCACCTTCCCTCACACTTTTAAAAAGCTTATGCATCATTGCCAAGATATGGAAGCAACCTATGTGTCTATCAACAGATGAATGCATAAAGAAGATGTAGCGTATATATACACATACAATGGGATACTATTCAGCCATAAAAAATAACAAAACTTTGCCATTTGCAACAACATGGATGGACTTGGAAGGCATTATGCTAAGTGAAATAAGTCAGACAGATAAAGACAAGTACTGTATGATATCACTTGTATGTGAAATCTAAAAAATACAACAAACTAGTGAATATAACAAAAAAGGAGCAGACTCACAGATACAGAGAACAAACTAGTGGTTACCAGTGTGGAGTGGGCAATATAGGGGTGGGAGAGCAGGAGGTACAAACTATTGGGTGTAAGATAGGCTCAAGGATGTATTGTACAACACAGGGAACATAGCCAATATTTTTGTAATAACTGTAAATGGAAAGTAACATTTAAAACTTGTATAAAAAATAAAAGAATAAAGAACAAGAAAAATAACCTTATGTATCAACACCAACCATAAATTAATAAAAGAAAATTGAAAACCTATGAGAAATAAAAACAAGACACTGGGATGAAGCACAACTCCCAGTGTAAAAAGGCAGTAAAATTAAGTCATAGAATGTTTTCTAAGACTATAAATATATAGATTTCACATAAGGGGAAGATGAACAACAAAGACTGGAAGACTCTCAGCAGCTTTATGGGGATATGAAACTTGAATTGCACGTAGAAAAAATGGAATCTGGGTAGATTTGCCTGGGGGAGCATTCCAAGGGAGTGAGGGGAAATATACAAATGGAAGAAGAGCCAACAATGGAAACAAGTAAGCAATTAAAGAGACAAAGACTCTGCACACTAATTGCTTTGGACTGAAAGTTTGTGTCCTCCCAAATTTCATATGTTGAAATCCCCAATGGGATAGAATTTGGAGATGGTACCTATGAGAGGTGGTTAGGTCATAAGGGCAGAGCCCTCGTGAATGGGATGTATTCTTTTATAAAAGAGACCACACAGAGCAACCTTGTGCTTTCTGCCATGTAAAAACACAGTGAGAACCCGGTTGGCTATGAGCCAGGAAGGAGGCCCTCACTAGACACTGAATCTGCCAGCAGCTTGATCTTGGACTTCCTAGCTTCCAGAATTATGAGAAATAAATGTTTGTTGTTTAAGCTACTCAGTCTCTATGGCATTGTTATAGCAGCACAAACTAATATACTAATCAAACATATTTGATTTGACCTGAAGGGTATTTTAATAATCAGGAAATTTCACATAGAAATTCATATTTTCAGTTTCTCTTAGAAGCAGAAGTTCTGTCAACACTGCTCCATAGATTCCCTACATCACAAAAGCTGGTAAGGTTGACCTTCTAGATAATGCATTCCTTCCCCAATCTACCTCATTCTCTAGAATTCTCTAATGTTTCCCCATGCTGGCCTGCTTTACAGGTTTATGTTATTTTTCTAGGCCTGTAGGCATTAATTCGTTGAGTTTGCAACTCCTGGATATAGAGTCATATAAGCCACAGTGAAGGGAATAAGAACAAAGGACAGTTAGGAAATAAGTGAAGAGTGGGTACTTTCGGTGTTTAATAACAATTTAAATGTAACTATTTTATGAAACCTAAGTTAAAGACTCTTGAAATAAGCATGGGAAATTATGTAGGGTATATATAAAATAAGGTATCCCCAAATCTGGAAGCTTTTATACTCCCTAATCTTATAAAATGAATTTCATATTAAAGCAAGAAGAAAACAATAATGTCTGCTTTACTCAATAAACTATGTCCCTGTAGCCACATCATTTGATTCAACATGAGAATAAAGAAGCCAATAATGAAACTGATTTTAAAAAAACAGGCTGATCACCTCAGTGCACAGAGTTTGTGCATTATATATCTAGATCATATGACTTGCTAAGCCATGTGTGGCTCAGAATCTACCTCAGCTGTTTTCATAAGGGAGCCTTGATATTAAAAAAAAAATCATTTTTCCAATTCCAGTTCTGGGAATAATGGAGTAGTTACTCCCCTCCCAAAGGTGACAATCATAAACTCTGGACAACTATTTAAAGGCACTAGAGAACAACCAACAGTAGGCAAACTGAAGAGAGCTCAACTCTTGAAAGAAAAGGAATGCAAGTGGGTGATAGAAACATTATGTGACTTCTCTTGAGGGCATACTCCAGTCTTCCCGGATTCAGAATGGCTAATACTCAAGCACAAGCCTTTAGGTGTTTTAGGTGTCAGAGGATGGTGTTTGAGGCTCCAGAGTGGCTGTAAAATAACAGAGAAAATCTCAGGAAGCTGGGTACCATAAAGGAAGAAAGCCTGTGCGTGAACCTCCCTCCACTCCTTGGATGGTCTGTGAACTGTATTCATGTGGAAGAGACTCTAACGAGCAGAGGGGAGAAGCAGCAGCCGCGAGGCTGAAGAGCTAAGCAGAAATATAAGCTGGTGGCCACTGCAGGAAAGAGAGTTTAGAATTTACATACTGCTAAGTCTGAGGAGCTTGGCCAAAGCTGTTAGCTGGCCATTAAATTCCAAAAGACACATGTTAGGGGTGAAGAATACATTCCAGGACTAAAGAATTTTCCCTCAAGACTACAGGCTAAACTGAAACAGTCCCTCCTAATAGTGAAAACAAAACCTCCACAAGTTCAAGGTGATCAGTCAACAACTAAATTGCTAGCAATAACAAAAATAAAAACTCTTCACAGGAAGTTTCCAGAATCCAGACTCTCTTCAATGGTCTTCCATTTTACATGAAGTGGTATGATACTAAGGAGACTTTGCTATGTTGAAAAGGCATACTATAATACCGTAAACAACCACCAAATCATATAAAAGTGTGAGCCAAAAAAGGCCAATAGATGATATAAAATGGAATAATAAAACATATTTCATTAACCCAAAATAAGACAGGAAAGGAAGTACAGAGGGGGAGGGCAAGATGCAACATGTAAGAAACAAATAGAAAAGTAGTAGCTCTAAATGCAACCATAACAATTTTTTTACATTAAATTTAAAGGGAGGAAAGATTCCAATTAAAAGACAAAGAATGTTGAACTAGAATTTTTTTAAATGACCTAACCGTATGTTGTATACAAAAGATATTTTTTAAATTGAAAAACAGGAAGGTGACAGGAAAAGAGTAGGAAAAATACTGAAATATATATATCATGAAAAAGCCAAGCAGTAAAAAATGATGTGGAAATATTAATATCCAACAATGTAGATTTTCAGAGAAGGATGATTAACCAGAAGTAAAGAGGGATATTTCATAATATTAAAGGGGTCAATTCTTCACAAAACATTAAAATGATAAATGTATTTGTACTAATAGGAGAGAGTCAATCAACATAAAGCAAAATTTAGCAATAAAATGGTGATACAGCCAAACCTACAAGTATACTTGGAGATTTTTATACCTCTCTCTCACTAACAGATGGAACTAAAAAAAAAAAAATAGTGAAAAAATTGGTAAAGATAAGAAAAGATTTTTATTATACTATCAACCACTTTGAGCTCATTTGTCATTTATAGACCACTGCACTACGACTGCAGAATTCATACTATTTTCAAGTGCACTGGAGCATTCACTAATATAGACCAAGTACTCAACCAAGTCTCGATAACTTTTAAAAATTCAAATTTTACAAAGTATGACCTCTGTTAACAATGGAATTAAATTCTATATGAGTAAAATGATAGTTATATATTCCCCCACATATTTGGAAATTAAAAAGCATAGTTCTAAATAACCATGATTCAAAGAAGAAATCACAAGAACAAGAAGAAAATATTTTGCACCAAGTCATATAAAAACACATGTCATCTCAATGCACCATATAAAGGGAATCTAGTTTTTAAGACATATCTTGGAAAATAATGAGTTTTAAAATCAATGTTTGGAGTTTCCACCTAAAAAAGCTTAAAAAAAAGAAGACAAAGTAAATAGAAGGGAAGAAAAATAAAAAATAGATAATAATCTAAAAAAAACAAACAAAAAAACCCAACAACTAAGGGATTATGACACCAAATAGTCACAATAAGTACTGTGAAAGATAAAGGGTAGGCTAGGGTACAATCTCTATTTAAACATGGAGAAAGCAGACTCACTGCCCCATCAGGGCGCTGAAAAGGCCACTTGGGGAGCTGAAACCTCCAGATAAATGGTGCTGTGAAAATGCAAGGATTTCTAGACATATAAATAGTTCTTCCACTGTGCAGAGAACTTTGACCACTTTTCTAAATCCGTATAAGTCGGTCAAAACACAAGATATGGAATGGTGTGATCTGTTTACAAATCTTCCTTCACCTGTTTTACAGGGATATACATTTTATTTCTGGAATAAATTTACTTATTATATCCCACTTAGTTTCCTCCAGACAAAGTGACATTCTTCCCATAGTTTCGGTGTAATAAGTGATTCCAAACACCTTTTACTTGCTTACAATGGAACAGAAGAGAAAAATATCTGCCTTCTGTTGTACTATGCTGCCTCAAATAAAAATGCTAAAGAAGCACCTGAGCTAAAAATAAATCATAATCTAAAGCATTAAATTCTTTGACAAGACAAAATATTGACATCTAATCTATTAATTAGCTTCTGTTTGTAAAGGTATTGCAAGAGAAAAGTAGAATGTAAATACTAATTAGTCTTATTATAATTATCATTGTACTTCTTTATCCTTGTGATAATGTTATATAACCCTTAAGAGGGAATTATGAGGACAGTTGAAGTATAATCAAGGATAAAAACTTTTGAGTGCCTACATTACAAAGTTATAGGACAACTTATCATGAGAGAAATTTATTTCAGGCAGGTGTAGCCTTAGGATGAATGCAGCATAAGGGTTCTCATGGTGTTTGTAATTTAAGGAAAGAAAGACTTTCCAGATCCCAAATAGTCCCACGTGACTTGACTGTGTTCCTGGAATTTCCCCCTTTAAAAATTCATTCTGTAGGGTCAATAGCTTTGGGGCCTTCAAGAGACCTCCATGAAATTTTCAGTAACTGTTGGAAGAAAACTCTGTAAGACACTGTAAACTAACATCTCAAAACTCGCTGGCTGGAGCCAGCAAAGTATACAGGAGGTGGTTGTGAAAAATGAGCACCACCAGAAGTAGGAAAGAACACTACACATTTAACCAATTTGCTCAATCTGCATGGAGACTGTTGGAGGGAAGTAAAGTTTTGTTCAATTCAGCTCTGTTTTTAAAAAGCTGTCATGAATTATTCTACAGCTAGTAGATTAATCTGAGAGCCTAAAGTATAAAGAGTGTATGCAATATAAAGTGAACTTTAGAATTAAAATCACTACCAAAATAGGAATTTTCCTTGCTTATAGCTTGAAATTGTACGATAACAGAAAAGAGATGACTACCATAGAAATGCACAGTTACCGTTACCACTGGAATGGCAAACATCATAAGTATAAACACATAAACAGGTGCTAGGATGTAAATTATTTCTAATATTTTTGTCTGTGTGTGTGTTTTATTTTGTTTTTACTATAAACTCCCTATGGAGTGTGTACATGTATAATTTTTCAACAAATTAAATACATGCAAATATCTACATTAAAGCAAAATACCTAACATTAAAGACCAATTTCAACGGTCTCACCTTTTAGAATTATAATAATTCAAAAATATCAGATCGTTTCATAAATACTATTCTTATTGTTATTCCAATCCTACTGAATGAATTGATCAGATGTTGCCCTCATCAGGCAAGAAATGGTTTACCAGCAAATTTCTGCAGTTGCCAGGGGCTGAAACTATGGCCAAATAATACAGCTGTGGACGCAAACTGAAATTCCATTCAGTGATTGGGAAGCATAGGTCCAACGATGAAATTTTCAACAGGCATTGGGTATAAACCTGCATCATTTTCAAGACCAGTTTTAAATCTTGAAAAGGAGGTAAAAGGAGTAGAAGAAATGCCTGTTTATTTCAGTTTTCACCTTCAGACCATAATCTGTTCCCTTTAAAAAGTAAATTGGCTTTATTATTCCTCTGGTTAAAACTTTCCAGTGACTTCTTTTTCTGCCAGAATAAAACCAGAATTCCTTATCTGGACTTACAGCCCTGTAAGATCTGGCCTCAGAGACAACTTCACCTCTTCTCACCGTCCTCTAACAGTGAGCCACACTGACCACCTTTAGTTACCACACCTGGTGAGTGTTTCCTTTCCCTGGGCTTTGCTCTCACTGTCCCCTCTGTCTACACACCCTTTCACCCTACACACTCCCTCCCCAAGAGGTATCCACCCAAAATCACTCCTTCAAAGGGATCCTTCCTGGCTATCTAAAGTGGAATCCTCCAATTCCTTTCAATTTTATCACCCAGTTAATTTCACCCATGGGATTTAAAACAGTCTGTAATTACCTCATTTGCTTACTGATTTATCTGTTCTCTATTTTGGATGATAACACTCTATGAAGGTGGGCAGCATATTTGTCTGGTTCTCCACTATGTCTCCAGGGCTTAGCACAGTGCTTGGCCTACAGAGAGATTTCAGCTGTTTAGCTTTCCACTATTTTTACCATTATTGCAAAGCTTTACAAAAGCCGATTCCACAGCTAGACTGTCCTTGTCCCAAATGTCAATTTTTTTTCTTCTTTTTTGAATCAGGTGGGAACACTAGTGAAAGATTTTGGAAATATTTTGAAGGTAAAGACTATCTTGTCTGATAGATTAAGCGCGGAATGTGAGTGAAATAGAGACAGATGATTTCAAGGTCTGACTCAATAGAAGGATAAATTTTCTATTCACTGAGAAAATAATGGAATGAGCAGTTTGGGGTCAGAGGGAGATTAGTTCAATTTTGGATATGTTAAATTTGAGGTGCTTATCAGCCCATCTAAATGAAAACACAATGTAGATGGCTGTACACCTGAATACAGAATTCAAGGGAAAAATTAGGCTCCTAAGGGACCAAGAGACCAACATAAAAATGTTTATCATTATGAACCTCACTAACTTAAATTAATTGAATGATTTATTTCACTTTTTATCCATATGCTTCAGCTATATGCCTAGTTTACTCAGGTTTGCCTAGGTTGAAATTCTATGGGATAAATTTGGCCAAGATATTTGTTCTTCTCCGTAAGCCCATTCTTCTAGCTCTGCATTTCAAAAATACACAGCAGGCCCCAAATTTTGCGGCTGAATGCACAGCAAATGTTTCTCTTTCACTTTATCTTCTGCTTTAAAAATACTAATCTGTGTGACTGTCAAATTACTGACTATTAAATGGAGCTGTGCAACTTTTTAAAGAGGAAGATGATACACTTAACTCCTGAGTATGCAAGGAATTAACCCTTAAAATTGTAATAAGAACATGGGATAATTGATCCTTTATACGTGTCTATTGTTCCTTTCTTCTCCCTATTTGTTTCCAAGTCATACACTACATTCCTTGGAATATCTTGCCAGTTTATAAGCCTAAATCTACCAGGCAGTTTGTAAGAATGAAACAGGGTGCATGTGTTCAGCTATAAATGAAAATAGCTATTTGTCTGTCTTTAGATAGAATAGGTACTTTAAATAATGCCATTTTAATCATCTAAATTAAAAAAATTTTTTTTATCTAAAAAAATTGTAGATTTTTTGCACTAGTTTTCATCTTATAATGTGGACATTCTACTATCCTCTATTAAAATTCTCCTTCGAGGGCTTCCCTGGTGGCGCAGTGGGTGAGTCCGCCTGCCGATGCAGGGGACACGGGTTCGTGTCCCGGTCCAGGAAGATCCCACATGCCGCAGAGCGGCTGGGCCCGTGAGCCATGGCCGCTGAGCCTGCGCATCCGGAGCCTGTGCTCCGCAACGGGAGAGGCCACAGCAGTGAGAGGCCCGCGTACGGCAAAAAAAAAAAAAAAAAAAAAAAATTCTCCTTCGAGATACAGAGCTATAGAAGACCAATCAGAAAAAATAAATATGGAGGACACATTTTAATATAGCTTCTTGCGCAGGGGAAAGTGGTTCCTTGTAAACTTAAAATGCTGGACTTTCAAAGACAGATGCTGATGCTGGGGTAGGGCAGAGCCTAGCTGTATCATCGAAGATAATCGGAAAATTGCCACATAAATATGACTAGGCATTCATTTTCATTCAATAATTCCTAAAGATTTAGCTCTAGAGAGTTACAAATTTTAGTCATATCCTGTCCATGTACCCCTAAAAGGGAGTCTATTTCAACTATTAGAATGTTGCTACCTCTCTGTGAAAATTATGGGAGTTTTTCAAATATGGAAGAAACAATAGGTCTGCAGTATCCCTAGATGTTCTCAAACAGGCACACTGAGATCCACATACTTATAGAAAATTAAACCATTCTCCTTTTGTTAGTCCACTCACATGTCTACCAGAATTTAAGCAGGGGGAGGGGGGAGCGATAAGGAGGAAAGGAAAAATGAGAGGTGAAGGGATCTGGCTGGTGCAACAATGCTACCTACACTTCCCTGACCAAATCAGACTTGAGTTTCCTTACCATTAAAACATAGAAAACGTTTATTGCTCTGGGCTAGTTTCATCCTCAGTGACTCCCTAATAGTAACCCGTTTTCTACCAAGACAGTGCCAACCACAGTAATCTTTTGTGGTCCCAGTTATACAGAAAGACTAGCGGTGCACTTTCTATCACACCTTACAGACACCAGTGGGTGTTAAACTGACCTATTTTTTTTCCACCAACCTTATACTGCTGTGGTGGTAGTGATGGTTTTTTGTTTTATTTTGTTTTTGGTGCCTGCCTGTTCTCCCTCAGACTCTTGTCTAGTTATTAAAAAAATCTACTTGAACTTGAAAATAATAATATATTTAATGATTAATCTTACCTCTCCTCATTTTAGTCTCCAATTGAATCTAAATGCAAGTGGGCTGAGAAAAGAGTACTGAAGGTGTCCATCCACACACTGGAGGGAAAATATGCCGATTATCCCACTGTTGTAAATCACCAAAACAGGCAAATAGGATCATTCAAGTCCTAAAGGGAATTTCAGGCGTCTGAATTGCCCACATTGGCGGTCTACATCAATCAAATTAACTGCCCTCTTGTCCAATTCCCATTCAGGCGGTACCATATAGCCACATGAAAGGGGAACGGCTTTCTGACAGTGAGGTTTGCTTGGCAACAGAGCATACGAATACTGAATAATTTCTGTTTCTGATGACTGCAAACCCTATTGAGTCACAGTTAGATTAGATGCATCCCTGACTATAGAAAGGAAAGAAAGAAAATGCATTCTTGAGAACTCTTTTAGTGCTTCTCTTTATTTAAGTATATTCTTTCTTAAATACAGAGTGTTCTGTCTACATATCCTCCCCCAAAACAATTATATGCTTCTTTTTCATATCTTCCAGCCAAATTACCATGACTTCGGGCCTATCACTTTATCATACTCCTGAACATATCTGACCTAGTGGCAATACAGCTCTGAAATACGAGGCTAAAGTGACTGCTTCTTGAGCCAGGAGTGAAAGAATTTACAGTAATAGTACTACTCACCAGTCCTATCTGGACTCATATGTAATATCGATGGGTATTCTAGCATCAAGAATTTAGAGATTTTCGTAACATGGGGATTATTAATAGAGTAGTATATGGAATGGAACAAGAGAGGGGGAAGGGAACTTGTGCATTACTTTATTCGAGCTTTTCTTTTTTTTTTTTTTTAGCGGTACGCGGGCCTCTCACTGCTGTGGCCTCTCCCGTTGCGGAGCACAGGCTCCGGACGCGCAGGCTCAGCGGCCATGGCTCACGGGCCCAGCCGCTCCGCGGCATGTGGGATCCTCCCGGACCGGGGCACGAACCCGCGTCCCCTGCATCGGCAGGCGGACTCTCAACCACTGCGCCACCAGGGAAGCCCCGAAGCCCCGAGGTTTTCTTTTATATGCATGCAGCTGTCACATCCTCTCCCTGCTGGATATCAGGATGTTTACCATGTGGTTGTTTCTTTGGCCAGCTGTGTTTAGAACTGTGTGTGACAGCAAAGTGCTCTGTGATGACTGAGGACAGCTATATGAAAATAGAAATGTTGGCAGCTTTTCTAAAATGAAGCAGAGGGTCTTGCTGGTAGATTTAAGAGGGCTGGGCCTGCTCAGTTGCTTTGGTTTTTGCTAGCTGCTCCTGTTGCCACTTCCACCACTCCCTACCATCTCTATCACCACTGCTGTGATACAGTGATATGCTGAAAATATACCTGAAAGTACTCAACTCACACTTGACGAAAATGCCTCAGAGGTCAACATGCAGATACTAACAGAGAGGTGCTGGCCCAGGTTCCCAGCAGGGGTTAATGACCCTGCCTAAGCCCATTGGCTGTGTCACTTCCCAGACTCCTCTCTCACAACCAGATACGGTTGTGTCAGGTAAGTTGTCTGAGTGCCAAATGGAATTCACTGTCTATTGTCCTTCTTCCTATATTTTATCTATGGACAGAAGAAGGTGAACATTACAGGAATAAGACCCATAGGCATCTGAGAATTCGTGAGGATGAGTATGGAAAAGAAGCTAGAGAAAGCATTATATGTGACTCTTTTTTTTTTTTCTGTAATTCAGTTATTACAAGCTTTCCTTGCTAGATATCATATGCTGATAGGTGGTTGATTTGTCAGCCAGCTGTGCTTAGACTTCTGTGTGACAATACTGGTTTGCTTGTATAAATGGTTTAGTAAAATTACAGTGTTAAAGATAGGCTTTTTCCTTTGAATAGCTTGATGTAGGAAAAAATAAAACAGAAAGAGGACCAATCAACATTAGTTCTAACTCGACAAGACTCAGGTTAGTGAACTATTGTGAAGAGCCAAGAGTTTAGTGACATATCACTTCAGATATGATGGATGCTTAGCAATTACTGATCTTATATTGCAGTCACAAAGAGTTGGCGTTGAAGGTGGAAGCTGTTCAGAGTGATAAATGGATATGACAATTTATTAAAGATATAAGGCATGATTAGTGTTGGATACAGATGCACCCTTTTAAGAAGGAGATGGAAGATGAGGGAAAGGAAAAAAACAAATGAAAAGGGAATTTATAATATGAAAATTAAGTTTGGGGAAGAAAAAAAATATGCAGCACACACCGAATTTATAAACACATGCAGAAATTCTAGAAATGTAGCAGCAATGTAGTTTGGAGTTAATGAAGACATGCATGAAACAGATTTATCACACAATTCTCATACATTCATGGCACCATCTCTCATTCTCCTGACTGGGTCTTCCCTCATGTCCTCCTCTGGTTACTGCTATCCTCCTCCAGGTTCCATACTATAGAACATCCAGGGCCTGTTTGGAGGACATTTTGAACCTGCTCTGTGGCCTCTGATTTCACTGCAGTCCTTGGCATGAACATTTTCACATAGTCAGGTTAACTTGTTTGGTTTGAGTTTTACTTTCTCAAAAAAAAGTGGAGGACATGAAGTACTGGACCTAAAAATGTTATGGGAAGAAATAAATCTCCTAAATGTTTATCTTTGTCCTTTGTTTGCTGGATAAACTAATAGAAGAGACACACTGTGCCACTGCTAATGATATAAATACAGCATTAACAAATCTTATCTTTTAAAAAGAATGGAAAGAGTGGTGAAATTTTAAAAAGGCCTATAAGCCTATGAAATAACCAGAAAGACCATTAAGATATGTTTCTAAGTGATAATCTAACTTCATAATTTCTTGGTATTTTGATACATGCATATATTTCATTAGAGGTTAGAAATTCATTTCTGTCATGTGTACATAGATATACATATATTATATACAGTATACAGTATTACTGCCCTTCCTGGCCAATGGATCTTGTCTACAAACTTAGAAAGCTTCATGCATTGGTTTGGCACTTAACTTTTTGTTGTTGTTGTTAGGTAGATACTGCAAGGTCTTTGGAAGTATGCATCATATATAAAAAACTGCAATTCTTTTGTCACCTGCATTTATATTTTTTGTGTAGTGAGCAGAAAGTGCTGCTCAGAGATACTCAAAGAGGGATATTCTATCACTGTCTAGGTAGATTATTTTGGAAATTCTGCCTTGTCCATCCTTGAAATCAACATCTCCATAGACTTAAAAAAATTTTTAAGCATTACTATATACTAATTAGTTATCAGAGCCGTCCATGAATTTTTCTCAAGTTGTTATAAATTGTAGATTTTCTCCAACCTCTCTGGCTATATCTAAGGTTTGGTTTGTTGGTTATTTTGCTATCATTCTCTTCCTTCCAGATATTAAACGGTGGTATTCCTCAAAATTCCACCCCAGGTCTGCCTCTCATCTCACTTGATGTTCTTTACCAAGGCAGTGTTGGTTAAAGACTTTAGTCATGACATGACATTAGTCACCACCTTCATTCAGTGACTCAGCCCAGACTCTGTCCCTGAATAACAGTACTGTGAAACTCACTTTCTATTTGACTTCTCCACTTAAAGCTCTCAAAAGCACTACTTCAAATTCAGCATCTTTCCCTAACCCCAACCACGTCCTACTCTCCCCCATCACCCCTTGTCTCAGTGAATCGCACCACTATTGGACTAGTTGCTCAATCTGGAAAAGACATTTTCCTCTCTGCACCTCCTGTCATTCTATCTAATCATCATCAAATTCTATTGCTTTTTCTTCCAAATCTTATGCAAATCCACCTGCCTCCTTTCCATCTGTATTGCCACCAACCTAGTGCAGGCTGTATTACAATAGCATCCTATGCACATTCCCAACGTAACAAAGCCAACAATGACAACAATGAAAATGACTATGATACATAGTAATAAAACTGATATATTTATTATACTGATCAATAATATATCAGTATATTTATTATCTTACATTTCTAATTATGCCACCATATAATTATTAATACAATAATAATAAACATTTTTGTGCTTACTCTGTGCCAGATAATATAGTAAGCACTTTTAGTTGACTACCTCATGGATTTCTCATAAGTACCAACAAGAAAGGTACTATCATTACCCCATTTTATAGACAAAAACATTCAGATTTAGAGAAGTTAAGTGACTTGCCCAAGGTGTATCACACCTACGGTCATGTCACATACCTCAAACACATACACACACACACACACCACTCCTCACTCCTTACTCTACCATATAACACACATTCAGTGCCTTCTATTGGCTTCTAAGATAAAGCTGAAAACCATGACCAACTCTCCAGCTTCACCCTCCTGTGGTCTCAGTGACCCAGCTACACAACTGTTCTTTTAGCTCCTTAAATGCTCCATGAGCAATTTCACCAGGGGGGGCTTTGCACATCCTGTGCCCTTCTGCTTAGTATTTGTTATTCAATAATTATTAAATGTCTAATATAGGTCAGGTACTACTAAATTGTATTGAATAACTGAAAATACAAAAAAAATAGAAAATTGTGGGTGCAAAGTCCCAAATGTTTTTATGGTGGAAAACCAATATGCTAGAGACACAATCAGTCATTCTGAACAAGAAACCATCAATTACACTCTAAGCATAGTTTATCTTGTCTTCCTAGTGCCTAACACAGTGCCTACACACAGAGATGTATAGTTAATGCTTCCTGAAGGAATATGCAACCTGTATCAGGAGTTCTGTTTTCTCCCTACCATTTAAATCCATACTGAGAGACAGGCCAGGAAAGACTGGGTTAGTTGGGGAGCGACATTTGCTCTGACAGGTAGACAGAAAGCACCTGCCCTGGGTACTAAGGTTTTCAAAGATTCATATGCCCGATCAAGTACTTGATCCTATCAAGGAGACATTTAGAAACTGGGGAAGATTAAGCCCTTTAACTGATTGACTACATATTTTCTGAGAACCTAGAGAGTGGGAAGACTACTCCAATTTGATTAACGTCATATCCAAGTTTACATTCTAATTAAAGCAGGTAATAAACACTTGTCAACCACTGCAAAAGCATTTCATCACAAGCTAAACAACATTGCCCTTTTCTTTGAAAGAGCAAAGTGCACATAAAAAACAAAACACAAAAAAACAGATTTTGTTTTTGTTTTCTGTTGCACAACTTTTGTCTTCTCATAGGGCTGTCATTTGAATCTAATTGATCTGTATTTGAAACATATCAATAGAATGTTTTTACATCTCATCCAGTTCATTTTAATACCTGTGCCATTTTTAAGATTCTGCATTACATCATGTTACTGTGAATGGAGAACTCCTGGGGTTGATGATCATATTGAAGCTGGACACCTGTCTTATAAGCACAAAGCCACTGCAGTGAAAGTGGCAGCTAAAGCTATGGCCCCACTGATAACACCTAGAATTCCTGTTCAGACCAAGGCCCCACTGGAAAGGCAGGAAAGGAGAGGAGACAACCTAAGATAGATGGGGACTGACCTATCTCCTAGGGAAGACCAGAGGTAAACAGAGTCATGTATTGGAAATGGATGTATTTTGCACAGTCCTGTCACTGGCAATTGGACTTCACTTCCAATACCACTTCACTCTAGAAATTTTAACACTTTAAATGATTGATCTGAGCTGATCATCTAACCAACACTTTAATAATAAAATATTTCACAAAAGTTCAAAACATAGAGGCCCATCTCTGAAGACCCATTCGTGTTCTCTATTTCTCTTCAGCTGAAAATTATAATCAGCCATGTGAACTATCAAGATTCCAAACTTTACTCTTCCATAATGCGTCTTGATACTGTACCTTCAAAATGCATGTATGACTTGGAACCAGATTTGAACTGTGTTTTAATTCAAAAACTAGAAACAAGAAGGGAAGCAAAACATAACTAAAAATGAAATCATCGGGAAACTGTATGTTCTTTTTAAAAAGTTGCTAGCAGTAACTTATGTAAATTTTCCACATATTATTTATCACAATTGTATTAATAAATATTACATTATGAAAAAAATAAATATTTTAGAAAATCTACTCAATTATAGAACAAAAGGATAAGAAACTAACATGTCCAGGCTCTTTACATACATTCTTTCCTTCTATCCTCGGGACAAACCTAAGAGGAATGTACAACTTTTACATTTTTAAAGATTAGAAGCCTAAGGCTCAAAGAAGTTAAATAACTTACTCTAAATCTATCAGAAAAAAAGCTATAAGAAAAACATTCTTGATATTCTGTAAAGGAGGCACAGACTTTTTTCTCCTGCATGAAACAGAACTAGACAGATGTGTTTAAAGCATTTTATTTAAGAATCTTTTGGAGCTCTCCTTTTTTAAATCTCTCTCTCCAAATAGATATATTTATAATACATTTTTTCCTCCATTGACTTTAGCTAAAAATCATACTACTTAATGGAAAGTGCCTCCTCTGAAATAGATTTCCTAATATTAGCTAGAGAGATGCAGAGCCCAGAAAAAAATGTTCCTTAATCAAAGTCAAGTTCTGAAAATCAAGATACAGAAATTGAAAAAAACACTTATGAAAAGTCTTTTCTTATGACTTGAAGATAAGTTTTTTTTAACAAGTGCTCAAGGCTTTACCATCACATGAAGTCCCACATGAGGGTAAAGACATCAGCATAGTAGACTCAGGAGTCAGATTGCATTTGTTTAAATTCAAACTCTAGCACTTATTGATTATAAATTCTTGGGTAAATTACTTAACCTCTCAGTATTCATATCTACAAAATGGAGATTTTATAGATATATAAAATTTTAAAATGGATAAAATAATCAATCTACATCTAAGGGTAGTGCTTAGCATAGTGCCTTGTTTATAAAATGTACTCGTGTAGGGTGGCAAACAGAATTGTTTGACTATAACACTGGAGATTCATCTTGAATTGCCCAGCAACTTGGAAGCTAAAATTAGGGGTCCTAAGCATCTCCCATGTTGTAAACCCAACTCACCAGGGAGCCCAGTGGCCTCCTATTACAACCATTAAGACCATTTCCGAAGGGCTCCAAGTCCTGAGCATCTGGCATTTCTGGCATCCCTATCCAGCTGATGCCCACCTACCTCAGGTGACTTGGCAACTGGGCCCAAAATGTTTATTTTTTTCCTTGAGAAAGCGGTTTCACCCTTCCATTATAAGAATGCAGAATAGCAGTCATGCAGTGTCTCTCCCCTCAAAACGCAAATCTAGTTTAATGTCCAGTTGCTTGTCCAGACTCCAGCATCCCTTCCACTGAGACAATGAGAAATGGGGACCACGTGCCTCTCTTTGCTGCTCACTGTTGGTCTTTCCAGTAAAACCTATCTCCTGGGACACTGTGGTATCCACCTTTCCCCACCTCGTCTCCATTCAGCAAATGTTAGCTACTGCTAGCTCCACTACCTTGGAATTGGCTCCTTTTATAAAGGAGGATTCATAGGAGACACAGTAGCCTTTGGTACGACCGCCCTGTTATGAAGTCAGCTATGTAAAATGTCCTGCCTGAATGACTACAGATGTTCTCAGTCAGTTCTTGCTTGTTTCAGCTGGGCTCTCTTCCAGGTGCTGGTCTTATGAATGAAGTCTCCTGATATAAAATTTGTGAGCAAACTAAGCCTAATCAGAGATAAAGTTTTAAGTTAATATTCTCCTAGTCTTTACATGTGTGAGAATAATTAGTTGTTTGTGAGTTTTTAGGGATTCAAGGCATAAGCTTAGAAAATACACTTACAAGAAACCTCAGAAGCCAAAAAGTATAGATGTAGAAACTGGTTTTTGAAAATTTGATCTTCAGAGTTCGAATTCTCAGCCTTAAGGTAAATTTAAGATAGTTTTACTGACAAAGAGAGAAAAGGAAAAAACTATGCTTTGAAGTAGAAGTATACTATGCCTCGGTTTTTGGCTGCAGTTTTTATGATACAGTAAAGAAACATAATGATTTTTTCATTTTTTAAAAACATGTTGAGGGGCAAGAAGAGCACGCATCCAACAGCATGTCCCACTAAAAAGCAAAACCCCAAAAATTCAATGTACAGAAGCAAAACAATGAATTTTCTTTTGAAAATTTTTGTAAAGGAAAGAGGTCAGATCTGCAAGTCATTCAAAGCAAAATATATATATTTATAAACATATAAAGAAAGAATTCCCATTTGAGAGAATTTTACAGGCTAAAAACACAAGTGAAGAAAAATATTTTGGGGAAAAAGTGATAGGTCATCAGATATAGTGGATGCTTCAGCAATAAGGAAGCTCCTATGTTCTCCTTACTGGTAAACGTTCACATTTTTGCACTGAAATAGGTACACTTTAGTGCTCCATGGCAATAGAGAAACATATTATCTTAAATTTCCTGTCTTCCTATCTCTTAAATGTGCCCCATCTTCTGTAGGAGTCCTTAAATGTTGGCCTTCTTGCTCTCTTACACATTGCTTTTTGATGAAAACACAAAATGGAGCTTTCTAGGAATACGTGATAAGGAATTGGTGATATGACCCTATGCAAGAAGAATTTTAAGAGGTGAAAAAGAGCTAAGCATACAGTGGGCTTTAAATTATGGCTTTGTGCTTTACCTATAGGATTCCACCATGCTCAGAAGTTCATTAACTGCATTAATTCCAGTGTGTGGATCTGGACGTGGAAGTAGGTGGAGAAATGACAAAAGGAGCTATAGCTACGGGACCGTTGACTAGATGGAGAATCAAGCAAATGGAAGAAACAACATTTCCCACAGTTAATGTTTAGTGAGCCAGAGCCATTTTTTCAATGCATTAAAAGTTAAAGTTAAAGCTTAAACATGCTTTTCAACAACTTTTTTAAAAGCAGGTCTATCCCGTACCCCAAACAGACAGTAGAGACTGTTCAACCAGGACTGACCTAGACTTTGTCTTGATATCACTGAGCTCTAGCCCTATTCCACTCACATCTGGTATAGCCAGGGATCAGTTCATCCCTGACTGGAGCTGGCAATATGCACAACTCCAGGGGGCACAGTTCTCACGCTCTACAGCGTGAAGGGTGCAATGTGAAAGTCACCCTGTGCTGCCCCGAGGGACTTCTGCTAGAGGGAAGCTCAGGCTGCTGTGCTTCTGTGGCTCTCATTCAAGCCAGAGAACCTAAGTTTAATTTCTAGAGGCTGTAATGAGCTGTGAAAAAATGGATAAGAAGATAACATTTTTTAGAGATCAGTGATGGATGATTCTCATTTATGTAATGAACTGTAGGCTGAGGAGAAATCTCATATACTAATCCTTCAAAACCTACAGGACTCTTTGGGTCTTAACCCCACCCCTTGCCTCTTATGCCTCCTTCTCTGACCCTGCATATTCTCTACCCCTGTCCCCAAACCCTGTGCATATGTCTCCATTGTACTTTCCATTCTCAGTATGTCTCTCCCTTTACTTATATCTTCTCCCTTTCCTTTTGATCTCTTTCATCTTTCTTTCTGTTCCTAACATCTATTTCTCTGTTCTGCTATTTTAAGCATTCCCAATATGTCACCTTATCTCTATCTCTCTAGGTCCTTCCTTTCTGTGTCCCAGTGGGCATCATTCATCTCCAGCTGCCTTTTTACTGTCTATTTACCCTTTCCCCCACTGTTTCTTTAATGTCCTTTGGTCAATACCCCGTTTCTTTTATTTTTCTAGTTTCTTTCTATCTTTTTCTTTAACCGACCATGATGAGAAACCAAAGTACAGTGTCCTCTCTGTGGTCCCAGACTGATTTTTCTTCCATGTCTGCAGTCCTTGAAAATGTACAGAAGACATTTGGGGATTCAAAAGTAAATCTCAATACTCATAACATTTAAAGCTGGCCTTTCCATTACACCTTGAACATACTGCAATTTTATAGATATTTATAACACTTGCTGAAGAACATTTTTATACTATTTATTTCTGCACCACACATGAGACTACTAAAGTGAAGGCTGTGTGATCCTTAATCTCAGCTCTACATATACTCCTCACTGGCTTTAGAATTCTTGAAAAAATGCTTAAACCTATGTCAAAACTCTTCTCAAGCGTGTGTCTATTTTTCTCTTGACTACTTGTGTGCACAAAAGGAAAACTTGCCTCCTAGCCTTGTTTCACCCAGTTATTACCCCTGTGCTAAAGTCCACCTTTGGGCAGCAACAGTCACATGATTTTGGAACTCAGAAAATGATTTAGGCAAATGCTGAGGAAGAAAGCTTCCCAAATAATTTAGCATCTTCTTCAAGAAATCAGAAAGTAAGCCACAAAATAGATCAAAGAAGTAGTAACAGACTCATAAACATAAGAACAAGAATACATGAGTTAGAATCCAAAAGCTGGTTCATTGAAAAAATAATATAAAATAGATAAAATACCAAACAAACTATTTAAGAAGGGTAAAAGGGACAAAATGCAAATATACAAAATGAGAATTAGTTAAGGGGAAGGGGATAACCACAGAAACAGAGAAAATAGAAGGAATCTTAAGATGCTATTTTGTTCAATTATGGCCAAAAAATTCGGAAAAATGGAATAAAACATGTAATATTTGAAGAAAGCATAATTTGCTAAAATTGACTTTAAAAGACGGAGAAAGATCTAAAGAGACTGATATTCAGGACTGATACTCCAGATACTTTTATGGCAGGGGCCTCAAACAATAAGAACAGAATACAGCTGTACCTGCACATTATGGCTGAATATAAGCCCTGTCAAGAGCCACATAAAACAGAAGAATTTGACAAAGAACTACCCTTAGAAGAGCTATAAGGTACTAATGGTTTAAGAGGAAATTCTACCAAAGCTTAAAAGAGTAGATAATTCCAAATTATTGAAATTTTAGAACATAGAAAAAGAAAATAAATGGGCATTTCGTATTTGATAAAGATATTTAAAATCAGGGAAAAATATTGAAGGGAGATAGATCACTCAATAAATATTGCTGGGACAACTGAGTAGCCACATGGATCTATACATCACACCACATACCAGAAAAAATTTCAAATGGACCAATGATTAAAGTGTTCAAAATGAATCCTTAAAAGTACTAGGAGAAATGTGACAACATTTTAATCTTAAAATGAAAAGAACATTCCTAAAAAGACCTTTAAAAATCCAAAAATGGAGAGAAAATTTTAAATATACTTATAATTTATTATATTGACATTTTATAGATGCTGGAAGGATACACAGCATTTAATGATAGGGAGAGATGGGGTAAACTAGGCAAATGTAGGTCACTATGGAAGAGAGGCTTTCACTTTATTAAAACATTGATCTATATTACATAATAATACTTATTTTCAGCATGAGGAAATACTTTCTGAGAAAGGAATACTTGCTTATGATAAAATATCTAGGAGGTGGTGGAGCCATGATTTGAATTAAAAAAGAGAAACTGAGTTAAATAATGTGGCACATGATTATATATAATTTATATAACTCCAAAATGTAATATGTTAGAATAACTGAACTATTTTGAATTGTGCTTCACTTTACCTTACAGTAAATTGTAGAACTCTCTTCTTCATGGAATCCTGCTTTTTGTTCAGATATTTCATTTGGTGCCGTTTTATCAATGGTTTTTTCAAAAGAAGAACACAGGTATCAGTGGAAGGGAAGAATAGTTTGGAAAGTATGTTGGCAATTCTCCATCCTATATATTTGGAGAAATTTTCATCCCCTACATTTAGTTGGGTCATTTATCTCAGCCTGTTGAAAGAAAAGAAAAAATAACCAGTTGACATAGAGAGAATGAGAAAAAATGATGAGAAAAAATGATGAGAAAATGATGAGAAAAAATGATGTATTATTATTAAAGTTAAAATGTATGTATATTTTCTTTGACTAATGTTGCATTCTTCCTATTAAAATAAGCTTTAAAAGAAAAATGCAGTTCCCCAAAAGATTTTTTAAATCGTAACAAGAATTTTCAATGAAATAAACAATTAAGCATGAAGGAAATCAGTCTTGAAATTTCAAAAATGTAATGATATAATTTCCATTTTAAATTTGTATATTTCCCACACAAGAATTTCATAAGCATTTGTAATATTTATTTAATAAGAAATTAAGCAATCAGTTGAAGTAATACAAATGTTTTATTAAGTCAGAATTTCATTTCTCTGTGCATAATCTAAACTTTCCTTGAAGTCAACAGAAAATTTCTATAGCACAAAACTTGAGTAAAGTAAAAAAACAAAAAGGGCTTTATATTTAGCTTTCACTGGAGATGTTCTAGGATTTAGATTTATATTAAATTGAATATGTCCTAATATAGAAAAAACCTAACAAAAAAATTCCACAATACTTAAGCAATTTTTATTCAGGAAAGAGCAATTTTCTGAATTTTCCTATTTATATTCAATAATGTCCATGACTGATTTTTAATTATATCTTCTTTTGAGACAGCTAGAGGCATGTTTTCCTTGACTGGTATCAGTAATAATACATGAAGATGTAAGTTTCAAAATGTCATGTACTATACTTTTTTTTAGTGTTTACAATATGCTAATATTAAAAACTCTCTTTCTCATAACTAAGTTAGGTGCTGCCTCCTATTATTTAAGTTCTTTCAGTTTTATTTAATATTATCCATCTTTGGGCAGCTCATTACCAGTCACTCAGGATTCATTTTAAATGTCTATAGATCCTATGGTAGAAAACAAAGGAATGAAAAATGTTTTTTTGCATATGAATATCTAACCTCTTTAGGATTCCAAGATCAGGATTAGCTCAATGAAATTACTATTTAAAGAATGACTATTGCATTATCTAGACAAAATTAAAGTGGAAAAAATGAGAACAATCTTATGATAAAGATTGAAAAAAATAAAGGTTTAAAGCAATAAGGAAAATAGGAAAAGGCAAAGTAAATACATATGGAATACTGTGAAATGATGAGAAAGAATAACATACAAAAAACATGTGTAAAAAAATACGGTGAAAATCATGCAAATAGGTAAGCATCAAAAAAATGAAATGAAGGCTCAAAATAGCCTTAAAGTGCTAGAAAATTAATACTGACATTTAAAAAAGAAAGCTGTATTTTCACTATTTCAGAAAAGGAACTTTATCACTAGCCCTCATTGAAATACACCTATTCTTAAATATCTTTGATTTCAATTATCTCTGGATGTTGAAATCAGTATACAATTATGTTTATACTATTCCCAGTTGTGTACCTTGCTTATTAACTAGGTCAAAATTATGGAAAGAGCATTCAATTTCAAACAAGAAATTAAATTGTGCCAAGAACACTCAGTAGCTGTTGTGATTTTTAGGACATTATTTAATGTCTCAAAGTCTGCATGTTCATCTGTAAAATGGTAATCACAACACCTGGGCTGTTTATTCTGCTTAGTTTCTCTGGATTAATTTTTTCATAAGAAAAGGTACTTCAAAATCAATAACAACATATTGTTGCACAAACATACTATTATGAGCTCTTCCATTGCTAAGAGAATGATGAATTAATAAATGTGTAAGTGAATGGACCAACAAAAATAATGTCTTCTCATCATATAATTTCTGGTAAAATACATTGTTTCCAGGAGAGCATTACCCTTCATTATAGAATCTTAATGCTCTTTTCATTTTGTCTCATTTGGCTACGCTTTGCTTTCTTCCCTCCCAGACTGGATAGGTTATATAGATCCAGATGCCAGATCTTACAAATAGCAAAATGAAGGCATTGCCACATCTTTCACGATGGTTCCCTGGTTGAAAGCCCAGGTTAATTTTCCGCCCTCAATGACGTCCAAGGCATTCAACTTACGGAAATGTAGCTTCAAATATCGGTCAAAGGCATATTTGCCTTATCTATAAAAGGTTTTGTTTGTTTTCCTGCAGGAAAAAGCCAGGAAAGAATATGGGGCTTTGCAGTTAGAAAGATCTGAAATCAGGTCTGGCTATCCCACTTACTAATTTAAAATGCAAACTTGGGGAATTTAGTTAACCTCTCCATGTCTATATTTTGTGTTTAGTTTGGTTCCATTTTGTTTTTCATTTGTGATGTGGAGATAATAATTACCACCTCAGAGTTTTGTGAGGATTCACTTAGACGACAAAGGATGATGATCTGTCTAGCTAATAGTGAGAAGCTCAACAGGCATCAGTTGCTTCAGGGCTACCCTAAGACAGACACTGATGCTCTGGCTTTTATAAGATCCTTCCACCACCAATCTTGAGAGGACTTGATCTAACCTCTTCATGCTGAAAACAAATTTGTTACATAGCCACTTTTATATTAACAAATTTATCAAACAGGATTATAATTATACTTCCATAGTAATCTCTATTCTAAAGAGTCTTCCTTCTCTTAAAGATATAATTCTCATTTTAAAATTCAGAGACTATGAATTTATTTATGCCAATGGTGCATAAGTATAAATCTATACTTCTTGGAAGTAAACATACCCAAAATATTAATGACCATAATTTAGATTCCAAATTCATGAATTTACTACTATTGACTGCCAGTGAATACTACCCCAGACTCCAATCTTTATACATTATTTATACATTTACATTTTTATCATGTGTGCCTATTTTCTTAGCAATGCCATGCAAGCTTTAAAATTCAGGATTTTTCTTACTGCACTGTTGAAACTTGACATTTTTTATTAAGAAACAAATGGCAATTTTTTATTATCTATGATAATTTTACTGATTTAGTATTAATATTGAAAAAGTGGTATTCCTGAAGGATATTTCTCTCTCACATAGATTGTAGCAACATGCAAGGTCCCTTCTATCTTTATATTGGGCATATATATTGGGCATACCCACCCTTCTGTCTTTATATTGGGCATAATGATGGTAAAAACCAGGATTCATTAAGGTTGGCAAGAAGATGGATGTCAGAGCAGGTGAAATTACACAAGAAATTATGATGTAGTAGCAATACAAAAGAAAATAAAAGCCTGTCCAGAGTTCTGAATTTTCCATCAATAATTAGGGAAATGTAGTACCGAAATTTAAGCTAACTCACACTACCCTCGACATGATGGAATAAAAGACAAAGAAATAGGATATTAAGCCCCTGTGGCATAGTTTGCATTAAATTTTGTCTCAATCTCTTACTATGTCTCTGTTTTTGGTCTCCACCTGTCCTTAAGCAGTCTTAGACCTGGGAACATTTAACTTATTTGTGGAAAAAATTATAATTTTTTCTTCAAACTTCAAAATTTAAATGTAAGTGACTTACTAGTGGTCTCAAAAGGTTATTTCATACAGGAGTTATAAAATCTCACAAAGGAGGACAGCATGAGTAACTCCGTGTTACTAAAATTGTGGTCCTTAGACCATTATTATTGTCATTACCTAGGAGCGTGTTCTAAATAGAGAATTTCAGGCCCTACTCCTGAATACACTAAAGTTTAAAAAGGACTGATGTAATAGATTGAGAAAAGGACTAGATGGGAATATCCATTTTCCCACTTCACAAGTCGTGTGATCTTGCACAAGTTACTTAACCTCTCTAAGCATGTTTCTTCATTCCTAAAATAGAATAATAATAATACTGTCCTTTCTAGGTTACTGTAAAAATTAAACATAAAATGTGAATATATTTTCTAGCATAGTGTCTGGCACACAAAAGTTCTTCAATAAATGTTAGTTCCTTGTTTATATCTAATTTTGGAGGCAGGATGACATGGAAATGGCAAAGCCTTTGGGTTAAACTCACTCATAGGTGCATTCACCACCAGCTACCTCTTTTGTTCTTGTTTAGACTCAGATCCTCTATCCGTATGGGTGATGATGGTGGTGGGAGAGTTATAAGGCTTAGATGAGTTAATAAAGGTAAGATACTTAGCACAGTGGCTGGTGCATTGTAAAAACTCTACAAATATTTTTGTTTTCTTAAAACAACGTATCTGTTATACTGGAATTCTATTCATAAGTATTTAAAGAAACCACACTCTTTCAAAAATACACCTCCCTTTCCATGTTTAAGAGTTTCCATTTATGTCAAAAGAAGAGCCATATGTGGGGGATGAGAGAGATTGTTATTGAGAGAATAGAGACAAATAGTGCTGTTTATTCTATTTTGCTGCTTAAAGAGTACATGAGGATGATGGCAGCATGGGAGGATGCAGAGTTCACATCTCCCTACAACTAGGGCACCTGCTGGATGCTGGTCGGGGACCTCAATACCCAAGGAAATGGGAGGAACCCCAAGCAACCAGGTAGGATGTGAAAGGGAGTGAGGGAGAGGAGAAGTGGAGGCCAGACAGGACCAGTGCCCCTGAGGGGTGGCTGGGAGAGGGAAGGGGTTCCCACTCCTGGCGGGACCCTTGGGAGCTTGGAGGATCATGGGGGAGTGCACCTAGCATTTCCCCTGCCCAATTGGATCCTGGGAGGCCTGCTGGGCTCCCAGAGCTGGTCTTCTGTTCTCTGGGGCCCCCTTGGGGCCACGTGGGTCCTAGGAGCATAGGAGGGAGGTGGGGAGAGAATAGGAGAGGCGGATGGGAAGGGGCCCTCCAGGACTAGAGGGTCATGGGAGGCACGGAGGGCGTTTCCCTCATCCACTTGGGCCCTAGGAAGCCTGCTAGGCTACAGGGCCTGGTCCCCCATTCTCCAGGGCCCCCTCTGACCTTGTGGGTCCTAGGGGCATGGGAGGGAGGAGGGAAAGAGGAGGAGAGGCGGACAGTGGGACCCTCCAGGACCGGAAAATCAGCAGAGGTGTGGAGTGCATTCCCCCCACCCATTCGGGCCCTGGGAAGCCTGCTGGGGTCCTGGTTCAGGTCTTTTGCCTTCCAGGACCCCCTCCGGCTGTGTTGGTCCTGGAATGGGGGAAGAAAAGGAGAGGTGGTTGCGAAGTGGCCCTCTGGGATTGGAGGATCAGAGGAGGCACCCGGGCATTTCCCCCACCCTCTCGGGCCCCCAGAAGCCTGCTGGGATCCCTGGCCAGGTCCTATGTTCACCAGGGCCCCTTCCAGGGCGCACTGGTCCTAGGGGCGTAGGACAGAGGCAGGGGGAGAAGAGGAGAGGCGGAAGGGGAGGGGCCCTCTGGGGTGGAGGATCTGGGTAGGCATGGAGGGTGTTTCCCCCACCCACTTGGGCTGCAGGAAGCCTGCTGGGCTCCCAGCCACGGTCCTCCATTCTCCAAGACACCCTCTGGCCGTGGGGGTCCTAGGGGCATAGGAGAGAGGCAAGAGGGGGGAAGAGGAGGAGAGGGAGATCAGAGGGGAACCTCCAGGACAGGAGGATCAGGGGAAGCGCCACTGGAGTTCCCCCTACCCACTCAGCCCCAGAAAGCTTGCTGGGCTTCTGGGTCTGGTCCGCTGCCTTCCTGAGCCCTCTCCTGCCATGTGGGTCCTAGGAGGGGAGGGAGTGGGGGAAGAAGAAGAGAGACCAAAGGGGAGGGACCCTCTGGGATAGGAGAATTGGGGGACAGACCTAGCATTTCCCCCACCCACTTGGGCCCAGGGAGACTGCTGGTGTCCCGGACCTGGTCCTCCACCCTCCAAGGCTAGAGGCACTGCTGGACCCTCCTACCGCGCTGAGCCTAAGCGCCACCACCCACCCCTCCCAGCGCCTTTTATGGCCCTGTTGGGTCTGAAACATAGGCCCTGCCTACCGCCTAAACCCCGCCCCTACCTAAGTCCTGCCACACACAGCCAAGGCCTTTTCTGGCTGTTTTTTTCCTCCTATCTTTTTCTATTGTGGTTCTCTTTTACCTTCTGGTTGTTGTTTCATCTATATATTAATTTATGTTTTCTAACATATCTGTTAGTTTTCTAATTTTATTTTATTTTTTACTCTGTTATTGTTCTGCTCCTTTTTTTCTTTTGTTTGTTTTGCAGACCTGAGTGGCTTGTGGAATCTTGGTTCACGAGTTGCGGGTTGGGCCTGAGCTCCTGTGATGGGGGCTCCGAGTCCAAACCACTGGACTAACAGAAAACCTCAGACCCCAGGGAATATTCATCACAGTGAGGTCTCCCACAGGTCTTCATCTTGACAACAAGACCCATCTGTACCCAGCAGCCCACAAACTCAAGTGCTGGAAGCCTCAGGCCAAACAACCAGTAAGACAGGAACACAGTCCCACCCATCAAAAAAAAAAAAACTGAGATGACAAAAAAATATGTCACTGATGAAGGAGCAAGGTAAAAAATTACAAGACCAATAAATGAAGAGGAAATAGGCAATCTTCCTGAAAAAGAATTCAGAGTAATGATAGTAAAGATGAACCAGAATCTCGAAAACAGAATGGAGGCACAGATCAAGAAAATACAAGAAATGTTTAACAAAGATCTAGAAGAACTAAAGAACAGAGATAAACAACACAATAACTAAAATGAAAAATACACAAGAAGGAATCAATAACAGAATAACTGAGGGAGAAGAACAAATAAGTGAGCTGGAAGAGAGAATGTTGGAAATAACTGATGAGGAGCACAGTAAAGATAGAACAATGAAAAGAATTGAAGACAATCTCAGAGACCTCTTGTACAACAATAAACACACCAACATTCAAATTATAGGGGTCCCAGAAGATGAAGAGAAAAGGAAAGGGTCTGAGAAAATATTCAGAGAGATTATAGTGTAAAACTTCCCTAACATGGGCAAGGAAATAGTCACCCAAGTCCAGGAAGTGCAGAGTCCCATACAGGTTAAACCCTAGGAGAAACACACCAAGACACATATTAATCAAACTAACTAACATTAAATTCAAAGAAAAAATATTAAAAGCAGCAATGGAAAAGCAAAAAATAAAATACAAAGGAATCTCCATAAGGTTAACAGCTGATTTTTCAGGAGAAACTCTGCAGACCAGAAGGCAGTGGCAGGACATACTTAAAGTGATAAAAGAGAAAAACCTACAACCAAGATTACTCTACCCAGCAAGGATTTCATTCAGATTCGATGGAGAAATCAAAAGCTTTTCAGACAAGCAAAAGCTAAAGAATTCAGCACCACCAAACCAGCTTTACAACAAATGCTAAAGGAACTTTTCTAGACAGGAAACACAAGAGAAGAAAAAGACCTACACCTAAAGCAACTAGAGAAAGAAGAACAAAGAAAATCCAAAATTATTACAAGGAAAGAAATCATAAAAATCAAAGCAGAAATAAGTGATATAGAAATGAAGAAAAAATAGCAAAGATCAATAAAACTAAAATTTGGTTCTTTGAGAAGATAAAAAAAATGGATAAACCTTTAGCCAAACTCATCAAGAAAAAAAGGTAGAGGATGCAAATCAATAAAATTAGAAATGAAAAAGGAGAAATCACAACTGACACCACAGAAATACAAAGTATTATAAGAGAATACTACAAACAACTATATGCCAATAAACTGGACAACCACGAAAAAATGGACAAATTCTTGGAAAGGGACAATTTTCCAAGACTGAACCTGGAAGAATTAGAAAATACAAACAGACTTATCACAAGTAATGAAATTGAAACTGTAATTAAAAATCTTCCAACAAACAAAAGTCCAGGACCAGATGGCTTCACAGGTGAATTCTATCAAACATTTAGAGAAGAGCTGACACCCATCGTTCTCAAACTCATCCAAAAAATTGCAAAGGAAGGAACACTCCC
This sequence comes from Physeter macrocephalus, assembly GCF_002837175.3. NCBI lineage: Eukaryota > Metazoa > Chordata > Mammalia > Artiodactyla > Physeteridae > Physeter > Physeter macrocephalus. Next base: position 108,737,871 of record NC_041221.1, read on the forward strand.
AAACACATTCTACAAGGCCACCATCACCCGGACACCAAAACCAGACAAAGATATCACACACAAAAAAGAAATTTACAGACCAATATCACTGATGATTATAGATGCAAAAACCCTCAACAAAATACTAGCAAACAGAATCCAACAGCACATTAAAAGGATCATACACCATGATCAAGTGGGATTTATCCCAAGGATACAAGGATTCTTCAATATATGCAAATCAATCAATGTGATACACCATATTAACAAACTGAAGAATAAAAACCATATGATCATCTCAACAAATGCAGAAAAAGCTTTTGACAAAATTCAACACCGATTTATGACAAAAACTCTTCAGAAAGTGGTCATAGAGGGAACCTACCTGAACATAATAAAGGCCGCATATGACAAACCCACAGCAAACATGATTCACAATGGTGAAAAAGTGAAAGCATTTCCTCTAAGATCAGGAAAAAGACAAGGATGTCCACTCTTGCCACTATTATTCAACATAGTTGTTGAAGTCCTAGCCACAGCAATCAGAGAAGAGAAAGAAAAGGAACACAAATTGGTAAAGAAGAAGTAAAACTGTCACTGTTTGCAGATGACATGATACTATACACAGAAAATCCTAAAGATGCCACCAGAACTACTAGAGCTAATCAATGAATTTGGGAAAGTTTTAGTATACAAAATTAATGCACAGAAATCTCTTGCATTCCTATATACTAACAATGAAAGATCACAAAGAAAAATTAAGGAAACAATCACATTCACCATTGCAACAAAAAGAATAAAATACCTAGGAATAAACCTACCTAAGGAGTCAAAAGACCTGTACTCAGAAAACTATAAGACACTGATGAAACAAATCAAAGATGAGATAAACATGGAGAGATATACCATGTTCATGGACTGGAAGAATCAATATTGTGAAAATGACTATACTACCCAAAGCAATCTATAGATTCAATGCAATCCCTATCAAATTACCAATGGCATTTTTTACAGGGCTAGAATGAAAAATCTTAAAATTTGTATGGAGACACAAAAGACCCCAAATAAACAAAGCAATCTTGAGGGAAAAAAATGGAGCTGGAGGAACTGGACTTCCTGACTTCAGCCTATACTACAAAGCTACAGTAATCAAAACAATATGGTACTGGCATAAAAACAAATACAGATCAATGGAACAAGATAGAAAGCCAGAGATAAACCCACGCACCTGTGGTTAACTAATCTATGACAAAGGAGGCAAGGATATACAATGGAGAAAAGACAGACTCTTCAATAAGTGGTGCTGGGAAAACTGGATGGCTACTTGTAAAAGAATGAAATTAGAATACTCCCTAACACCATAAACAAAAATAAACTCAAAATGGATTAGAGACCTAAATGTAAGACCGGACACTATAAAACTCTTAGAAGAAAACATACGAAGAACACTCTGACATAAATCACAGCAAGATCTTTTGTGATTCACCTCCCAGAGTAATTGAAATAAAAACATAAATAAACAAATGGGACCTAATGAAACTTAAAAGCTTTTGTACAGCAAAGGAAACTATAAACAAGACAAAAAGACAACCCTAAGAATGGGAGAAAATATTTGCAAACGAATCAACGGACAAAGGATTAATCTCCAAAATATAGAAAGAGATCATGCAGCTCCATATTAAAAAAACAACTGAATCGAAAAACAGGCAGAAGACCTAAATAGACATTTCTCCAAAGGAGACATACAGATGGCCAAGAGGCACAGGAAAGGTTGTTCAACATCACTAATTATTAGAGAAATGCAAATCAAAACTACAATGAGGTATCACCTCACACCAGTTAGAATGGGCATCATCAGAAAATCTACAAACAACAAATGCTGGAGAGGGTGTGGAGAGAAGGGAACCCTCTTGCACTGTTGGTGGGAATACAAATTGATACAGCCACTGTGGAGAACAATATGGAGGTTAGTTAAAAAATTAAAAATAGAATTACCATATGACCCAGCAATCCCACTACTGGGCATATACCCAGAGAAAACCATAATTCAAGAAGTCACATGCACCCCAATGTTCATTGCAGCACTATTTACAATAGCCAGGTCATTTAAGCAACCTAAATTCCCATCGACAGACGAATGGATAAAGAAGATGTGGTACACATATACAATGGAATATTACTCAGCCATAAAAAAGAACAAAATTGGTTCATTTGTAGAGACGTGGATGGACCTAGAGACTGTCATACAGAGTGAAGTCAGAAATAGAAAAACAAATATCATATATTAACACATATATGTGGAATCTACAAAAATGGTACAGATGAACAGTTTGCAAGGCAGAAATAGAAACACAGATGTAGAGAACACACATATGGACACCAATAGGGGAAAGAAGGGGAGGGTGGTGGTGGTGGTGGGATGAATTGGGAGATTGGGATTGACATATATACACTATTATGTATAAAATGTATAACTAATAAGAACCTGCTGTATAAAAAATAAAATAAAATTCAAAAAATTAAAAATAAAGATCAGATTATATAAAATTTAAAAAAGGAATACAAATTGGAAAAGAAGTAGTAAAACTGTCACTGTTTGCAGATGACATGATACTATACATAGAAAATCCTAAAGATGCCACAATAAAACTACTAGAACTAATCAATGAATCGGTTAAGGTTGCAGGATACAAAATTAATGCAAAGAAATCACTTGCATTCCTATACACTAACAATGAAAGATCAGAAAGAGTAATTATGGAAACAATCCCATTCACCACTGCAATAAAAAGAATAAAATAGCTAGGAATAAACCTACCTAAGGAGACAAAAGACTTGTACTCAGAAAACAATAAAACACTGGTGAAAGAAATCAAAGATGACATAAAGAGATGAAGAAATATACCATGCTCTTGGATCGGAAGAATCCACATTGTGAAAATAACTATACTACCCAAAGCAATCTACAGATCCAATGCAATCCCAATCACACTACCAATGGCATTCTTTACAGAATTAGAACAAAAATTTTTACAATTTGTATGGAAACACAAAAGATGCCGAATAACCAAAGCAATCTTGAGAAAGAAAAATGGGGCTGGAGGAATCTGGCTCCTGGACTTCAAACTGTACTACAAAGCTACAGTAATCAACACAGTATGGTACTGGCACCAACACAGAAATATAGATCAATGGTACAAGATAGAAAGCCCAGAGATAAACCCACGCACATATGGTCACCTAATTTATGACAAAGGAGGCAAGAACATACAATGGAGAAAAGACAGACTCTTCAATAAGTGGTGCTGGGAAAACTGGACGGCTATATGTAAAAGAATGAAATTAGAATACTCCCTAACATCATAAGCAAAAATAAACTCAAGATGGATTAAAGATCTAAATGCAAGACCAGACACTATAAAACTCTTAGAGGAAAACATAGGAAAAACTCTCTTTGACATAAATCACAGCAAGATCCTTTTTGACCCACCTCTTAGAGTAATGAAAATAAAAACTAAAATAAACAAATGGGACCTAATGAAACTTAAAAGCTTTTGCACAGCAAAGGAAACTATAAATGAGACAAAAAGACAACCCTTAGAATATTTGCAAATGAAGCAACTGACAAAGGATTAATCTCCAAAATATACAAACATGTCTTGGAGCTCCGTATCAAAAAAACAAACAACTGAATCAAAAAACGGGCAGAAATCCTAAACAGACATTTCACCAAAGAAGACATACAGATGGCCAAGAGGCACATGAAAGGCTGCTCAACATCATAATTATTAGAGCCATGCAAAACTGCAATGAGATATCACCTCACACTGGTCAGAATGTCCATCATCAAAAAATCTACAAACAATAAATGCTGGAGGCGGTGTGGAGAAAAGGGAATCCTACTGCACTGTTGGTGGGAATGTAAATTGATACAGCCACTATGGAGAACAGTATGGAAGCTCCTTAAAAAAACTAAAAATAGAACTACCATATGACCTAGCAGTCCCACTACTGGGCATATACCCTGAGAAAACTGTAATTCAAAGAGACACATGCACCCCAATGTTCACTGCAGCTCTATTTACAATAGCCAGGACACGGAAACAGTCTAAATGTCCAACGACAGATGAATGGATAAAGAAGATTTGGTACATATATACAATAGAATATTACTCAGCCATAAAACAGAAAGAAATTGGGTCAGTTGTAGAGTTGTGGATGGACCTAGAGTCTGTCATACAGAGTGAAGTAAGTCAGAAAGAGAAAAACAAATATCATATATTAACACATACATGTGGAATCTAGAAAAATGGTACAGATGCACCTATCTGCAGGGCAGGAATAGAGACGCAGACATAGAGAACTGACATGTGGACACAGTGGGGAAAGGGAGGATGGAAAGAACTGGAAGATTAGGCTTGGCATAAATACACTACCATGTGTAAAATAGATAGGTAGTAGGAACCTGCTATATAGCACAGGGAGCTCAGCTTGGTGCTCTGTGACAACCTAGATGGGTGGGATGGTGGCGGGGGGGGGAAGTCCAAGAGGGAGGGTATATATGTATACATATAGCTGATTCACTTCACTGTACAGCAGAAACTAACACAACATTGTAAAGCAATTATACTCCAATAAATAGAAAAAGTACATTAGGAGTATGGAAATAGCATTAAGAATAAAAACAAATTTTATTTTAAAGATATCATCATGAAATGTTAACCAGCAAGGGCTTTACCTAATGAGTCAGAGGTACTCTGAATAAAGTCACATATTCATTTTAGTTGCACATATTTCCTTTTGATATTTTAGGTCATATACCAGATGGCAGAAAGCATTTATACATGATGACTTTTCCTAGATGTGCCAACATATGTTGCTGAATTGCCTATACAGAAGAGCCTTGCTCATTGCAAGTCTCCATGGAAGTATTTCAAACAAAGCACATCAATTAACATTTGTTTATTATGCCACTGTGACTATATGACAGTTTTTTATTTCTTTCCCAAATACTCAGGCAACAGTTGGGTTTATATTGAATTTGTCAGATGAAAGGTTCATGTTTAGGGATATTTAGAAATGTTTTTCATTTCAAATTTGCTATTAAATATCTCACATCTCATCTAACCTCCATTAAGTATCAAATTTTATGAACAGATATAAAAAGAATTGTAGATGATAGAATGCTACTATGGATTAAAAAACCATACAAGACATTAAAGTACATAATACAGTTAGTAAAGGATTTACCAGTGATGTAGATAAATTGAGGTATTAAATATAAATTTTAATTTATTAAAATCAATAGTTTATCATATGAATTGCATATTTATTTTTAAAGTATAAAAAGAGAAAATCTCTCTTAATTCCATAAACATACAAGTATCATCAATCCTAGTGAAATAAATCCTTCCCACTCCAATGTAGAGTAGTTTATAATTAAGGCTATGTTTCACTCTGTGTAGGTAATATGATGATTACCTTACACAAGGAAAGGTTCTGGGAGCAAGGTGTTAGGAAGGAAAGAATAAACAAAGGTTTTGCTATAAGCATAGTCATTTGCATTAACTGAAATAAAAGTGGAATAAATATTTTATTTCAGATCAAAGAATCTGAGGTACAAGCCTTCACTGTATGCACTGTATAGGGCTTTTTTTTTTTTTAGATGTTCTCTATTCACATTGAGCAGTGAGGCAGCATCTAAAGACTAACAAGGTTTTTACCACTTGTAAAAGAAAGCTTCTAACTATTTTATGCCATAGAATTTGTTCCCTAAAGAGGTATCACAGGACAATAATATAAGTGGTTTAATGGTATGTGGGAATTATTAAGTAATTTTTTAAAACTAAACATGTTTAAAAACAAGTAACTAACCTTTGTATTTTATTACTGTAAATAAGTGTTGCCATGATAGTGCCAAAAAGAAAAGAAAGAAAAGAAAGAAAAGGAAAGGAAATTTGATTATATCATGCTCATGTTGTACTGTAAAATTAAACACACCTATAAAGATAAATTATATAGAAAGCGTTCAGACTATTCCAGACAAGATAGTACAACTTTAATAATTGCAAAATATTTGCTCTAACACATTACACCTATAGACCAAATGTATTCATTCTTTTGAAATCATCTTGCTTTGTCTGATTCATATACGTGATTTAGCTGTTTAAGTTATTCTACAGTACCATTATTAACTCGCTTAAGGAGGCAGCTTTTTAAAACATGAAATAAATATAAGTATCATTTTCCTCAGAGAAATTAAGCGTAAAAGGGAGTTTCAGCCTTAGAAGAGAAAAACTGAAAACTGCATAGATGCTAATCACTTTGGTCTTTTGAATAATTAGCTGTGGAGAATTTAAAGGCATTAGTTTAGACATTATTATTCTTGAAACCTAGTATAGACATGTTATTATGCAATTTACATTAAAAATATATTAGCTAAAAATAATTTGGAAAAAAAGGCTTTATGACCAAAATCATAAAAATGATTCACGGAAAACATTAGCTTGGAAAAGAACAAACACTGCAGACAGACACTTAACTGTGTCTGTCTATACCAATATAGAATTCTTGGCCAATAAAACTATCCTTCAAAATCAGATTGAATAAAAACCTTTTGTCAGTAAAAACTGACAGAATTAGCCACCAGCAGATGCTCATGAAAAGAATATGAAAGGATTTTCTTTGAGCGAAAGAAAAATAATCCCATATGGAAGGTCAGCGATTCAAGAAGGAAAAGTAAGGAGAGAAACATGTAAATATATAAGTAAATCTAAAGAATACTGAGTATATAAAACAATATTAATATGTTGGTATCTGTAAACACACACACATGCAGCCATGCACACACACACAAAACACAGAAACACACCCAGAGAAACACACACAATTTAAATGCTCAATAGGAAAATTGTTTAAGAGAAAGAAAAGGAGTTAAAATATTATAAGATGATTTTATGGTCCAGGAAAATATAAATCTCCCTACATTAGAATTCAATAATAAGGGATTCATTTTGTAACATCAGGGTAACAAATAAAGGAATGTGTGACCACCAAGTAAACAAACAAAGGGTGTGGGATGAAACGGTATAATGAAAAATCTTCCTGAAAGGGCACAAAATGAGTCTTAAAAAAAGGAGACAGGACAACCAGAAAACAGGTAACAAAATGGCAACAAGTACGTAACTATCAATAATCACTTTAAATGTCAATGGACAAAATTCTCCAATCACAGGACATAAGGTGGCTGACTGGATTAAAAAACAAGACCTATCTACATGTTGCCTACAAGAGACTCACTTTTGAGCTAAAGACACATGCAGACTGAAAGTGAGGGGATAGAAAAATATATTCCATGCAAATAGAAATGAAAAAAAAAAAGCTGGGCTAGCAATACTCATATAAGACAAAGTAAACATTAAAGTCAAAGTCTATAATAAAAGACAAAAAAGGGCATTGTATAATGATAAATGAATCAATACAAGAAGATATAACATTCATAAACATGTATGCACCTAATATAGGAGCACATAAATATATAAAGCAAATAGCAACAGACATAAAGGGAGAAATTGAAAACAATACAGTAGTAGTAAGAAACTTTAACAGCTCACTTACACAAATGGACAGATCATCAGGCAAAAAATCAATAAGAAAACATTTGCCTTAAGTGACATATTAGATCAGTTGAACTTAATAGATATCTCAGGACATTCCATCCAAAAACAGCAGAATACATATTGGATTCAAGTGCATATGGCAAGTTCTCCAGGATAGATCACATACTAGGCCACAAAACAAGTCTCAACAAATTTTAGATAAAAATTATATCAAGTACTTTTTCCAGTATGAAACTGGAAATCAATTATAAGAATAAAAATGGGAAAAACACAAACACATGAAGACTAAGCAGCATGCTACTAAGAAAAACGACGGTTCAACAAAGAAATCAAAGACGAAATCAGAAAATACCTTGAGACAAGTGAAAATAAAAACAAAACTTCTCAAAATCTATGGGACACAGCAAAAGCACTTCTAAGAGGGACGTTTATAGCAATAGAGGCCTACCTCACGAAACAACAAAAATCTCAAATAAACAACCTAAACGACCATCTAAAGGAATTACAAAAAGAACAAACAAAGCCCAAAGGCAGCAGAAGGAATGAAATAATAAAGGTAATATGGAAATAAATAAAATAGAGACCAATAAGACAACAGAAAAGATCAATGAAACCAAAAGATGATTTTTTTGAAAAATAAACAAATTTGATAAGCCTTTAGCTAGGCTCATGAAGAAAAAGACAGGACACAAACAAAATAAGAAATGAAGGAGGAGATATTACAAATGATATCACATAAAAATAATGAGAGAATACTACAAATAGTTATCTGCCAACAAATTGCATAACCAAGAACAAATGGACAAACTCCTAGAAACATATAATCTTTCAAGACTAAATCAGGAAGAAATAGACAGTCTGAACAGATTGATCAGTAGAAATGAAATTGAATCCGGTATTAAAAAACTTCCAAAAAAGTCTAGGATCAGAGGGCCTCACAGGAGAATTCTACCAAACATAAAAAGGAGAGTTAATACCTATCCTCAAACTATTCCAAAAAACTAAAGAGGAGGGAACACTCCCAAATTCATTCAACAAGGCTACCATTACCCTGATATCAAAACCAGACAGACACTGCAAAAAAGAATATTACAAGCCAGTATCTTTGATGAACATGGATGCAAAAATCCTCAACAAAATATTAGCAAACTGAATTCAACAATATATTAAAAAGATCATACATCATGAACAAGTAGGCTGTATTCCAGGGATTTAAGGATGGTTCAACTTACACAAATCCACCAATGTGATATCCCAAATTCACAAAATGAAGGATAAAAATCACATGATCATCTCAGTAGATGCAGGAAAAACATTTGACACAATTCAACACTCGTTCATGATAAAAAAAAAAACTCTCAACAAATTTGGCATAGAGGGAAAACATCTCAACATAATAAAATCCATTTATGAAAAACCCATAGCTAACATCATACTTAATGGTTAAAAAATGAAAGTTTTTCCTCTAAAATCAGTAACAGGACAAGGATGACCACTCTCACCATTTCTATTTAACATAGTATTGTAAGTCCTAGCCACAGCAATCAAACAAGAAAAATAAAAAGCATCCAAGTTGGAAGGGAAGAAGTAAAACTGTCACTATTTGCAGATGACAAAATACTATACGTAGAAAACCTTAAAGTCTACACCAAAAAAAGTTAAAACTAATAAATGAATTCAGTAAAGTTACAGGCTACAAGAATAATATACAGAAATCTGTTGCTTTTCTATACACTAATAATGAACTATGAGAAAGAGAAAGCAAGAAAACAATCCCATTTTTTTGGGTACATCCTGCATTTAAAAAAAAATTTTTATTGAAGTATAGTTGAGTTACAATGTTGTGCTAATTTCTGCTGTACAGCAAAGTGACTCAGTTATACACATATATATATATTCTTTTTATATTCTTTTCCATTATGTTTTATCCCAGGAGATTGCATATAGTTCCCTGTGCTACACAGTAGGACCTTGTTTATCCATCCTATATATAATAGTTTACATCTACTAACTCTAAACTCCCAGTCCATCTCTCTCCCTCCCCGCCTCCCCCTTGGCAACCACAAGTATGTTCTCTATGTCCATGAGTCGAAAACAACTCCATTTAAAATTGCATCCAAAAGAACAAAATACCCAGGAATAAACTTAACCAAGGAGGTGAAAGACCTATACTCTGAAAACTATAAGACACTGATGAAGGAACTTGAAGATGATATGAATACATAGAAAGATAGCCTGTGTTCATGGATTGGAAGAATTAATACTGTTAAAATGTGCATATTACCCAAAGCAATCTACAGATTTAATGCAATACCTATCAAAATACCAATGATATTTTTCATAGAACTACAACAAATAATTCTAAAATTTGCAAGAAACCACAAAAGACACTCAAATGGCCAAAGCAATATTAAGAAAAAAGAACAAAGCTGGAGGTATCACACTCCCTGACTTCAGTCTATACTACAAAGCTATAGTAATCAAAAGAGTGTGGTAATGGCAAAAAAACAGACATGTTGATCAATGGAACAGAATAGAGAGCTCAGAAAGAAATCTATGCACATATGGTCAATTAGTTTACAACAAAGCAAGCAAAACTATACAATGGAGAAAAGACAGTCTGTTAAAGAAGTGGTATTGGGAAAACTGGACAGGTACATGAAAAAGAATGAAATTAGAACATTTTCTTATACCCTATACAAAATAAACTGAAAATGAACTAAAGACCTAAAATGTAAGACTGGAAACCATAACACTCTTAGAAGAAAACATAGGCAGTACATTCTTTGATGTAAGTCTTGGCAATATATTTTTGGATTTGTCTCCTCAAGCAAGAGAAACAAAAGAAAAAATAAACACATTAACTGAATTAAACTTAAGTGCTTTTTCACAGTGAAGAAAACCATCAACAAAACAAAAAGACAACCTACTGAATGGGAGAAGATATTGGCAAACAATATGTCTGATAAGGAGTTAATATCCAAAATATACAAAGAGCTCATACAACTCAATATCAAAAAAACAAACAACACAATTAAAAAACGGGCAGGGGCTTCCCTGGTGGCGCAGTGGTTGCGCGTCCGCCTGCCGATGCAGGGGAACCGGGTTTGTGCCCCGGTCCGGGAGGATCCCACATGCCGCGGAGCGGCTGGGCCCGTGAGCCATGGCCGCTGAGCCTGCGCGTCCGGAGCCTGTGCTCCGCAACGGGAGAGGCCACAACAGAGGGAGGCCCGCATACCACAAAAAAAAACAAAAAACAAAAACGGGCAGAAGACCTGATTAGACATTAAAAAAAAAAAAAACAGATGGCCAATAGGCACATGAAAAGATGTTCAACATCACTAATCAGGGAAATACAAACTGAAACCACAATGAGATATCACCTCACACAGGTCAGATTTGCCATCATCAAAAAGACAACACATTATAAATGTTGCTGACGATGTGGAGAAAAGGGAAACTTAGCACACTGTTGGTGGGAATGTAAATTGGTACAGCTATTATGGAAAACAGTATGGAGGTTCCTCAAAATATTAAAAGAAGAACTACCATGTGATCCAGCAATTCCATTCTTAAGTATATATCCCAAGAAAACAAAAACACTGATTCAAAAAGATACATGTACTCCAATGTTCATGGCAACATTATTTACAATAGCCAAGAACTGGAAGCAACCTAGGTGTCCATCAATAGATGGATGGATAAAGAAGATGTGAGATTATATATATATATTACTCAGCCATAGAAAAGAATGAAATTTTCCATTTGCAACACATGGATGGACCTGGAGGGTATTATGCTTAGTGAAGTAAGTCAGACAAAGACAAATACTGTACATTTTCACTTACATATGGAATCTAAAAATTAAACCAAATGAATGACAAGCAAAACAGAAACAGACTCACAGACACAGAGAATAAATTAGTGGTTACCAGTGAGGAGGAGGGGTGGGGAGGGGCAAGACAGGGGAAGGGGATTAAGAGGTATAAACTACTAGGTATAAAACAAATAAGATACGAGGATATAATGCACAGCACAAGGAATATGGACAATAGTTTATAATAACTTTAAGGAATACAATCTATAAAAATATCAAATCACTATGTTGTACACCTGAAGTTAATATAACACTGTAAATCAACCATACTTCAATAAGAAAGAATGGAATTGAAAAGCAAAAAAAAAAAAAAAAAAAGACAAACACAAAAGGAGAGCCAGGAACAGAAAGTACAAACAGAATAGTAAATAGAAAGATGTAGTAATAAACACAAATATATTCTAATGGCATTAAGTGCAAATAGAATAAGCATTCAAATATAAAGTCAATAATTTTCAGGTTAAAATATATTGCTTCTCTAAAGATATATACATGTAAGAATTCAGAGAGCTTGGAATTTTAAAAAAGGAAATAGATGCTCCATGCAAATACTAACCAAAAGAACCCTAATAAAAGGTACAGTGGTATACTCATAATAGAAAAGATACACTTTTTATAAAGAAGAACATTTCATAATGATGAGACTATTGTCCCTGAACACAGTAGAATTAAACTAGAAATCAAAAATCATAAATGTAACAACAAAATCCCATATATGTAGCCATTAAGAAACTTCCATAACCAATGGTTCAAAATAGAAGTAATAAGTATCAGTATCAAGAGAATCAAAACTTGTTTTTCAAAAACAAAGTTCATAAACCCTTGGCATGATACACTAAAAGGAGAACAAAAGAAAGAGCATCATGACAGATTCTAAAGATGTTAAAATATCACAGAAGGATACTGTGAGCAACTTTATAAAATATCTTTAAAAATGCAAATGAAATAAACACATTCTTAAGGAGAAAAAACAACCAAAACTGATGCAAAGAAAAATAAAGTCTAGGCAGGCATATAACTGAAAAATTCTTCCACAAATTAAAAACCTTTCTGTAAGTATCCATGACCAAGTGGTTTCACTTGGGAATTCAAGGAATTAATTAAAATTATTAAGGAATAAATCATGACAATACTACAAAATTCTTCCAGAAAATAGAAAAAATAAAAGAGAGAGAGAGATAATCACTTCTAATTTCATTTTATTAGTTCAGCATAACTTTGACATAAACCCTTACATTATAAGAAAACATTATAAAAAACATTATGGTGGAGTGGTAGTGGTGGAATGAACTGGGAGATTGGGATTGACATATATACACTAATATGTATAAAATAGGTAACTAATAAGAACCTGCTGTATAAAAAAATAAAATAAAATACAAAAAAAATAAAGGAACACCTTAAGAAGAATTATTACTTAAGTCCTATAAATTTCAAACATGATTTTAAAAGCATAAATAAATCTTACTGAAGAGTAAAAAAAAAAAATTATGGGTGCAATATCTTAAGCAAAATAATATCAAAGCAAATATAGCCATATTAAAAAGATTACTACATCATCAGCAAGTGTTTCTCTTCTAGGAATGCAATGATTATTAAACATAAGGAAATCAAACAATGTAATCTACCACAGTATCCATGGGCAAGTTACTTTACCTTTCAAAAAGTTTAACTGTCCTTATTTAAAGTTTCAATTTCCTCATCAGTAAAATCAAGACTATAACAACTCATGTATCATATGGGGTTTTTCTGAGGATTAAATAATTAATGCATGTAAAGTGTTTAGCACATGGCACACAGTAAACGCCCAACAAATCTTAGCTATTATTATTAGTGCCTTTTAAAAAATGATAAGTATGAAAGAAGTAACATTTCTACTGAACAAGGTAGCAGATTAAAATCTCATTTATGTAGCACTCAATCAGAAAACTCCTACTATGTAAAAAAAACAAACAAAAAAACCCCCCAGAACTTAGAGGCTTAACACAACCTTTTATTTAGTCCACAGTGCCAAGGTCAGCAATCTGAGCTGGGCACAGGAGAATGTGCCTTCTTCTCTCATTCATGTGTGTCCATGATCAGCTCTTAGGTCAGGTAGGGACCGGCTAGTTTTGGGAGGTGTCTGTGGAACAACTAGGATGGCTTGTCTCTCTACCATGTTGTCTCTCATCTTCCACCTGGTTAACTCGGACTTATTTACATATCAGTTACAGGGTCCCAAGAGAACAAAGAGAGGGCAGGCACCAATGTGTAAGCATTTTTCAAATCTCTACTTGTATAGCATTAGAATTGTTTAAATCAAGTCCCATGGTCAAGCCTAGAATTTGAGTGGGGAAGGAAGGATGGGATATAGGGAGCCTTGAATAAATTGGGAACAATTACTCTAACAGTGTACCACAAGTTCCAAAGCAGTAATTCATTTAAAAAATATATAGGAAATTGTATACATGATTTTTATCCAACATAAATTACCAAACCATTAAATCCCATAAGAACAAACAATTTTTTCCCCAAACCATTTCCTTTACTTAGCATCTCCAGTTTTATCAAACCATCCCTAAGTCTCTAAGACCTTAGCTTGGTAACCAAAACATAGCTTTCAAATTTGATGCCTAATACTGCCCAATCCAAACCTTTTTCCCCAACAAGGCAAAGTCAACCAATGACTTTCTCTTAAAGCATTCTTATTTATGTTTGGCTCATGCCATTTCCTTATCTGAAAGATGCTTTCCTTGACCCTCCCTCTTTGAATCATTTCACGTAACTCATCATTTAAGTCTCCAGCTCAAATACTACTTAAAGATAATAGTAATTTATTCCTCATTAATATTAGAAAAAAGTTAGAGAGCAAACATTTATCTGAACTCCCATTTTGTGCCATGAACTTTCATGGGGCCAGCTACATATATAATATTCCATTTGTGTTGTTCCCTATCTTTCTGAAGAATAGGTCTTCTGGATGAAACAGTAAAATTTATTGGGTAAAGGTTATTTTTTGGACATCCTTGCTTCTTCCATAGAATTCACTATGGCAAAAAAGATTAAGTAAGTACTCACATTTGCTTCATATTTTTTACAGTTTTTGGTGAAAAGTTTATATAATTTCTCACTTTACATACTAATAGTATCTTAATATTAAATAAGAGAATCAAACTAAATTAAGTGATAGTTTACCAACTAGATACTTTATAATTTGTCATTTATTTACATTTATATTATATTATTTATATTGTTTAATAATCCAAATGTGTCTCTCTCTAGCTAAACTTTATATAAACCACTTTATAATGTTATATCTTTTAATCTACCTAATGCAAACTTTTTTTTTTTTTTTTTTTGCAGTATGCGGGCCTCTCACCACTGTGGCCTCTCCCGTTGCGGAGCACAGGCTCCGGACACACTGGCTCAGCAACCATGGCTCACGGGCCCAGCCGCTCCGTGGTATGTGGGATCCTCCCGGACCGGGGCACGAACCCGTGTCCCCTGCATCGGCAGGCGGACTCTCAACCGCTGCGCCACCAGGGAAGCCCTAAACCTATTTTTATGTTAAATATGTACTATGCATAAATTAATATAACTGCTTTTAGAAATTTCTAATTTAGATTTTTCTCTGAGGATAACTTGCCTTCCCCACACATTTACTATTTAAAATGAATGAAAGCATCTCTTGGAAGCCTCACTAAGCACTGAAAACTAATTAGCACATCTAGTGGTAAAGCTTTTGTTTATTCCTTTATTCTCAGTGCTGACTGCTTGAGTAATAAGGTCTTCACTTGGATGTAGCATCTAAAAAATATTTACTATGTCTGATTAACTGACTTATGAATTTCAAATGTAATTATCTACAGATATTTACTAAAATTTTGAAGAAAGAAACTATTTATACCTACTGATTGGCCTTGAAAACAGGCATATAAATAGAATTCTAATTATAGAAATGACAAATTTGACTTAGCTTATTTATTTAGTTGCAGTCTAATCCGTTTGAGATACAAAGTGGCATATAAAAATAGATACAAAAGCAGATAATAACATAAATAATAACAAATAATGGAAAGAATCATGGAAACAGAAAAAAAAATAAGACTGGGTGAGATCAACTAATCATCCTCTCTCTCAGAAACTGGTCAAAAATTTGACTCTCATTTTTTAAGCTCCAGCAAGCCATTTATACAAAATCAATAATAATGTTCAGAGAGCACATGAAACTAAGAAGGATTTATTTCCTAAAACCCAGTAAAGAGGATACTGGGTGATATAGTGGTCACCACTATAATAGGTACAATAATTTTCTTTGTTTTTCTTTTTTTTTTTTCTGTGCTTCTCACCAAAACCAAGGACAAAGCTGAAGCAAGTTGCATGAAAGCAAGTCCATGAAATCCAAAACACTGTAGTTGAAGTGGGCAGCAATCTGATTGCCTTTTTCCATGAAAAAAATTTAGAAATCTAGAGAAAAGGATGGACTGCATGTTTTCAGATAGTCCTCCATAAAGATCGTTACTCCAAATCAGACTTATGGTTCCAAAACAAAGAGTTTAAGGTTTTGTTTTCTACTAAGGATCTAGAGTGTAGATATTTTGTGTTGCAATAATGGCCCACCCATAAGCTTGGACAATCAATTAAGCAGAGTGAATCATTTTTGCTTTTCTTGTTAACATTAATTCACATCTGTAATTATTATTGGAAAACAGTATATTAAGAGTGTTAGGGGACTTCCCTGGTGGTCCAGTGGTTAAGAATCCGCCTTCCAAAGCAGAGGACGAGGGTTCGATCCCTGGTGGGGGAACTAAGATCCCACATGTCACGGGGCAACTAAGCCCACTCGCCACAACTACTGAGCCTGCGCACCGCAACTAGAGAGCCCACATGTTGCAAACTACAGAGCCCACATGCTCTGGAGCCCGCGTGCCACAACTAGAGAGAAGCCTGCACACCACAACGAAGAGCCCGTGTGCCGCAATGAAAGATCCCATGTGCCACAACTAAGATCCGATGCAGCCCAAAAAATAAAATTAAATAAATAAACATTAAAAAAAATAAAGAATGTTAGGATAACTGCATCTATGCAAGCTAGAAAGAACCAGAAACTTTCAGGGACAGAAAAAAGTGTACTTTAGGATAACTAATTAACCTGGCACAAAATAAGACATAAAGAGAAAAAAAAAACTATTTGATGGAGTTTTGAAATATCATAGGATACCACATGGATAAAGAATCATTGGAAAATAATATTTGCATTTTATGAAGAATGGATAGCTAATTTCATAATGATTTCCTTTGAATGTGAATATATATATTCAAACAGAGCTAGAAAAACCAAGAATTTGTAAAATACATTTTTAACTTTAAAGAAAAAGACATTAGGGCTTCCCTGGTGGCGCAGTGGTTGAGAATCTGCCTGCCAATGCAGGGGACACGGGTTCGAGCCCTGGTCTGGGAAGATCCCACATGCCGCGGAGCAACTAGGCCTGTGAGCCACAACTATTGAGCCTGTGCGTCTGGAGCCTGTGCTCCACAACAAGAGAGGCCATGATAGTGAGAGGCCCACGCACTGCGATGAAGAGTGGGCCCCCCGCTTGCCGCAACTAGAGAAAGCCCTCGCACAGAAACGAAGACCCAACACAGCCAAAAATAAATAAATAAATTTTTTAAAAAAAGAAAAAGACATTAGATTTAGTGAGTCCAGATTTGCAATTTATATTGTCTAATGCTGGAAAGAAAAACTCTAAATAAGTTCACTAAATAATTTTTTTTTTTTTTTTTTTTTTTGTGGTACACGGGCCTCTCACTGTTGTGGCCTCTCCCGTTGCGGAACACAGGCTCCGGACGCGCAGGCTCAGCGGCCATGGCTCATGGGCCCAGCCGCTCCGCGGCATGTGGGATCTTCCTGGACCGGGGCACGAACCCGCATCCCCTGCATCGGCAGGCGGACTCTCAACCACTGTGCCACCAGGGAAGCCCCACTAAATAATTTACTATCCAAATTGAGACACTATTAAGAGTGAATTAGTTCACTACTAACAAGAAAGCTGGAAAATTAGGCATAGACCCAGGCTAACCGCGGCAAATTGGAACACACAGGCAGCCTACTTAGAGATGTCTCTCAAAGGCACAAGCTCAAAGCAGAACAATTAGTCTTCCCCCAAATCGACTCCTTTCTTCAAGCTACTTAATCAGAAGATCGTCAACCCTCTTATCTTTAACTAAAAAATAGGTCAGTATTAACTTTTAAAAATCACGTTCTCAATGGTGAATCACTGATATTCACTGAATATGAATATTCCTTTTTCCTTAGAGACAAAGGACAAATATTTCCTGGTGACAGATGTACCAGTTGATGGCCAGTGTTTTTATCTTACCTGGGCAATATTTACTGCATTACAGATTCACCCATCTTTCTCATGATCCTTTGTTTTCTGTAACATTTGCCATATTTTGTTTCTGTCCATCCTGCTCCTTATCTCCTTGAAGTTCCCATGACATTTTCAGCAGGTTATACACTGAGCCATAGTATCCAGTCCATTTCACTTGATCACCTGTTTAAAAAGAAAGGTTCTTTAGGAAGATATTTTATTCATCTTATTAATGTATGGTTGTGTGAAAAAGAAAAAATTTGATTTTATTAATGTTTTAAAGTTTGAAATTCTGAGCTTTGGAATTTTCTTTTTAACATTCACTACTTTTACTCCTTTAATTTTAAAAGATCTCACAGATCGTTTAAAAACTTCTAACGCTATGAAAAGCTGAACTGCACCTAATATTATACCTAATAAATTTAAAAGTTAAAAAGGTAAACTGTGAACTATGTACTATAAACACATTTTTGGAATTCAAGTAAAGAGGAATTTATTCAAGGAAGTATGAACACTTAGACCACCATGGTGAATTTTTACAATAAATCAGAGAAACAGGAGAAAAATCACTGGCTGTTATAAAAATGATCAAGCTCTATGAAATATGGCATTTGAACCAAGAAAAAAGCTTTGAAAATAATGTAAAAAGTAGACCAAAATTACTGATATAAGCTGGAAGATTTTTTTAAATAATAGAGAAATAAATCAAATGAAATAGGGGAAAGGGTGTAATGAATTCAGAGAGTTTTTCTTTAAGTCTAATACACTTGTCCTTCTAAAAATTATATACCAATTAGCAATTTAAATAAGTTATCAAGTTCCACTTTCAAAATATGCATTTCCCCTACAGAAAAGAGGAAGAAGTTTCTCTTTACTCTTTATCTTAATTATTTCTTACTAGATGATATATTGCTATGCAATACATTCAAGAAACAAGAATTCTCATTTAGTTAGTGATGGGATAAATAAATTAATGCAGGTCTCAAAGGGTATATGAGCTTAAGTTAGCTAAAGAGCAACATGAGGGTACTGAGTATGTGAAGCAAGTAAGAGGAGCAAGAGGAAGAGAAGGTTCAGAAAGGAAGATGGAGGGTATCCTGGTGAGAGCTAGTGTGACACTGAATTCATCAATGCCCCTCTTGAATAAAGTTACAGGCACAATCTGAAAAGTCACAATCTTCAACTTTTCCTAATTCAATCTGGGTTTGATAATCCAGGCTAATAATAATTATCATTGTTACGATAACTAGAATACTTGGGAGTACCTACAATGTGCCCATATTCTAGTTACTCCTCACTACAGTCCTGCTATGAAGACTATATCATACTTAGAATAATAGAAGGGAACATAAGAGCTTCAACTTGGTTAGAAATTTCCCTAGCAACACACTGCTGATGAGTGAGAAAGGCAGGTGAAGGCTGGGATAATCTTATCCCACGAAGCACAGCCTCTCCAATTCAGACAAATACTTTTCCTTCCAATCCTGCCCTCTATTCCATTCATAGGAAAGGAAGATAGACTAGAAGGTGGAAGGATGATGCAGGAGAGAAGGTACACAGCTTAGAAATGGGAGGAGGAAGGCGTGTGTCCAGCTTCCACCCTTTCTATCTAAAGTTGATACTTAAAGTAAAAGCTGCAAATATGAGGCTACAGTTAAGCAGCAAATTCTTTTGAAAATATAATTTTCCCCTCATAAAAATTTTACCAGTAAAAGTCGGTGTATTGCAATAGTTGAAATTATATATAGGAAGTGATGTCAGCAAGATGGTGGACTAGGAAGTCCCCAGCCTTCATCCTCTCACAGTAACAACAACTTGGCAGACATCCATGAACAAAACTGCCTTTTGGGAGACCTTGGAACCCAGGTAATAGGTTGTAAAACATCAATGGAACCCAAGACTCAGGAGGGCCACTTCAAGAAGGCAGGCTGGGCTCAGGTGGTTGGCCTTTCAACAGTGGTCCAGCTGTGGACCTAGCAGCACCCCTGTCCCCCCATGAACTTAGCTCCTGCTCTGCTTGTCCCTGGTCCTGCCACCAGTCCCATCCACCAAAGGACTCGGGAGGACTCCTGCCTGTTGTGCCCTGAGTAACAGGCCCACTGACTGAGCACCCGACTGTGGACACTGAAGCACTGTGACCTGGTTCCAGTCTCACTCTACCGTGGTCCAGCGGCAGTTCTGCACACCAGGAACCCACCCATGGACCTAGCAGGAGAATGCTCAGGAACCTGGGGGGAGCCAAATTCATTTGTACCCCTTAAGACCTGAGATCTGCAGACACAGCAGTGGTCCCGTGACCAGGCTCCAGCCCTGCTCCACCACAGTCCCAGAGGTGCTCCCATCTGCTCAGGGACCCGCAGGAACCATCCCCACTCAGGCTCCCCGGTAACAGGCCCATTAACCCCCAGCAGAGAGGGAGCTGTAAGAAGAGAGGAGGATAGGGAGGATCTCAAATGGAGCTAAGGTGGAGAGTTCATATTAGAAATGCATAAGGTAAAATAACTAAAGATAAATTAGGTCAGATTAACTGGTAGATATTTGAGCAAAAGAGTAATGTTGTATCTGCTCAATGAAATGTTATGTCTATTCAAGCAAGAAACTGGGAAACCAATATGGGAGTTTTATGAGGTAATCCGGGGCTTTACTGTGATGAGCAGCAGGAGATTGGAGAGTAAAGGACAAAGCTAAGACACTGTTGAGTAGATCTCACAAGACTTCTTTGCTATGGAGGAGGAAGACGGAGTGAAGTGAAAAGGACAAGGGCATGTTCAAGCTCAGGAAACACTTGCAGAAATGAGATTATATAGAAAAGCCAGTTTGGGGAGAAAGGAGATAAATAAATATAGTATGATGATGGGTAAGAGGAATCTGATATTCAGCTTGTTGTAAAAACAGAGCTATAATTCAAGTAAAATAGCAGAATTGAAATTATGGATTTATGAGTCATTAGCAGAAAAATAAGGCCTGAACTCAATATGAGTAGAGAAACAACTATGAGTTTTTAATGAATAATTCTGGAATTGCAAACCTCAGAAATAGAAAAGCAGTTTTTGAACAGTATGATAAATAAAACATTCTGTGGATTTTAACCCATTTATAAATTTATTTCTAATTTATTTCTAAACTCCCAACTCTTTACATTAGAAAGAATGATTGACAAAAGTACATACAAATTACCTTCCTTCATATATTTTAAATGATTGTTTTTGAGGAACAATATTTTAGAACACTACAATCACCGAACTGAATATGGTTTGTTTTTAGAATACACAAGACCAGTAGACCAGTCATGAATCCATAAAATATATTCTGATAACTGTGTTCTCAAAACTCAATTTTTAAATGCCATTGATGACTTTAAAAGAAAGCTGCTCACCTGTTGATTTAAACTACAGTGAAGTGTTGCTTACAGATATCTGTAGGGAGAATCTATTACATCCAATTGACTGACAGTTAATGAAGAAAAAAATTCTTATAAAGACAGATGGAATGTGTTACAACTGTCATAAAAAGTAGAATGTGCTCTCATATGCATATCTACACACTTGCTGAGAAGCATGCCTGCTCTGAAACTTCTCATCCAAGGACCAGACTGTAACATAAGGCACTTTTCTGTTCTGGTTTGAGTGACCCTGTGGCAGCTATCAAAGATGTTACTTTAAATGTACTGAGAAAAAAATGTGTCTCCATCTGCAGCTAAGCTAGGAAATAACAAAACTGAAGCAAAACAAAATTTCTAATAAACCTTAAAAATTTATTAAATTATACCATTTGAAAACCAATACTTTATGATCTTTTCTCTGTAGGAATGTTTTATTTTAGCGTTTGAACTCTTTGGAAGCTGTTAATTGCCAGCCTAGATACTTATATTTCACATATTCAATGAACATAAAATATGAATATTTCTACTTATATGGATGATTATAAATGAACACAGCTTTTACAATTTTGACAAATATAACTTGGCACCACAGAATCGAATGTATCACTGAAAGGTAACCTGAATGCAAGATGTAGTTTAAAACACTATCTCTATGAAATGCCATGTAGTGTGGAGGAACTAGATCAATGTCAAGAAACCAAGAGAAGAACTATTCAGTAAGCCAGCCATTTGTTTAATAAATATTTACTGAGTCAATGCTATGTGCCAACCACTGTTCTATGTACCAAAGAAAAAGACAATGTTGCTGCTCTAGGAACACTTAATTCTAGGGGAGAAAGATATTAAGAAAGTGAACTTTAAAATATTATTACAAAAATAATAGAAATGATAATGTGATCAACAATGACTAGGAAAAGGAAACCACTACAGACAGAGTGAAAGAAAGACCTCTATGAGGACATAATATTCAAGCTGAAATCTGATGGATTAAAAAAAAAAAAAAAAAAAGCTAACCATCTAAGGAGCTGGAGAGAAGTGTTCCCAGAAGAAGAGATGGAAAATGCAAAGGCTATGGACCTAGAATAGCTTGAAAGTTTAGAGAAACAGAAGAAAGGATAGAATGGATGGAGTACAAGACACCAGGGGGTCCTTAGAACAAGATGAGATCAGGTAGGCATGCCCTTTGCAGAGGCACACTCTCAATGATCATGGCCAATTTGTAAGCCATGGAAAGGAGTTTGGATTTTATTCTTAGTGTAATAAAAAGCTTACAGAGCATTTAAATACAGAAGGGAACTGACCCATTTTATGTTTTAAAAAATATTTTTGGCTTCTTTGTGGAAAGGGGGACTATAAGGAAGACAGGAAGATTTTTAGTTTTTTGCAGTTAATCTATAAGAAAAGTGATGATTGCACAGACTTCAGATTTGTACAGTAAACTTGTACAATGGTCTATACCCTTGGCTTCTGGGAGGTCACCTCTAATGCCTTGGAATGTCCTGTCAGATAAGAATGTTCTTATTAACCTGGGAGCCATGGGTTGTGATTATCAATTTGCCTTTGAAAGGGCCAGAGACTGGGGTCAGCCATATGTATGTGACTGAAGCCCAATAAAAATTCTGGATACCAAAGCTTAGTGACTTTCCATAGGTGACAATACTCTATGCAAATTGTCATACATTGTTTCTTGGAGAAGTAAATGCTTTCCACACAACTCCACTGGGAGAGGACAGTTGTCCTGGTGGTCCCCAAACTCGCAAGTAGTTTCAGAAGTGAGGGTGGTCTTGGGGACTCCTGAACTTCACAGGAGTCAAAAATAGAGATAGAGATATGTAGAAAATTTGGGGATATATTTTGGATGTATAGTAGAATAAATAGGAATTCGAGGGTACTCTTTGTTTTCAGAACGTTTTACTATAATAATTATAATGATATATCTATCACTATACACACAAATACACACATAATATTTAAATACCAATCATAAGTAAGGACAGAGACAAGAAGGAAAAGTAGAAGGACGTGAGCTCATCTTACAAAAACATCAAAATCACAACTAACTGCTGAACAACCATCGACAAAAAAAAAAAACAAAAAAAAAATGCTGGCACCTACCAAAAAACAGATACCCTACATCCAAAGACAAAGAAGAAGCCACAACAACTTGATAGGAGGGGTGCAATAACAATAAAATTAAATCTCATACCATCAAGTGGGTGACCCACTAACTGGAAAATAATTATACCACAGAAGTTCTCCCACAGGAGTGAAAGTTCTTAGCCCCACGTCAGGCTCCCCAGCCTGGGGGTCTGGTATGGGAGGAAGAGGAGCCTTCAGAGAATCTGACTTTGAAGGCCAGCAGGATTTGATCTCAGGAATTCCACAGGACTGTGGAAAACAGAAAATCCACTCTTGGAGGGCACACACAAGGTCTCATGTGCACCAGAACCCAGGGAAAGAAGCAGTGACCTCATAAGAGTCTGGGACAGACCTACCTACTAGTATTGGAGGGTCTCCTGCAGAGGTGGGGGGCAGCAGTGGCTCACTGTGGGGAAAAAGACACTGGTGGCAGTAGTTCTGGGGAGTATACATTGGTGTGAGCTCTCCTGGCGGTCATCATTTTATAATCAAGACCTGGGCTCACCCAACAGCTGTAGGTTCCAGTGCTGGGACACCTCAGGACAAACAGCCAACATGGCAGGAACACAGCCCACTCATCAGGAGACAGGCTACTTACAGTCTTCCTGAGAACACAGCTGTCCAGTAAACACAACCCTTAACACAGCCATGCCCACCAGAGGGACCCAGCTCTACCCACCAGTGGGCAGGGACCAGTCTCTCCCACCAGGAAGGCTGCACAAGCCTCTTAGACAGCCTCATCCACCAGGAGGCAGAAAGCAGAAGCAAGAAGAACTAAAACCCTTTAGCCTGCTGAATGGAAACTGCGATCACAAAGTCAGACAAAATGAGATGGCAGAGGAATATGTCCCAGATGAAGGAATAAGATAAAATGCCACAAGAACAACTAAGCGAAGGGGAGATAGGCAATCTACTGGAGAAAGAATTCAGAGTAATAATAGTGAAGATGATCCAGGACCTCAGAAAAAGAACGGAGGCAAAGATTGAGAGGATGCAAGAAATGTTTAACAAAAACCTAGAAGAACTAAAGAACAAGCAAACAGAGATAAACAATACACTAACTGAAATGAAAAATACACTAGAAAGAATCAATAGCAAAATAACTGAAGAAGAAGAACAGATATGTGTGCTGGAAGACAGAATGGTGGAAATCACTGACACAGAACAGAATAAAGAAAAAAGAATGAAAAGAAATGAGGACAGCATAAGAGACCTCTGGGACAACATTAAATGCACCAACATTTGCATTACAGGGGTCTCAGAAGAAGAGAGAGAGAAAAAAACCTGAGAAAATATTTGAAGAGATAATAGCTGAAAATTTCCCTAACATGGGAAAGGAAACATACACCCAAGTCCAGGAAGTGCAGAGAGTCCCAGGCAGGATAAACCCAAGGAGGAACATTATGAGACACATGGTAATCAAACTGGCAAAAATTAAAGACAAAGAAAAAATATTAAAAGCAGCAAGGGCAAAGAAACAAATAACATACTAGGGAATTCCCATAAGGTTACCAGCTAATTTCTCAACAGAACCTCTGCAGGACAGAAGGGAGTGGCATGATATATTTAGAGTGATGAAAGGGAAAAACCTACAACCAAGAATACTCTACCCAGAAAGGCTCTCATTCAGATTCAATGGAGAAATCAAAACTTTACAGACAAGCAAAAGCTAAGAGAATTCAGTACCACCCAACCAGCTTTGCAACAAATGCTAAAGAAACTTCTCTAGGCAGAAAAGAAAAATCCACAACTAGAAACAAGAAAATTACGATTGAAAAAGCTCACTGGTAAAGGCAAACATACAGTAGAGGTAGGAAATCAGCTACACACAAATATAATATCAAAACCAGGAATCAGGAGGAGAGTACCAATGTAGGATACTGGAAATGCATTAGAAATTAACAGACCAGAAACTTAGAATGATCTTGTTTATATATAGACTGCTGTATCAAAACCTCATGGTAACAGTGAACCAAAAACCTACAATAGATACACAAACCAAAAAAGTTAGTCATGAAATCAGAAGACAAGAGAACAAAAGAGGAAGGGAAGAAAAAAAGACCTACAAAAACAAATCCAAAACAACTAACAAAACGGTAATGAGAACATACATATTGATAATAAACTTAAACATAAACGGATTAAATGCTCCAACCAAAAGACATAGACTAGCTGAATGGATACAAAAACAAGACCTGTATATATGCTGTTTACGAGAGACCCACTTCAGATCTAGAGACACATACAGACCGAAAGTCAGGGGATGGAGAAAGGTATTCCACGCAAAAGGAAATCAAAAGAAAGCTAGAGTAGAAATACTCATATCAGAAAAAATAGACTTTAAGAATATGACTGTTATAAGAACAAAGGACACTGCATAATGATCAATCAAAGAAGATATAACAATTGTAAATATATACACACCCGACCTAAGAGCACCTCAATATATAAGGCAAATACTAACAGCCATAAAAGGAGAAATCGACAGTAACACTATAATAGTGGGGGACTTTAACACCCCACTTTTGTCGATTGACAGATCATACAGACAGAAAATCAGTAAGGAAACACAGGCCTTAAATGACACATTAGACCAAATGGACCTAACTGATATTTATGGATCTGAGCCTTCCATCCCAAAGCAGCAGAATACACATCCTTTTCAAGGGCACATGGAACATTCTCCAGGAGTGATCACATGCTGGGCCACAAATCGAGTCTTGGTAAATTTAAGAAAATTGAAATCATATCAAGCATCTTTTCCAACCACAATACTATGAGGTTAGAAATCAACTACAAGAAAAAAAACTGTAAAATACATAAACATATGGAGGCTAAACAATATGTTACTAAACAACCAATTAATCACTGATGAAATGAAAGAGGAAATCAAAAAATACCTAAGGACAAGGGAAAACAAAAGCACGATGATCCAAAACCTATGGGACGCAGCAAGAGTAGTTCTAAGAGGGAAGTTTATAACAGTAAAATCTTACCTCAGGAAACAGGAAAAATCTCAAATAAACAACCTAACCTTACACCTAAAGCAACTAGAGAAAGAAGAATAAACAAAACCCAAAGTTAGTAGAAGGAAAGAAATCATAAAGATCAGAGGAAAAATAAATGAAATAGAAATGAAGAAAACAATAGAATAGATCAATGAAACTAAAAGCTGGTTCTTGGAAAAGATAAACAAAATGGATAAACCTTTAACCAGACTCATCAAGAAAAAAAGGGAGAGGACTCAAATTAATAAAATTAGAAATGAAAAAGAAGTTACAACAGACACCACAAAAATACAAAGGATCATGAGAGATCCTACTACAAGCAACAATATGCCAAGAAAATGGACAACCTAGAAGAAATGGACAAATTCCTAGAAAGGTATAACCTTCCAAGGCTGAGCCAGGAAGAAATGGTTCTTTAGGAAGATATTTTATTCATCTTATTAATGTATGGTTGTGTGAAAAAGAAAAAATTTGATTTTATTAATGTTTTAAAGTTTGAAATTCTGAGCTTTGGAATTTTCTTTTTAACATTCACTACTTTTACTCCTTTAATTTTAAAAGATCTCACAGATCGTTTAAAAACTTCTAACGCTATGAAAAGCTGAACTGCACCTAATATTATACCTAATAAATTTAAAAGTTAAAAAGGTAAACTGTGAACTATGTACTATAAACACATTTTTGGAATTCAAGTAAAGAGGAATTTATTCAAGGAAGTATGAACACTTAGACCACCATGGTGAATTTTTACAATAAATCAGAGAAACAGGAGAAAAATCACTGGCTGTTATAAAAATGATCAAGCTCTATGAAATATGGCATTTGAACCAAGAAAAAAGCTTTGAAAATAATGTAAAAAGTAGACCAAAATTACTGATATAAGCTGGAAGATTTTTTTAAATAATAGAGAAATAAATCAAATGAAATAGGGGAAAGGGTGTAATGAATTCAGAGAGTTTTTCTTTAAGTCTAATACACTTGTCCTTCTAAAAATTATATACCAATTAGCAATTTAAATAAGTTATCAAGTTCCACTTTCAAAATATGCATTTCCCCTACAGAAAAGAGGAAGAAGTTTCTCTTTACTCTTTATCTTAATTATTTCTTACTAGATGATATATTGCTATGCAATACATTCAAGAAACAAGAATTCTCATTTAGTTAGTGATGGGATAAATAAATTAATGCAGGTCTCAAAGGGTATATGAGCTTAAGTTAGCTAAAGAGCAACATGAGGGTACTGAGTATGTGAAGCAAGTAAGAGGAGCAAGAGGAAGAGAAGGTTCAGAAAGGAAGATGGAGGGTATCCTGGTGAGAGCTAGTGTGACACTGAATTCATCAATGCCCCTCTTGAATAAAGTTACAGGCACAATCTGAAAAGTCACAATCTTCAACTTTTCCTAATTCAATCTGGGTTTGATAATCCAGGCTAATAATAATTATCATTGTTACGATAACTAGAATACTTGGGAGTACCTACAATGTGCCCATATTCTAGTTACTCCTCACTACAGTCCTGCTATGAAGACTATATCATACTTAGAATAATAGAAGGGAACATAAGAGCTTCAACTTGGTTAGAAATTTCCCTAGCAACACACTGCTGATGAGTGAGAAAGGCAGGTGAAGGCTGGGATAATCTTATCCCACGAAGCACAGCCTCTCCAATTCAGACAAATACTTTTCCTTCCAATCCTGCCCTCTATTCCATTCATAGGAAAGGAAGATAGACTAGAAGGTGGAAGGATGATGCAGGAGAGAAGGTACACAGCTTAGAAATGGGAGGAGGAAGGCGTGTGTCCAGCTTCCACCCTTTCTATCTAAAGTTGATACTTAAAGTAAAAGCTGCAAATATGAGGCTACAGTTAAGCAGCAAATTCTTTTGAAAATATAATTTTCCCCTCATAAAAATTTTACCAGTAAAAGTCGGTGTATTGCAATAGTTGAAATTATATATAGGAAGTGATGTCAGCAAGATGGTGGACTAGGAAGTCCCCAGCCTTCATCCTCTCACAGTAACAACAACTTGGCAGACATCCATGAACAAAACTGCCTTTTGGGAGACCTTGGAACCCAGGTAATAGGTTGTAAAACATCAATGGAACCCAAGACTCAGGAGGGCCACTTCAAGAAGGCAGGCTGGGCTCAGGTGGTTGGCCTTTCAACAGTGGTCCAGCTGTGGACCTAGCAGCACCCCTGTCCCCCCATGAACTTAGCTCCTGCTCTGCTTGTCCCTGGTCCTGCCACCAGTCCCATCCACCAAAGGACTCGGGAGGACTCCTGCCTGTTGTGCCCTGAGTAACAGGCCCACTGACTGAGCACCCGACTGTGGACACTGAAGCACTGTGACCTGGTTCCAGTCTCACTCTACCGTGGTCCAGCGGCAGTTCTGCACACCAGGAACCCACCCATGGACCTAGCAGGAGAATGCTCAGGAACCTGGGGGGAGCCAAATTCATTTGTACCCCTTAAGACCTGAGATCTGCAGACACAGCAGTGGTCCCGTGACCAGGCTCCAGCCCTGCTCCACCACAGTCCCAGAGGTGCTCCCATCTGCTCAGGGACCCGCAGGAACCATCCCCACTCAGGCTCCCCGGTAACAGGCCCATTAACCCCCAGCAGAGAGGGAGCTGTAAGAAGAGAGGAGGATAGGGAGGATCTCAAATGGAGCTAAGGTGGAGAGTTCATATTAGAAATGCATAAGGTAAAATAACTAAAGATAAATTAGGTCAGATTAACTGGTAGATATTTGAGCAAAAGAGTAATGTTGTATCTGCTCAATGAAATGTTATGTCTATTCAAGCAAGAAACTGGGAAACCAATATGGGAGTTTTATGAGGTAATCCGGGGCTTTACTGTGATGAGCAGCAGGAGATTGGAGAGTAAAGGACAAAGCTAAGACACTGTTGAGTAGATCTCACAAGACTTCTTTGCTATGGAGGAGGAAGACGGAGTGAAGTGAAAAGGACAAGGGCATGTTCAAGCTCAGGAAACACTTGCAGAAATGAGATTATATAGAAAAGCCAGTTTGGGGAGAAAGGAGATAAATAAATATAGTATGATGATGGGTAAGAGGAATCTGATATTCAGCTTGTTGTAAAAACAGAGCTATAATTCAAGTAAAATAGCAGAATTGAAATTATGGATTTATGAGTCATTAGCAGAAAAATAAGGCCTGAACTCAATATGAGTAGAGAAACAACTATGAGTTTTTAATGAATAATTCTGGAATTGCAAACCTCAGAAATAGAAAAGCAGTTTTTGAACAGTATGATAAATAAAACATTCTGTGGATTTTAACCCATTTATAAATTTATTTCTAATTTATTTCTAAACTCCCAACTCTTTACATTAGAAAGAATGATTGACAAAAGTACATACAAATTACCTTCCTTCATATATTTTAAATGATTGTTTTTTGAGGAACAATATTTTAGAACACTACAATCACCGAACTGAATATGGTTTGTTTTTAGAATACACAAGACCAGTAGACCAGTCATGAATCCATAAAATATATTCTGATAACTGTGTTCTCAAAACTCAATTTTTAAATGCCATTGATGACTTTAAAAGAAAGCTGCTCACCTGTTGATTTAAACTACAGTGAAGTGTTGCTTACAGATATCTGTAGGGAGAATCTATTACATCCAATTGACTGACAGTTAATGAAGAAAAAAATTCTTATAAAGACAGATGGAATGTGTTACAACTGTCATAAAAAGTAGAATGTGCTCTCATATGCATATCTACACACTTGCTGAGAAGCATGCCTGCTCTGAAACTTCTCATCCAAGGACCAGACTGTAACATAAGGCACTTTTCTGTTCTGGTTTGAGTGACCCTGTGGCAGCTATCAAAGATGTTACTTTAAATGTACTGAGAAAAAAATGTGTCTCCATCTGCAGCTAAGCTAGGAAATAACAAAACTGAAGCAAAACAAAATTTCTAATAAACCTTAAAAATTTATTAAATTATACCATTTGAAAACCAATACTTTATGATCTTTTCTCTGTAGGAATGTTTTATTTTAGCGTTTGAACTCTTTGGAAGCTGTTAATTGCCAGCCTAGATACTTATATTTCACATATTCAATGAACATAAAATATGAATATTTCTACTTATATGGATGATTATAAATGAACACAGCTTTTACAATTTTGACAAATATAACTTGGCACCACAGAATCGAATGTATCACTGAAAGGTAACCTGAATGCAAGATGTAGTTTAAAACACTATCTCTATGAAATGCCATGTAGTGTGGAGGAACTAGATCAATGTCAAGAAACCAAGAGAAGAACTATTCAGTAAGCCAGCCATTTGTTTAATAAATATTTACTGAGTCAATGCTATGTGCCAACCACTGTTCTATGTACCAAAGAAAAAGACAATGTTGCTGCTCTAGGAACACTTAATTCTAGGGGAGAAAGATATTAAGAAAGTGAACTTTAAAATATTATTACAAAAATAATAGAAATGATAATGTGATCAACAATGACTAGGAAAAGGAAACCACTACAGACAGAGTGAAAGAAAGACCTCTATGAGGACATAATATTCAAGCTGAAATCTGATGGATTAAAAAAAAAAAAAAAAAAAGCTAACCATCTAAGGAGCTGGAGAGAAGTGTTCCCAGAAGAAGAGATGGAAAATGCAAAGGCTATGGACCTAGAATAGCTTGAAAGTTTAGAGAAACAGAAGAAAGGATAGAATGGATGGAGTACAAGACACCAGGGGGTCCTTAGAACAAGATGAGATCAGGTAGGCATGCCCTTTGCAGAGGCACACTCTCAATGATCATGGCCAATTTGTAAGCCATGGAAAGGAGTTTGGATTTTATTCTTAGTGTAATAAAAAGCTTACAGAGCATTTAAATACAGAAGGGAACTGACCCATTTTATGTTTTAAAAAATATTTTTGGCTTCTTTGTGGAAAGGGGGACTATAAGGAAGACAGGAAGATTTTTAGTTTTTTGCAGTTAATCTATAAGAAAAGTGATGATTGCACAGACTTCAGATTTGTACAGTAAACTTGTACAATGGTCTATACCCTTGGCTTCTGGGAGGTCACCTCTAATGCCTTGGAATGTCCTGTCAGATAAGAATGTTCTTATTAACCTGGGAGCCATGGGTTGTGATTATCAATTTGCCTTTGAAAGGGCCAGAGACTGGGGTCAGCCATATGTATGTGACTGAAGCCCAATAAAAATTCTGGATACCAAAGCTTAGTGACTTTCCATAGGTGACAATACTCTATGCAAATTGTCATACATTGTTTCTTGGAGAAGTAAATGCTTTCCACACAACTCCACTGGGAGAGGACAGTTGTCCTGGTGGTCCCCAAACTCGCAAGTAGTTTCAGAAGTGAGGGTGGTCTTGGGGACTCCTGAACTTCACAGGAGTCAAAAATAGAGATAGAGATATGTAGAAAATTTGGGGATATATTTTGGATGTATAGTAGAATAAATAGGAATTCGAGGGTACTCTTTGTTTTCAGAACGTTTTACTATAATAATTATAATGATATATCTATCACTATACACACAAATACACACATAATATTTAAATACCAATCATAAGTAAGGACAGAGACAAGAAGGAAAAGTAGAAGGACGTGAGCTCATCTTACAAAAACATCAAAATCACAACTAACTGCTGAACAACCATCGACAAAAAAAAAAAACAAAAAAAAAATGCTGGCACCTACCAAAAAACAGATACCCTACATCCAAAGACAAAGAAGAAGCCACAACAACTTGATAGGAGGGGTGCAATAACAATAAAATTAAATCTCATACCATCAAGTGGGTGACCCACTAACTGGAAAATAATTATACCACAGAAGTTCTCCCACAGGAGTGAAAGTTCTTAGCCCCACGTCAGGCTCCCCAGCCTGGGGGTCTGGTATGGGAGGAAGAGGAGCCTTCAGAGAATCTGACTTTGAAGGCCAGCAGGATTTGATCTCAGGAATTCCACAGGACTGTGGAAAACAGAAAATCCACTCTTGGAGGGCACACACAAGGTCTCATGTGCACCAGAACCCAGGGAAAGAAGCAGTGACCTCATAAGAGTCTGGGACAGACCTACCTACTAGTATTGGAGGGTCTCCTGCAGAGGTGGGGGGCAGCAGTGGCTCACTGTGGGGAAAAAGACACTGGTGGCAGTAGTTCTGGGGAGTATACATTGGTGTGAGCTCTCCTGGCGGTCATCATTTTATAATCAAGACCTGGGCTCACCCAACAGCTGTAGGTTCCAGTGCTGGGACACCTCAGGACAAACAGCCAACATGGCAGGAACACAGCCCACTCATCAGGAGACAGGCTACTTACAGTCTTCCTGAGAACACAGCTGTCCAGTAAACACAACCCTTAACACAGCCATGCCCACCAGAGGGACCCAGCTCTACCCACCAGTGGGCAGGGACCAGTCTCTCCCACCAGGAAGGCTGCACAAGCCTCTTAGACAGCCTCATCCACCAGGAGGCAGAAAGCAGAAGCAAGAAGAACTAAAACCCTTTAGCCTGCTGAATGGAAACTGCGATCACAAAGTCAGACAAAATGAGATGGCAGAGGAATATGTCCCAGATGAAGGAATAAGATAAAATGCCACAAGAACAACTAAGCGAAGGGGAGATAGGCAATCTACTGGAGAAAGAATTCAGAGTAATAATAGTGAAGATGATCCAGGACCTCAGAAAAAGAACGGAGGCAAAGATTGAGAGGATGCAAGAAATGTTTAACAAAAACCTAGAAGAACTAAAGAACAAGCAAACAGAGATAAACAATACACTAACTGAAATGAAAAATACACTAGAAAGAATCAATAGCAAAATAACTGAAGAAGAAGAACAGATATGTGTGCTGGAAGACAGAATGGTGGAAATCACTGACACAGAACAGAATAAAGAAAAAAGAATGAAAAGAAATGAGGACAGCATAAGAGACCTCTGGGACAACATTAAATGCACCAACATTTGCATTACAGGGGTCTCAGAAGAAGAGAGAGAGAAAAAAACCTGAGAAAATATTTGAAGAGATAATAGCTGAAAATTTCCCTAACATGGGAAAGGAAACATACACCCAAGTCCAGGAAGTGCAGAGAGTCCCAGGCAGGATAAACCCAAGGAGGAACATTATGAGACACATGGTAATCAAACTGGCAAAAATTAAAGACAAAGAAAAAATATTAAAAGCAGCAAGGGCAAAGAAACAAATAACATACTAGGGAATTCCCATAAGGTTACCAGCTAATTTCTCAACAGAACCTCTGCAGGACAGAAGGGAGTGGCATGATATATTTAGAGTGATGAAAGGGAAAAACCTACAACCAAGAATACTCTACCCAGAAAGGCTCTCATTCAGATTCAATGGAGAAATCAAAACTTTACAGACAAGCAAAAGCTAAGAGAATTCAGTACCACCCAACCAGCTTTGCAACAAATGCTAAAGAAACTTCTCTAGGCAGAAAAGAAAAATCCACAACTAGAAACAAGAAAATTACGATTGAAAAAGCTCACTGGTAAAGGCAAACATACAGTAGAGGTAGGAAATCAGCTACACACAAATATAATATCAAAACCAGGAATCAGGAGGAGAGTACCAATGTAGGATACTGGAAATGCATTAGAAATTAACAGACCAGAAACTTAGAATGATCTTGTTTATATATAGACTGCTGTATCAAAACCTCATGGTAACAGTGAACCAAAAACCTACAATAGATACACAAACCAAAAAAGTTAGTCATGAAATCAGAAGACAAGAGAACAAAAGAGGAAGGGAAGAAAAAAAGACCTACAAAAACAAATCCAAAACAACTAACAAAACGGTAATGAGAACATACATATTGATAATAAACTTAAACATAAACGGATTAAATGCTCCAACCAAAAGACATAGACTAGCTGAATGGATACAAAAACAAGACCTGTATATATGCTGTTTACGAGAGACCCACTTCAGATCTAGAGACACATACAGACCGAAAGTCAGGGGATGGAGAAAGGTATTCCACGCAAAAGGAAATCAAAAGAAAGCTGGAGTAGAAATACTCATATCAGAAAAAATAGACTTTAAGAATATGACTGTTATAAGAACAAAGGACACTGCATAATGATCAATCAAAGAAGATATAACAATTGTAAATATATACACACCCGACCTAAGAGCACCTCAATATATAAGGCAAATACTAACAGCCATAAAAGGAGAAATCGACAGTAACACTATAATAGTGGGGGACTTTAACACCCCACTTTTGTCGATTGACAGATCATACAGACAGAAAATCAGTAAGGAAACACAGGCCTTAAATGACACATTAGACCAAATGGACCTAACTGATATTTATGGATCTGAGCCTTCCATCCCAAAGCAGCAGAATACACATCCTTTTCAAGGGCACATGGAACATTCTCCAGGAGTGATCACATGCTGGGCCACAAATCGAGTCTTGGTAAATTTAAGAAAATTGAAATCATATCAAGCATCTTTTCCAACCACAATACTATGAGGTTAGAAATCAACTACAAGAAAAAAAACTGTAAAATACATAAACATATGGAGGCTAAACAATATGTTACTAAACAACCAATTAATCACTGATGAAATGAAAGAGGAAATCAAAAAATACCTAAGGACAAGGGAAAACAAAAGCACGATGATCCAAAACCTATGGGACGCAGCAAGAGTAGTTCTAAGAGGGAAGTTTATAACAGTAAAATCTTACCTCAGGAAACAGGAAAAATCTCAAATAAACAACCTAACCTTACACCTAAAGCAACTAGAGAAAGAAGAATAAACAAAACCCAAAGTTAGTAGAAGGAAAGAAATCATAAAGATCAGAGGAAAAATAAATGAAATAGAAATGAAGAAAACAATAGAATAGATCAATGAAACTAAAAGCTGGTTCTTGGAAAAGATAAACAAAATGGATAAACCTTTAACCAGACTCATCAAGAAAAAAAGGGAGAGGACTCAAATTAATAAAATTAGAAATGAAAAAGAAGTTACAACAGACACCACAAAAATACAAAGGATCATGAGAGATCCTACTACAAGCAACAATATGCCAAGAAAATGGACAACCTAGAAGAAATGGACAAATTCCTAGAAAGGTATAACCTTCCAAGGCTGAGCCAGGAAGAAATTCCTAGAAAGGTATAACCTTCCAAGGCTGAGCCAGGAAGAAATGAACAGACGAATCACAAGTACTGAAATTGAAACTGTGATTAAAAACTCCCAACAAACAAAAGTTTACAAACAGATGGCTTCACAGGTGAATTCTATCAAACATTTAGAAAAGAATTAACATCTATCCTTCTGAAACTCTTCTAAAAAATTCCAGAGGAAGGAATACTCCCAAACTCATTCTATGAGGCCACCATCACCCTGATACCAAAACCAGACAAAGATACCACACAAAAAAAGAAAATTACAGGCTAGTATCACTAATGAATGTAAGATGCAAAAATCCTCAGCAAAATACAAGCAATCCAACTCCAACAATACATAAAAAAGATCATACACCATGATCAAGTGGGATTTATCCCAGGGATGCAAGGATTCCCAATATGTGCAAATCAATCAATGTGATACACCACATCAACAAATTGAAGAATAAAAACCATATGATCTCAATAGATGCAGAAGATGCTTTTGATAAAATTCAACACCCATTTACAATAAAAACTCTCCAGAAAGTAGGCATAAAAGGAACTTACCTCAATGTAATAAAGGCCATATATGACAAATGCACAGCTAATATCATCTTAATGGTGAAAAGCTGAAAGCCTTCTCTCTAAGATCAGGAACAATACAAGGATGCCCACTCTCACCACTTTTATGTAACATAGTTGGAAGTCCTACCCACAGCAATCAGAGAAGAAAAAGAAATAACAGGGATACAAATTGGAAAAGAAGAAGTAAAACTGTCTTCAAATGACATGATACTATATAAAGAAAATCCTAAAGATGCTATCAGTAATCTATTGATACTAGAGCTTATTGATGAATTCAGTAAAGTTGCAGGATACAATATTAATACACAGAATTAATACACAGTACATTTCTATACACTAACAATGAAATCAGAAAGCAAAATTAAAGAAACAATCCCATTTAGAAATTAGAGAAACAATCACATCAGAAAAAATAAAATACCTAGGAATAAACCTACCTAAGGAGACAAAAGACCTGTACTACGAAAACTATAAGACACTGATAAAAGAAACTGAAGATAATACAGATGAGAAGATATACCATGTTCTTGGATTAGAAGAATCAATGCTGTCAAAATGACTATACTACCAAAGGCAATCTACAGATTCAGTACAATCCCTATCAAATTACCAATGGCATTTTTCACAGAAGTAGAACAAAAAAATTTTTAATTTATGGAGACAAAAAAAAACCCCTGAATAGCCAAAGCAATCTCGAGAAAGAAAAATGGAGCTGGAGGAATTAGGCTCCCTGACTTCAGACTATACTACAAAGCTACAGTCATCAAAACAGTATGGTACTGGAACAAAAACAGAAATATAGATCAATGGAAGAGGATAGAAAGCCCAGAAATAAACTCATGCACCTATGGTCAATTAATCTACAACAAAGGAGGCAAAAATATAAAATGGAGTAAAGACAGTCTCTTCAATAAATGATGCTGGGAAAACTGGACAGCTACATTTTTAAAAAGTAAAATTAAAACATCCTTTAACACCATACACAAAAATAAACTCAAAGTGGTTAAAGACCTAAATGTAAGACCGGATACTTTAAAACTCTTAGAGGAAAATATAGGCAGAACACTCTTTGACATAAATTGCAGCAGTTATCTTTTTCAATCCGTCTTCCAGAGTAATGGAAATAAAAAGAAACATAAACAAATGGGATCTGATTAAACTCAAAAGCATTTGCACAGCAAAGGAAACCATAAACAAAATGACAAGACAACCCACAGAATGGGAGAAAATATTTGCAAATGATGCAACTGACAAGGGATTAATCTCCAAAATATATAAACAACTCTTGTAATCTAAAAAACTAAAATTAAAAATAGAGCTACCGGGCTTCCCTGGTGGCGCAGTGGTTGCGCGTCCGCCTGCCAATGCAGGGGAACCGGGTTCGCGCCCCGGTCTGGGAGGATCCCACATGCCGCGGAGCAGCTGGGCCCGTGAGCCATGGCCGCTGAGCCTGCGCGTCCGGAGCCTGTGCTCCGCAACGGGAGAGGCCGCAGCAGAGGGAGGCCCGCGTACCACAAAAAAAAAAAAAAAAAAAATAGAGCTACCATATGATCCTGCAATCCCATTCCTGGTCACATATCTATAGAAAAATATGGTTTGAAAGGATACATGCACCTCAATGTTCATTACAGAACTGTTTACAATAGCCAAGACATGGAAGCAACCTAAATGTCCATCAACAGATGAATGAATAAAGAAGATGTGGTACATATATACAACAGAATATTACTCAGCCATTAAAAAGAATGATATAATGCCATTGGCAGTAACATGGATAGACCTGGAGATTATCATACTAAGTGAAGTAAGAGAGAAAGACAAATACCATATGATATCACTTATATGTGTAATCTAAAAAAAATGACACAAATGAACTCATTTACAAAACAGAAACAGACTCACAGAATGAACTTATGGTTACCGGGGGA
The DNA here is from genome assembly GCF_002837175.3 of Physeter macrocephalus. Classification (NCBI taxonomy): domain Eukaryota; kingdom Metazoa; phylum Chordata; class Mammalia; order Artiodactyla; family Physeteridae; genus Physeter; species Physeter macrocephalus. Next base: position 108,775,897 of record NC_041221.1, read on the forward strand.
AGAGCAGAGTGGAGGGGTGGATTGGGAGTTTGGAACTGACATGTACACACTGCTATATTTAAACAGATAATCAACAAAGACCTACTGTATAGCACAGGGAACTCTGCTCAGTATTCTGTAATAACCTAAATGGGAAAAGAACTTTAAAAAGAATAGATAAATGTATATGTATAATTGAATCACTTTGCTGTACACCTGAAAGTAATACAACAATTTTAATCAACTATACTCCAATATAAAATATTTTAAAAAATGTGTAAGTGACCTATAAGCACAGAGGCTGTAATACAACATGGAATAATAGAAAGTTAGAATGTATTTAATTGTGCATGTTCTGCAGCACATCTACCACAAGTCCCTCAAGTAATAAATGGGAAAACCAGTTTATAATAAGTATTGATCAGAGAGTTATTTTGTATAATCATATTTGCTCATTATACATTTTAAACAAATATCCACCAGAATAAAGCAAAGAGAACCAAAGTATTACTAATATGCCCTTTTCTGTTGCAGGTATGATAGAAAACATAAAGCAAAAGCAAAAGTCAGCTGATTCTTTTATTAACGTATGACAGTTAATTGAAATGTAATGGCAAGTAGGATGCCAAAATGTTGACAAATATTTAAGGAACTTATTAGAACCTGTCTTGCTTAAATTTTATGATCTTTTTCCATAGTCAATTATGGAAATCTGTTAATTAAAAATAATTATCTGCTGGAGTTACAACTGGGAACCAAAGGAGAAAGTAATTTATCTGCTTTCCAAGAACATCAATTATTCATAGAAATAAAGAAATATCAGACTTCCGATTCTTGGAATCATTTTAAATTTCATTAAACTACATTAATACCACCGAGATATATGGACTATCTCTATGGAAGTAGTTAATCCTCACAGATTTTTGTATCATAGATTTTTGTATCTGAAGGCAACAAAACAAGAAAAAGAAAATAACAAAGACCTTTTTGGAAATTAAGAAAGCAATAAAGACAATGTTTATAAGCATATTACATGCAAAAACTCTTTTAGAATCCATAATCTTGAGGAAACTAAAATTCTGAGACATAAATCAAGTTGCCTAACGTCATCCAGAACTTGACAACTAAGCTGAGTCACCCCAAATTTCTGACACCAAGTCCAGTCCAGTGAACATTTATTCATCTACAACTGAACAATTTTGGTGCTGTTTTCCCTCCTCTTCTTACCTAAATCTCTCACCCTTCACCCCTTATGGGGACCTTCTATTATTCCTTCCAGTAAGTAGCTACTTCAGGTATCTTTAATGAAATAACTATTCACCCCAAACCTTAAGAAACACCTGGACCAAACACAGAAATAATGTGTCAGACTAAATCAGAGATTTCTGTACCCATGAACATATTATCAGGTTACTCTTGATGGATGTGAGAGGTGAAGAAGAAAGTGACTCTAGAGAATTAGTATTCATTTCTGGACCAGATTAAATGACAGAAAAAAAATCAATCTGAAGCAGTCTAGAGGATCTTAATGTAATTCTGACTTGTATAACAAAGGAAGTTACAAGTACCTAGTAAGTTATTTTTGTGAATATATGTACATTTCCTTCTTAATTAATTTGGATAGGCAGCCAAAATCTTATTTCTTTCTCCTCTGCTAAGATATATTATTACAAAAATTGATTTTTAGGACGCTGCTTTAGAATATACTTCAGCACCATGAACATTTTTGGAAATACTGCAGGATTTCTAGCTCGTGCGTCTTTTGCCACTATGTTCAGCTACAGATGGATTTTAGACCACTGGATCAAACTGGATACATCTTTGTATTTATGATTAAAAAATGTGAAGGATGTTTCCATGAGCTTCTTAGCACCTTTATTTGGATAGGAAAAGATTTCTACATGGTCAAAGGCTTTTGACTGCAAAGTCCAGCTTGTGTTTTAGCCTGTCACAATCAAAAGGCACAGCAGCAACCATACCAGGGAATAAAGAGAATGTGACAGTAGGAATCTTTTAGTTTAAACATATACAGAACTAAATGAAGATTCATTTGTAGCAATGAAAGCAAAACTTCCTGAGAAGAGTAGCAATACTTTTTAACTTTCAAAAATTATGATAATGCTTTATCCTGTTTATTTGGGGTTTTATGAAGATTCTCATGTAAATTTAGAGGTTGAGGTCTCACCTCCACAATTAATAACTATTTTCTATGGTCTCTACAGATTAAGCTTTGATTGTAGGAGGCAGTGTTGATAAGGAAGAAAATGGTTAGTTTTCTCCATGTTTATTGGGTATAATCTTAGATCACAAAATATAGCTCCTATCTGAGGTTTGCAAAATGGAAGTACAAGTGGGCAGCCTCGGAATATTTGACCACAGGCACCCTTTGTCCTGTACCTCATATTTCAAACTTCCAGTCCTTCTCACTCATTTTGGGCAGAAACTATTTCCTCTTCTGCAGCAGCTCGGCCAATGGCTGTAGTAAATGGAAAGGAAGAAAGAGTGCCCGCAGCAGTTCCTCACCCCATTCTGTGCAGTCTCTGAGGTCCCAGGCTCAGGGCCAATTTCCTGGCAGCATGCCCAGTTCTAAACCCTACTCACTCCCACCATGAAGTATTAATGTAAAAAAAGAAAGAGGAAAGTATCCTGCTGCATCCTAGAGATTTGACCAAATGATTTCAGACTGGACAGTACAGACATTTTCCCAGAGAACTTTTCTAGCTTTAGGAAACTATGTTTGATGTTCCAGACTACGGATTTACAGGCTAATCACAAGGGAAGGTGGTCAGTGAAGAGAAAGAAATACAGTCAAGTTCAGATTTAGTGTTGGTCCAACTGCGGCCATCTAACAAGTTCTGAAACCACTGAAAACCGAGGATGGCAACAATAATAAGTGATATTTCTTTTTATTATCTCTATTTCATATATGTATATATATAAAATGTTTCCAAACTTTTACTTGGATTTTTAACTTTTTCTCATTTTTCTGCACATATGTTGTACATTTTTATGTAATTATCTTCCAATCATGACTTGTATGATTTTTCTGTTGTTTATGTAACATTTTCCTGCTTTAAAGTTATAAAAGGACTATGCTATATTTTCTTCTAGTTATTTTAAAGGTTTTAATTCATGTGAAAATTATTTTTTGAACTTATGTGTGGTTATGGTGTATGGTACTTAACTAACTTTTAAAAAGCCAACTGTAAATTATTTATCAAAACATAATTTGTTGATAATCCATTCTTTCCCACCTTAGCAAATGTCAGCATGGTACAGCCACTATGGAGAACAGTATGGAGGTTCCTTAAGAAACTAAAAATAGAGCTATCATATGATCCAACAAACCCACTCCTGGGCATATATCCAGAGGAAAGACATGGTTCAAAAGGATACATGCACCCTAATAGTCACTGCAGCTTTGTTTATAATAGCCAAGATATGGAAGCAACCTAAATGTCCATCGACAGGTTAATGGATAAAGAAGATGTGGTAAATGTATACAATGGAATATTACTCAGCCATTAAAAAGTTTTATGTATAACTGAATCACTTTGCTGTATACCTGAAACTATCACAACACTGTTAACCAACTATCCTTCAATATAAAATTAAAAAATTTTTTTAATTAAAAAAACAAAATAAGATATGGCATTGCAAATGGTAAAAAAAAATAAATGTCAGCATAGACATATTTACACACACACACACTCTTACCCAAATGTATACCAAGATTTTTTTACATCCAAAACATTCTTGATATGAATCAGACACAGATAGCCAAAAGCCAGAGATGCTTAGCAATGATTCCATTAAAGATAGAGCACAGCAACACAAAACTGTCCAACAAGGAAAGACTCTCACATCTTATTGGTAGACCTGGTTAGCAAAAATAAGAAGTCATGAGCCACATAGGTAGAAGTAGAATTTATGTTACTCCTCATACATTTTTAGATTTAGATTTATCACTACTATTGTCCAAGGCTCAGAAGCATTAGGATCAAGTCTAACGTTATACCATTCCGCCAAAGGATGCAGTTATTGAGCTTCTGAGTGATATTTTTTCCAAAAACCAACCAAGAAAATAAGAATTTGGAGCAAATGAAAAAGCAAAACAATCTCAATGGTAAAATTGTAAAGTTATCATAAAAAGAGAAATTGAAAATATGGTATTAGAGACATGTAACTAAAGTAATGCAGTACCACCCCCCCAAAAAAAAGACAACTCACCAGTTTTAAATGATAACAAGGACAGAAGTTATCAGTCATTTTAGAGAATCAACATAAAGAAAGGGGTTTCATGTTTATTAAGAATACATGTACTACATATTTAGGTCAAAACAAAAATAGCATGAAAGATACCAGGTGAATATGAAAATAATATATTTTACAGGTTTTTGACCAATGATGTGAAACAATCTAATCTTCAACTTTCATACATATCAAGCAAATACAAAGCCCTTCTGACATTGGATATGTTATCAAACAAGATGATAAACTTAAAGTGAGTAGATACTACAACTATTCAAATTGCTAACACTGTGACTATTAAAACTTACAGATGATAAAATGCATTACTAAGTTGTGTTAGTATGCTGTGCTGATGGCACAAACTTGTCATCTTTTCTATTTCCTAAAAGAAAGTCAAAAGAAAGATAGTTGCCTACCTACCTGCCATACCCTGCCCCTTCCTTGAAAATACAATCCTATTTTGTACCCAGATCCTAGGAATGAATTCTCATGGGCTATCATAAATGCCTCCCTCTCCACCAGACATTTACTTCTCCAGCCTTCCTTGTAGCTAGTGGTGACCAGTATATCCAGTCCTGACAATTTCACACACGGGCTAGTCTTCTGAAGTCCTTCTGGGAAATTGTTTATAATAATGTAGATAGACTCTAGAAGAGAGTCAGTATCACCCCTTCTCTTTCTTCTTGCCTTGCAATTCTATATGGGTCTGTGATGTCTGGAGCCCAAAAGTCATCTTTTAATAATGAGGCAACAAGCACAGGAATGAAAATCCAACATCCTGAGCTGTCAGATATAAAGATGTAAAGAGACAGGATCTTGATGACATCTTTGAGCAATAAAAGTCTCTCTGTTCCTCATTAAGCAAGATGATAAAACCATAAATAGTTTACATCCTGATAAGTGATATCTGTTTACCCAAGTCTAATGCAAACATTGGATGAATGAGGAAGGAATGAAATTATGATGACACAATTGTTGTCCAAGCATCCGGCTATTAAAGAAAGCTTGCATCATATGATAGGAATTGTTAAGAAGATAATTACTACCCACCAAACTAACCAGCAAACTTCTACCCTTAGATGTGTCAATCAATAACGCATTTGAAGGAGGATGAGTGAGAAAAATAAATGCTACCTCCATATTTTAAGTGAGAGTTATAAAGGATGAGACCTAAAATACTACTAAAGTTGGAGTGTGTTAAATGTCAGAGTTGAGTAAAACAAAAAAGAGTAATAGAATCATTTTTAAAATAGAATTAGAGATGTCCTTAATAATACCAGGACAATGTGGTGACTCTGGTGACCCAGGTCCTGAAACAGTGAATGTCAGCAATGAAGACAATTTGGATTGTTGCAGAGATGAAGGGTTTTCCAATTTTGGAATTATGATTTACCTAACTCTGAAAAAAATGATCTTCTGGGATTTGATGATAAAAATTAAAACCATTGTAAGTACCATAGGCTGCAAACGATTTTGTCAATATAAAGTTTTTGAAATGCAACTTCCTAATAGAATCTCTTTTTTCCCCTGAATTTGGTTGTGTGCTAACATTCAACACGATACTTTTCCCAAAGAATAAGAATGATATTGAAATTCATTTGACAGGACCATTTTGCTGTATACTTTGTACTGTAGTTTATTATTCAAGAATTTATTCATCTTTTAAAGAATTCTTTGGTTTGCTTGTTAGTTTTCAGTGTTCACTAAATTGCAGAACCATTATTTGCTTTTAATGTACGTCATAATTTCCAGCAGAATATGACTACATCTCCAGTTTTTATGATTTCCTATTGATTCCAGCATATAATATAATCTAATTAAATATACAAAATAATAGGTTTAATTATAAAGGGACACTTTAAAATCATTTTTAGTATATGCTTCTATGACAAAACTACTTAATATTTTCAAAAATAGTCATAAAATTAAGACATCTTGTATACTACTGCATTTTATACATCAAAAAATATGGCAAAATGTGATCACCATATTCATAGATACAAACACAGATATATAGATATTTTATACTCTGTTATGAAAACCTATTAATCCTGATAGGCTAATAGATTATCTTATTAGTATAATACAGATAGAATTATTGTTATTTTATGGTTAAGAAACTGCCCATTATTTTTTCTGTTTTCTTGACTATTTTCTTCCAGATTGTCTATAGAATTAACTGGCCACTTCTATTATTTTGAAATTTTATTGGAATTACATTTAATTTATAGATTTAGGGAGAATCTACATCTTTACAATACCAAGGTTCATACTCACTTATTTCAAGTCCTCTTTGAAGACCTGAAAGTTTTATGAGTATGTCTTTATAAAGTTTTATGAGTTTTGTTCTTTATATAGCACACATTCCTTGGAATTTTGCTGTTTTAATGCTGTTGCCAGTGAGTTGTTCTTTGTGCATTGTTTTTTCTATTAGTTACTGCTGTTATGTAGGAAAGTTATTGACAATAATGTTTCTTGTAACTAACCACTTTAATTAGTGCTAATACGATTTTCATACTCTTGGATATTCAAAACAGACAGTCAGATCACCCACAAATGCTATTTCAATATTATACCTGTTTTTTTTCCCTTTTTCTTGTCTTTTCATATTGACTAGGACATCCAGAATGTGATAAACTATCAGCAAATAATGTAGAAATTGTGGCCTTTTACTTACCTTAAATAGGATCACCTTTAGTTTCTTAAGAATGAAAACCTAAAGGGATGATTTTGGTTTAACAAATACTTACCAATTTAAGAAAGTGCCCTTATAGTTCTAGTTTTAATCTGTTTTGCTTTATCTTTTTTTAAAAAATCAGGCATGAATTTTTAATTTAATCAGTTCCATTCTGGTATGTGTTCAGAATAACTACTTTTTCCTTAGTCAATTATGAGAGATTTAGATTTCCTAATATTGTATTCTCCTTGGATTCCTAGAATAAACACTACTAATATGGTATATTATTCTTTTAACACACTGCTGAATTTGATCTATTAGTATTTTATTTAGGATTGGTACATGTACCTTCATTCATAAGATAAAGTGATCTATTTTTAATACTCTCATCACCAAGTCTGGGAATTAGGAGTAAATACATTTTTAATTATAGAAACTACTCCCCAAAACTTTCCTAAATATAGTATTGTGAGTTTAATTTGTCCAGCACACTCTAATCATTTACCTAATGCTAGATATGTTTTGAGTGTGTATGTGCATTCAGGTATGTAAAGAGAACACTGAACTGTGGCAACAGGACAAGAGTCCTTTCATATTTGTCACTGTAAGTAAAAGTTGTATAAAAAGTAAATATTCCTTGTATTAGTATTTTAATTAATATTGATATTTTGCATTAATATTTTATTACTTTCCCCTGAAAGCTGTTGTGAGGGTATCCAGAATAAATCATTTTTAATGACAAGGTTTGGGTCCAGCAACCACATTAATACCCTCCTAGGGAAACGTATATTCATTATGATTCAGAAATAATTTCAATAATAACTTTATTAAATTACTCCTCAACTCTAGTTACAACTGTTCTGGCTAACTATAATTATCCTCAGCACATTGAAAGTTTTTTCTCAGTTAGCTGAAAGGCTGTCAGATATTTAATTTAATTCAATAACATAAACTTCTTAGAATGCTTACTGGATATAAAGAACAATGTTAATATGTACGGGGTTATAAGTTGCTAGTTTCTAAGGTAGTTCAACCTGTGGGTGGGGCAGAATTAGACTTTATAAGAGCTAAAGCTTATATAATTACGAAGCCTTCTTTTACAAAAACTATTAAAAAATCTTATTTTCTCAGGTTAAAAAGACATTTTTTCCATGAGAAGATATTTCTATTTCCCTTCCTAAGATTTTAGAAGGGTCTTATGTGGTGAAAGGCTCTGCAAATTAAATGTCATTGGTTTCTCTCTAAATAAATCTCTGCTTATAGGGAAATTAAAGAATATTTTTCTACAGATAAGTTGATGACTTTTTTTTTTTAGCTTTTTGTTGCATAATTTTATTTTATAGCTTTTTGGGGGGGATACATTTCTTTATTTAAAAATTTTCTTACAATGAGTATATATTGTTTTTCCACAACCAACAGTGCTTTAAAAATACATATTGTAGGGCTTCCCTGGTGGCGCAGTGGTTGAGAGTCCGCCTGCCGATACAGGGAATACGGGTTCGTGACCCGGTCCGGGAAGATCCCACATGCCGCGGAGCGGCTGGGCGCGTGAGCCATGGCCGCTGAGCCTGCGTGTCTGGAGCCTGTGCTCCGCAACGGGAGAGGCCACAACAGTGAGAGGCCCGCGTACCACAAAAAAAAAAAAAAAAAAAAAAAAATACATATTGTATCCCTTTAATTAGTAACGTACTTGCCAAACTCCTGAAAAATCTCCTTTCTTTTTTTAAATTTTTATTGGAGTAAAGTTGATTTAAAATGTTGAGTAATGAAAATAAAAGCAAAAATAAACAAATTGGACCTAATTAAACGTGAAAGCTTTTGCACAGCAAAAGAAACCATAAACAAAATGAAAAGACAACCCACAGAATATGAGAAAATATTTGCAAATGAAGTGACTGACAAGGGATTAATCTCCAAGATATGCAAACAGTACATGCAGCTCATTATCAAAAAAACAAACAACCCAATCAAAAAATGGGAGGAAGATCTAAACAGACAGTTCTCCAAAGAAGACAGATGGCCAAGAGGCCCATGAAAAGATGCTCACCATCACTAATTATTGGAGAAATGCGAATAAAACTACAATGAAATATCATCTCACACCAGTCAGAATGTCCATCATCAAAAATATCTACTAAAAATAAATGCTGGAGAGGGTGTGGAGAAAAATAAACCCTCCTACACTGTTGGTGGAAATGTAAATTGGTACAACCATTATGGAGAACAGTATGGAGGTTCCCTAAAAAACTAAAAATAGAGCTACTATATATCCTGCAATCCCATTCCTGGGCATATATTTGGAGAAAACCATAATTCAAAAAGATACATGTACCCCAATGTTCATTGCAGCACTATTTACAATAGCCAGGACATGGAAGTAACTTAAATGTCCATCGACAGAGGAATGAATAAAGAAGATGTGGTACATATATACGATGGATTATTACTCAGCCATAAAAAAGAATGAAATAATGTCATTTGCAGCAACATGAAGGGACCTAGAGATTGTCATACTGAGTGAAGCAAGTCAGACAGAGAAAGACAAATAACCTATGATACTGCTCATACGTGGAATCTTAAAATATGGTGCAAATGAACTTATTTACAAAACAGAAATAGAGTCATAGATGTAGAAGACATTTTTGAGGTAGGAATCTATAATTATCACAACAAGCCCTGCCTTCAGTTAACTAAGAGAATTCCAAAAGTCCAAAATAAGAGAATATGTTTACTTAGCTAGGCTACTCTGATGTCCAAATGAATTTTCCCCACATGAAATTTCTGTCAAGTGTTATTAAAGCTTCCAATGTTTAGAAAGAAATACAGATTCATCTTGAAATCCAAGGTATTTCATATTGTATATATCAAACTTTAGATTCCAGAACCAAAGATCCATCAGACAGGCTGAGTTCCATAATCGCCTATTAACTTGTGATGCTTATTTAGCACCACCATCCTTACTTCCCACCTCCATCTTCTTCCTTTCTCCAAATTCTGACTTAAGCAAAATAGATTCTTCAAACTATAGATTGAGTCCTACTTTTCCTAACCAAATCATACCCATGTTTATCCAAAGTTGTTTTTAAATGTCTGTGGTAGTCCATGAGTCATTAATATAGAATGATGCACATAAAGAATGTTCATACTCCCATTTTAATGAGTAAACAAATGGACAACTTCTCTCTTCTGGAGTGAAAAGAACTGGTGTAGAATACGTCTTTTTAAATAATGAGAATAAATGAAGCACTTACATATACAATGTATAACGATGGTGTTTAATAACAATTTTGAATTGAAAATGTCATCTCATAATAAAATCTTATTAGAGTGTCCATTTCCTTTCCTTCATCCATTGATGTATTCAGCACTTGCTTACTGAGTGCTTACTCTGAGCAAGGCAATGTGTTAGGTAATTTAATGATGCACTAAAGACTAAAATACATATATTCCCTGACCTAAAGAGAATGAAATTTGGTAAAATAAGCTTTGCTCAGATTGCAGGTTTCTTCACACTATCCACTCTCCCCTTCTTCCTTAGTAATATGAATCACTATTTTGAGCTTGGCTCATTGACAGTTAGCTAAAAACAAACCAAAACTCCCCCTTGTGTGGCCATTTGGTTATAGCCAATAAGTTTACAGCAGGAAAGCTACATGATACTTTGTATTAAGAAGACTTAGTAGAAAATGGATATTATTATTCTTCCCTTCTACATACTCAGCAGAAAAAAGTGAACCTGCCTGAGAACTTCTTAACCCCTCAAATCATCCTTAGACTATTTCTGGATTTGTTTTATGTAGGAGAGAAGTAAAATTTTATTTTGTTTTATCTAATGTATTTTTTATTACATGTAGCCAAATCTACTCCTAACAAAGAACTATATAACTATTATTTAAAATAAAAGCTACAATTTGGTAAATTAGAGAGGTACAAAAGAAAGTTGGAAAGAACCTGGGCCTTCAGTGTTGTTTATGAGCCACTAAATTAACCAACCCTAAACCCTGTATCCCTTGTAAGGAAGTATGAGTTGAACAGGTGGCTTATGATCCACTCACCCCCTTTACTGGAAGGCATCTTTGGGAGAAAAAATACGGCATGTGACCCAGGTTAACCTCTTTGTCAATGGGATCTTCAGATAAATAGACTAGTTACATTTACTAGGAGGAAGAGACTTTATCTAGAGTGTTCTTAGGACAGCCCTGGTTAAAGGATTGCTGTAAATAAACCTGAAATCTATAGACTGATGAGGCATGGCACCCTGGAGGAAGTTATGTAACATTTACAACTCTCCAGAAGAATAAAACAAAGATATTTAAAAGCCATCTTGATTTGGGTCTTCTGTGATTTGCAGCCTAAACCTTCCTAAAAATACAAATCTTTACCAAATGAATTGATATCAAAAGCTACATTTAGTGGATATTCTCATTAAGTTGCATAACAACCTTTCTTAAGTGCCTGAACATCACTACATTTTAGAAAAATATAATTTCATTTGAAAGACTTGCAGAATTTCCGATAATTTTTACATGATAATGAAATTAATAACTATGTTGATCACATACAGACAGTCAACACTGCATTAAGAGTCAAAGGAAAACAGGAATTCTTGGTAATATATCTCTTCACTGAACAATCAGGCAAAGATGTTCCAAACAAAAGATCAAGAAAAATCTCCAGAAACAAACACTAATGAGACAGCACTATATGATTTACCTGACAGAGAACTGAGAATAACTTTCATAAAGATGCTCACCAAGGTCAGTAAAACAATGCATGAACAAAGGACTTGAATAGATGTACAAACGGTCAACAGGTAAATGAAAAAAATGTTCAATGTCAGGAATCATCAAGGAAATGCAAATCAAAACCACAATGAGATATTACCTCACACCTGTCAGGATGGCCATTATCCAAAAAAATAAATACAGCAAGTATTCACTAAGATGGTGAGAAACTGGAAACCTTGCACATTGCTGGTGGAAATGCAACATGGTGCAGGTACTATGTAAAACAGTTTGAAAGTTCCTCAAAAAGATAAAAATAGAATTACCATGTGATCCAGCAATCCCACGTGTGGCTATATATCCAAAGGGAAGGATTTCAAAGCAATATTAGCTCTTATGTTCAGTGCAGCACTGCTCACAATAACCAAGAGATAGAAACAACCTAAATGTCCATCAAGAGATGAGTGAACAAAGAAAATGTGGTATATTCCTGCAATGGAATACTCTTCAGCCTTAAAAGTGATGGAAGTTTTGCCATATGTAACAATGCATATGAACCTCGGGGACATTATGCGAAGCAAAGTAGGTCAGTCACAGAAAGACAAATACTGCATGATTTCACTTACATGAGGTACCTAAAACAGTCATATTCATAAAATCAAAGAGTGAAATTGTGGTTTCCAGGAGGCAAGGAAAAGGAGAAATGGGGAGTTACCAATCAACAGGCATAAAGTTTCAGTCAAGCAAGGTGAATAAGCTCCAGAGATCTGGTGTACAGCAGTGTACCTATAGTCAACAATAACACTGTACACGTAAAATTTTAAGAAGATAGGTCTCATGTTAAGTGCTTTCCCCACAATAAAATAAAATAAATTTAAAAAGAAGAAAAAGACAAATAGATAAGATACATTTGTTTAACGGCCTTACGTGTATATAATATAATCAGTACTATACTTTTAGATTTATCAACACACAGAATTGTGAATCATAAGGACTGCCTGAATTCTATGGCTAACGTGTACATGGATTATTAAAGGAGTTAAATACTTTCCATGTATAAAAACAAAACCTTATTACTGAATATTTTATGAATAACCTTCACCAAGGTAAGAGGTATACTGAAGATTTAATAGAGTATCATTAAAAGTTTCAATTGGTTCTAAGATTCCAATTAACTTTCATTTACTTTTGAAAAAGGAACTATTACTCTGTGCTAATGTTTTTTCCTAAGTTAAAATGAATCAAAATGAAACATACAAGGTAATTTTACAACCATGACACGTTATTTCATTCACTACCGTCACTGTAGAACCAGCTTAAGAAAATAATTCTCAGGCTTCCCTGGTGGCGCAGTGGTTGAGAGTCCGCCTGCCAATGCAGGGGACACGGGTTCGTGCCCCGGTCTGGGAAGATCCCACATGCCGCGGAGCGGCTGGGCCCGTGAGCCATGGCCGCTGAGCCTGCGCGTCCGGAGCCTGTGCTCCGCAACGGGAGAGGCCACAACAGTGAGAGGCCCGCGTACCGCAAAAAAAAAAAAAAAAAAAAAAAAAAAAAATTCTCAACAAAATGATAGGAAAAATGTCATATTTACTTTTCCATTCACAGACAACAGTGAATGGAAAAATACTTGGCTCCCACCTGTCTTCACATCATACTATAACACTGGGATAAATTACTACAAATTCAAACAAATTTAACAACACTACAACCTTCTAGCAAACTTAACTATAAACCATATTGAAAATATGTTTTTCATTCATTACAAAAAGTTACCATAGGAACTTGGCAGTAAGCAAAGAGATGGGCAATGATGGTAGAGTGAAGAGGTGAAGAAAAAGAACCAAAGCAATTATCTTCAAATATCTGAAGGGCTTGCATGTGGGAAATGGAATAGACTTTTTGTGATTGCTTCTGCGAGGCAAAATTCAAGCAAAAGTTTGGAAAATGTGGAAGACAGATTTCACTACAATATAAGGAAGAATCTTTCACAGTGTTCGAAAGTGGAATGACCTGCTTTGGGAAATAGGGAGTTCCATATCTCTGCTGGCTGTGTGCTATTTGCAAATGGTCTAGAAGAGATTTGTGCACTGGATGAGAACTACATGACTGACAAGATTTTTACTATTCTGTGATACTTTTGGTTCTGCCATTCATTGTCTATTTCTTATATGAGACACACTAAATCAGTGTCTGCTGGTTTCTCACCAAATAGACCATTTTCAAGTTTTATTTTCACAGCACAGATTTCAGATAGTTAAGTCTCGCTAAAAACTATTGTTTTATCACTATGAAAACCAAAGTAGGAACATAGAAGATAGCACTTCAAATATAGTGTACAACACAAAGCTGGGTTTCCCTCTTTGTAATGATATATATATATCTCATCTGCTGTAAGGACTAACTGGCTGGATGCATAAAGGTTTGTAACAAGTAGGAAAAGCCTTTTCCTCTGATGAGGACAACATTTGACCACCTTGTTTACAGCGAAATTTATAGGCTATGTTTTTTCAAAATATAGTGTCAGAAGTGGTTTAATAATACAGATTCCTGGACTCCACTTTTAGGATTTTCGATCCAAAGTTCTAGAACAAGTCCCAGGAATTTATGTTGGAAATAAAGACCCACGTAATACAAAGTCTAAAATGCTTTTATAAGAATCGCTGTAGGACAAAGACTGTCAGAGAGAATTTCTCAGTCATATTTTTTCATATTCTTCAACATGCAAATGGACAGCGTTTTTTTAAGTTTCACTCAAAAGGTCAAATAACCTAGTTAGCACAGCACAATGAGCTAGTTATTAGTGCAGACTCTGAAGCCAAACTGCCTATGTTAAGTCTCACGTACCACTTACTAACTCAATCTCCTTGGACAAATAAATGCTTAGTGCCTCAGTTTTCTCATCTATCAAATGGAGATAATATGAATATCTACAATGTAGTCTTGTAACGATTAATAAGCTAGGTGATGCATGTTACATGCCTAGAATAGTGCCTGACACATAGTGTTAATATTATTATTATCCTCTGTTACCCATCAGGACAAAATGTGTCTCAAAATCATAATGTCAACAGGGATCAGGCAAAAACTCTGTGTGTTTAATTAATTTTTATCACCTTCCCTCATAGTTTTCCAGTTCAAAATTGTCTTTTCTAGGTATATGCTGCAAAGCCTTTTTTCCGATAACAACTTACTTAGGCACCTGAGTATATTCAAACCTGCCTACAGCTCAACACCACTGAGAGGTGTATTAGTCAGCTCGGGCTGCCATAACGAAGTACCATAGACTGGAGGTCTTAAACAACAGAGATTTATTTTCTCACTGTTTTGGAGGCTGGGATGTCTAAGATTAAGGTGCCGTCTGATTGTGTATATGGTGAGGGCTCTCTTCCTGGCTTTGGGATGGCTGCCTTCTCACTGTGCCCTACACAGTGGAGAGTGAGCTCTCTGATGTCTTTCTTACAAGGACACTAATTCCATCATATCAGGGCCCCACCGTCATGACCTCATTTAATTACCTCCTTGTAGGCTCTGCCTCCAAATACAGTTACATTTGGGGGTTATGGTTTCAAACATGAATTTTGAGGCTTGAGGGGGCAGAGTTCAGTCCATAGCAGTAAGTGCACAGGATGGTCCTCCACGAAGGTAATGCTACAGGTCAGACACTTTGAGTTTCAACCAGATCTTAAATGCATAGTTGGTATTTATAAGCATATATAGAAATTCCTATTCAACCCAAAACACCAAACTCAACACTTCCGTCAGTGGCCAGAGTGCTCTAGAATTAACAGACATTTGACTCTATGAAAAGTGTGTCTGACCAAAAACCTTAGAATGAAAAAGGTACATGCTAAGTAGCCATCTATTCATCTAAATGGTTCAGGTTCCGCTCCTACATCAAATACGATCACCAGGAAATTATCTTCATGGAAGTTATTACTTTAGTTTCCTATAACATTGCCTTCACAAAACTATGATTTAAGAGTTTCTTTATATTAAGGGCTTTATATAAAAATGGTCTGTAAGAACACTGCTTGATTCATTCATGTAAAGGCTATTGTTACCATTCTTGTTTTTCAGTTTTTCATTTATATGTTTATATGTAAATAAAATAGGATTCCCCAGGATACAAAGTGTACATAGGTATAAGTGTTAGAAAAAAACCCTTCCTCACTGAGGTCTCTCTCATTATAACAATATTAATTACATTAGCAACCATAACATCTATTAATATTTATTGGACCTTTACTATTCATGAGGCACTATGTCAAGTGTGTATGTTTCCATAGTTTTTTCTCACAAAAAGTCCCATGATATGAATAGTATTTTTATCTTAATTATCAGGTAAAGAAATCAAGTCAGCAAGATTAAATAATTTGACCTAGGATTTTGAGATACAAAATACAAATCTGTGTGACTCCAGAATTGGTTCTTTCAGTCTAAATGAAAAATTTACTTACTTGAAGGGTAAAATTATGAGGAAAAAAAATTATTTTCAATTAAATAAAGAAGCACTCCAGGTTCTTTGTGTCACTTTCCAAAAAGATGGACCTATCCTCTCCAGTAATCACGTTGACAAGGCCTGCACAGATGACACTACTTTTGAAGCCATCTATTTTCAGTGGTCTGATAGAAGTGGTGATCATTATCAATGATCAGGCATACAGGACAACCCAGACAAAGTCATTTTCTGTGTGTGGGAAAATCAACCAGTGATGCTACAAAGAATCAAGTTATAATGAATCACATCAACAAAAATTTTAAGCCCTATCATTTGGTGAAATATTTGACTATGCATGTGTATAGTCATGTAAAGTAATGGCTTTTCATGGTAGTGACTGATACAGGAAGGCCAAAAATCCTGTATGAACATGAAGAAGAGACCAAAAGCTTATGTCCAGTAGAGGTACTTTCTCTGATTCTGAAAGAGATGAAGAAAATTGCAGAATTTTCTCACACTCTTGAGACATCTTTAGCAAATCATCAGATAATCAACTTACTTTAGACTGTCCCCACAAGAAATCACAATGATGCTTTAAGTATTGAGAGTTTCAAAATACTCAGAATTATTAATGAGGCAAATGCCACTAGCATTATTTATGTCTTGTACAAGAAGCTAATGTCAAAGAAAATGTATTGACTTTTGACTGTAGAGGAAACAACTTTGATACGTCTCTCCTCCTTACTGAAGATCAAATCTTTAAACGTATTCCACAGCTAGAAACATCAATTTTCCCACTTGGGTTGAGAAAACATAGATAAAATACTGTTTAACTATTTCATTGCTAAGTTCAAGTATAAGCATAAGAAAAACATCAGGGAAAGCATCCATGGGATAGGGAGGGTGGGAGGGAGATGCAAGAGGGAGGGAATATGGGGATATATGTATACATATAGCTGATTCACTTTGTTATGCAGCAGAAACTAACACAACATTGTAAAGCAATTATACTCCAGTAAAGATGTTAAAAAATAAATAAAGTCTTCAGGAGAAGATAAGAAACTTCAAAGAAAGATCAACAATGAGCAAATACATGCACTGAAATCATCAACTGGCTGGAAAAAAAAATCAGACTGTTGAGAAGAAATAAATATTCGAGTGCCCACAGAAACAT
This sequence comes from Physeter macrocephalus, assembly GCF_002837175.3. Classification (NCBI taxonomy): domain Eukaryota; kingdom Metazoa; phylum Chordata; class Mammalia; order Artiodactyla; family Physeteridae; genus Physeter; species Physeter macrocephalus. The sequence goes on from NC_041221.1 coordinate 108,793,140, forward strand.
GAAACCCTATCATTGTGAGGTTTTACCAGAGCTCAGGGGTCATGGCCAGAGGGAGGCCAAGAGGCTTCTAGGAGGAAAGATCCTCCACATGGAGGATAATCTTCTGGACCCATCACTGAAGAAAGCAGTCTTCTGTCTTCTTGCAGAAAGAACTAATTCTACACAGCTAGGCCAAAAAACTGAAGGCCCCCAATTTTTATATGAATCTGTTTAGTGGCAGGTTAAAAATGATATGTTGAGCTGCTATACAGGAAGACTTCTGACCATTCTGAATACTTTAAAAAGTGTGAAAAGCAAGAGAAGCAAATACCTCTTCACTTTATCAATACTATAAACATGGGAGAAATACAATTTATCTGCTAATGACTAAAAATCTGTTTAAAATTGGCACTAATAAAAAATAAACATAATCTTCTTGAAAAGTGGGCAAAGGTCAAGCAAATTGCACTTCAAATGATAAGTTCCAATCTATTGTTTAAACCAAAACTATATTGAAAGTAATTTTAAAATAGCAAGCAAGTTTTTGAGAATGAAATTAATATCTGCTACTAAAGTCTTACTATTTAAAATTATATTCATGCATAATTTATCCCAAATCAGTGAATTACAGTTCTAAGGAAAGGCAATATCTTGCCTCCTTCCACACTTTCAAATAATCTTGCTATCATGTTTGAAATTCAGTGATTTGTTTAACTACATAATAACTCCATTATCATTATTGCCCTCCTACTGTGTGCTAAATAATATGGTAGATACTGGGTTAATACAAATATAATTCAGATATGATTCTCCAATCTCAATTATCTCATAACTTAATGGAAGTGAGAGTCATATACATAAGAGACTATAATAATATAATAGACTACATGATATTCATAAAGAAGAGTTCTAGTTAACCTTAAAGAACACGTTTGAATTAATATTGTCCCTATAGTGCCCTTTTCAAAACAAAAGCATTTTATTCTAATAGTCCCCCCATAAACAATAGTAGGAAAATGACCTTTAGTCTTGAGACACAAGACAAGTACATTCTGATGGAGTATAAGATGCGAGATGTAAAGAATGTACTATAATATCTGAGTGATTAAAGAGAAATGCTGTTGGGTTGTGGGGAGAACAAGAGAAACAGTAGATGAAAATGGAGACAATGGATGAGAAGGCCTTATGGGGAAAAGAATAAAACAAACTTTATATACATTCCATAAGTTTTCCTAAGGTCATCTCTTGTTTCCAAAGAATATAATTTGAATCATACATCAACCAACTCTAGTTTACATTTCAGTTGTTTTTAAATTATTGATCAAAAATTTCCATGTTATAAAATAGACTTCCCAAATTTGTAGGAAGTCCTAGTGAATTTAAAATTACCTCCCACTTCAAAATGTTAACTTTTTGTAAAATCCTTATCATTATAAACAGACAGGGACATCTTAAAAATATTTCTCATCAAGTTGAAAAATAATTTACTTACAATTATCTGACATTTTTGAAGAGAAATATTCCAAAAGACCTAAAATACTCGTTTCCCTCTGTTCTGGCATTTCTTCTGATTTGTCCGTGGGTAAAATATCTTTTTGTGAACTTTTACAGTCGCAGAAACCAATTAAAGCAGTTTTTCGCAAATCAGAATTGGCCTCATACAAGCAGATTTCTGCAAGAATTGTTATGTACATGTAGACTACACTCCAGGCCCAGGAAAAATCATCGACCTTGCAGCTTTCTTTCTAAAATGAGAAAATAGCTATTAGACAATCAAAGTACACTCTGCCATAATGAAGAACTATATACCGTACTTATAAGAAATGTCTCCAAATTTTATAGAGTTGTTAAAAGACCATAATCAACTAATATTTCTAAAATTCACTCATTAAAAACAAGCTTTCCATGGGTAGATTGCATAAAACCAAGTTCAAGGAATAAAAATAAAAATAGCTAAAAAGTATATACAGAACATCAACTTTTCAATTTCCTTAGTAGTCAATGGAACATAAATTAACCCAATGAGATACTACTTTCCATTTTATATTGTAAAAGAATCTTTTTTATATATAGCTCAATTCTTGTGTGTGCACTCATACATTTTTTCACAGGAAAGCAAGAAAATTATGTCTTCAGGAGAGGAATCTGGACAGCCATTCTGAGAACGTTAAAAGAAAGTTCATAGTCTATCACTCAGTAATTTAATTTTATAAATCTATTCTAAAGAAATAGTCATAAATGCAGATAAAGATTTTTGGATGAGAATACCAGTTCAACATTATTTGTAGTTAACTGTGAATAATGTAATTAACTGTGAATTAGAAATAAGCTCAAAGCTCAACAACAGAGAAATGGTTATCTCATCCTCACTAAAATGTAAATCTTAATAATATGTAATGACAACAAAAAAATTTTTAAATAGGAAACTAAACCATATATGACTATATGATCTGAAGTTTGTTAATAAAATTAAAAATCCCTCTTGTGTGAGTGCATGTCTGCATGTGAGTATAACCTATTTCTGGATCTCTGACTACATCTATATCTATTTATACTGGGATATATGGTAAATATGTATTTACCTTTACATTTAATTAAAATTATAATTACAAAGTCATGTTCATTATAAATCCTATATGATATACAGTTAAAATAGTGACAAAAGTAAAATTTGTTTCAATTTAGGTCTTTTTGCACACCTAAATTAACAATATACTGTTACTTGATTCTGAACAGACATAATGCTTAAAAGAAAATCTCTCATTAGGTCCATGAAAGCTTTCAAACAGGCTATGTGTAATTTGGCAGCCTCCCCAAGGACCAAAAAAGCCAGTGCTGAATCCAACCTGGAAATTTTATGAACAAAACAACAAAGACTTTCGTTTAAAATAATAATAAATAATTTTTTTAATGAAAAAGGTAATAGGCCAGAAGAAATGACTATCCTGGATTTCTAGATACATATATTTTCAACAGAGACTAGTGTTGTTTGCCACTAGTTATGATAAAAGCTTATAGGAAAGGGCCACATCAGGCAAGATGTTGAGTTCACAGTAGTGTTCTGACAAAACTCTGAGAGTAATAAATATTATAAATGATCACATTTCTTCACAGATCCTGTATAACAAGCAATCAAAGCCTCTGGTTCTAGAGTGTCCCCCAAATCTCACATTAGGTTTTGATTTTTAACCTTTTACAACTGATTCCAAGGGGTGAATTTCAGCAGAGTGCTTTCTTCTCAAAAGAGAGAATAAAAAAATGATCTTCCTAAATACTCTAAAAGTTCAGTGTTATTTGATTTTTACAAAAAGTGCAATTTCTCAGAATAAAATTTGTATTTCACATTAAATGGAAAACTGTCAAGATTCAAAATATTATATAACTGGGAAATCATATAAGAATTTGTTAGCCATAAGTGTACATATATTCTAACAGTTTCAGGAAATTATATGTTTAATGTTATTGTTACCCAATTGAAAGAGACATAGTTTGAAAGAGAGCTAATAATAATGCAAATATAAAATTGCCTCTGCCTAGAGCTACATATTACCTTGATTTATAAGCCATTAATCATTTAAAAAGTTAATATATTCTACAATTATATTTGAATTTCACAACTGTGATATTTCAGGTGAGTCAAGTTCATGATCATTTTCAAAAGGAAACACCTCTAACCACGGAAATAAAGACAATTCTTTATATTTGAATGGAGCTTTACAGATCTCAATGTGCTTTCACACAGATACCTCCTTTGATCTGAACCACAATTTTTGACACATTCAAGAACTTTAAAAAAAATTTTTTTTAATATTAGAAAATTGAGACTTAAATAGATCGGGGAGATTTGTCCAAGTTCATATTTTAAGCTAGGTTAACTAATAACTGAAGTCATCTCCCACCTATGGGTATTTACTGTTTTTCAATTTTGCTTTTCAAAGCCATTATCTAAGTACATTAATATATAACCTTAGTATTACAATGTTGCCTATTGCCCACCTAATATCATTTGTCTCCTTCCTTTGAAACTAAACCTCAATTTTGTTCAAAATGGCAAAGTGCTCAGTTAATGTTGCTTCCTCAAGATGGAAACATTCTACATGTGGATTGGGATAGTGATTACACAGGTGTACGCATTTGTCAAAGGTCATAGATCTGTATACATTAAATGTTTGAATTTTATTATATGTAAATTATACCACAAGAAACTTAATTTTAAAAAATAACTCTCTGGACTCCTTTGGAATGGCCTTACATTTAGATTTGGTCAATGAGATATAAATGAAAGTATATTATGAAAGCCTTCCATATAAGCTATTATTTTTAAATTCAAATAACAGGTGTTTTTTTCTCCTTTGCTCATCCTTTTCCTCCTGCTGCTTGGAATTCATACATGATACCAGAAGGTAGAGCAGCCAACCTGCAACAATGAGGATAAAAGTCACTTACTAAGAATGGAGTAAAAGGAAGCTAGAAGAAGCCTGGATCTTGAAGATTCCCTTAAGCATCTGCATCAGTAATGCACTGCTTGTTATGTGCAATAAATAAAGCCCTATTTGGTATGCAACTGCAATCAGGTTACTGTTACATTCTGAAGAACTAAAGCCTAGCTGATACATTTAAACATATTTACAAGCATGAAATTTAGAGTTGAAAAATCAGAGATGGAATCTTAGCTCTGCCACTAACTAGATATATGGCAAAGGGCAATGTTCATACCTTAGCTGAATCTTAAACTACTCATCTATAAAGTAAATATAGCAAAACTACTTTTCAGAGACTATGAGATTTAAATGAAATACTCTATATAAAATGACTGGGTTCAAAAGGCTGAACTGAACTGAATTACAAAAATACTATTATTTCAAAGTCAACGGATACGAGTTCAGTAACTTTTTTTTTTTAATCTATGATGATTGAAGGAAAAGGTCTAGATGCTTTCCAAGATGAACAAAGATGAGTCCTTCCCCAGAGTATTCATCGCAGAGGTTTCATGATAAGGTAAAGGAGAGGACAGTCTCAGAGTTCACAAAACTTCTTTACCATGAATATACCTCATAGTCATAAGTTTTTGTTTCTTTTGTTCCCCTTTAAGTCTGGAAAACTGTAGCTAACCTAGGGCACTTTTACTAAAATACAGATTGAAGAATTTCTATCAGTGTCAGCCACCTATGCTAGAAAAATGCTTCAGCAGAAACACTGTTTCAACCAATGCTGCTGACTGCAAAATTTTCTATAAGGGAAAATGCCTTTGACAAAAATAGAATAAAAGCACCACTACTTATAAATTGAAGCTTGTTAAAAATCAAAACTGAAAATCAATGCATGTACAAAGAAGTTTTCAAATTGAATTAGGTTAGTAATTTAAATACAGTGTTAGCTTCTTTGTGAACACATTGCAGTACACCAAGTCTCAATTACCAGTAACATTGACTTACTTTTACAATGCCATGAAATTAAACATGTACGTATAAAGTAATTTATATATATTATAGATGTCCCCCTAATTATGTAAATAAAGAAACTGAGGCAGAGGTTTACTGGCTTGTATAAAATAACATAGTTACTTGATTTATTTTACTTTGTAGCTTTGTTTTAATTTTTTTCCTCTTTAAAATTTTTATTGGAGTATAGTTAACTTACAATCTTGTGTTAGCTTTTATTTATTTATTTTCATTAATTTTTATTGGAGTATGGTTGCTTTACAATGTTGTGTTAGCCTCCACTGCACAACAAAATGAATCAGCCATACACATAGAGATATCCCCTCCCTTTTAGACTTCCCTCCCATTTAGGTTACCACAGTGCATTGTGTAGAGTTCCCTGTGCTATACAGTATGTTCCCATCAGTTGTCTATTTTATACATAGTATCAATAATGTATAATGTGCAAATCCCAGTCTCCCAATTCCTCCCACCCCACCCCTTTCCCCCTTGGTATCCATACATTTGTTCTCTACATCTGTGTCTCTATTTCTGCTTTGCAAATAAGATCATCTATACCATTTTTCTTGATTCCACATATATGCATTATTATACGATATTCGCTTTTCTCTTTATCCATTCCTCTGTCAATGGACATTTAGGTTGCTTCCATGTCCTGGTTACTGTAAATAGTGCTGCTATGAACATTGAGGTGCATATGTTTTTTTGAATTATGGTCTTCTCTGGGTATATGCCCAGGAGTGGGACTGTTGGATCATATGGTAGTTCCACTTGTAGTTTTTTAAGAAACCTCCACACTGTTTTCCATAGTGGCTATATCAATTTACATTCCTACAAACAATTTATCACTTGCATTCCTATACGCTAACAACAAAAGGGCAGAAAGAGAAATTAAGGAAACAATCCCACTTACCATTGCAACAAAAAGAATAAAATACCTAGGAATAAACCTACCTAAGGAGGTAAAAAACCTGTACTCAGAAAACTATAAGACACTGATGAAAGGAATCAAAGATGACAAAAAAATGGATGGAGAGATATACCATGTTCTTGGATTCGAAGAATCAATATTGTGAAAATGACTACACTACCCAAAGCAATCTACAGATTCAATGCAATCCCTATCAAATTACCAATGGCATTTTTTACAGAACTAGAACAAAAAATCTTAAAATTTGGATGGAGACAGAAAAGATCCCCAACAGCCAAAGCAATCTTGAGAAAGAAAAACGGAGCTGGAGGAATCAGGCTCCCTGACTTCAGACTATACTGCAAAGCTGCAGTAATCAAGGCAGTATGGTACTGGCACCAAAACAGAAATATAGATCAATGGAAGAGGATAGAAAGCCCAGAGATAAAACCTACGCTCCTATGATCAACTAATCTATGACAAAGGAGGCAAAAATATATAATGGAGAAAAGACAGCCTCTTCAATAAGTGGTCTGGGAAAACTGGACAGCTTCATGTAAAAGAATGAAATTAGAACACTCCTTAACACCACACACAAAAAATAAACTCAAAATGGATTAAAGATCTAACTGTAAGACCAGACACTATACAACTCTTAGAGGAAAACATAGGCAGAACACTCTGACATAAAGCACAGCACCATCTTTTTTGAGCCACCTCCCAGAGTAAAGAAAAAAAAAACAAAAATAAACAAATGGGACCTAATTAAACTTAAAAGCTTTTGCACAGCAAAGGAAACCATAAACAAGATGAAAACACAACCCTCAGAATGGGGGAAAATAGTGCAAATGAAGCAACTGACAAAGGATTAACCTCCAAAATATACAAGGAGCTCATACAGCTCAACATCAAAAAAACCAAACAACCCAATCCAAAAATGGGCAGAAGACCTAAATAGACATTTCTCCAAAGAAGACATACAGATTGCTGACAAACACATGAAAAGATGCTCAACATCACTAATCATTAGAGAAATGCAAATCAAAACTACAATGAGGCATCACCTCACACTGGTCAGAATGGCCATCATCAAAATATCTACAAACAATAAATGTTGGAGAGGGTGTGGAGAAAAGGGAACAATGTTGTGTTCGCTTTTGAAATTAATGTGAATCACTGCACACAGCTAAACAGTACCAGACCTGGACTGGACTTCAGCTATCCTGACTGTGGTCCAGCATTCCTTCTCTAGTTATATAAATGAACTAACATATAATAACCAGGGGCTTCATAAAAAGATATCTGTCTGCACACCACCTTATAAAAAGGTTAGAAACATCACCATTCAGAACAGTTTTCCTAGGTTCTCCTTACTCCTCTATATCTGTTTCCTCTATGACCAAATTATTATTTTAAAAGATAGAATTAAAATGTCTCCAAGTTGCAACTCTTACAAAGGGTTACTTGAAACTTTCAATAGATATTTCGGAAAACACTGACAATGTCAAAAATCCACACAAACCTGGAGACTGAGAATGAAACAGATGTCACTATCTTACAGGGAATTTCTGGTAAGATATAAACCATAGAATTGATAGAGCTGGATTAAGAACAGCAAGAAGGAGTAGCCACATGCCAGTTCAAGAAACACAGCAGCCTTGTTTCCCAAAAGAAGGTTAAAAGAAAAAATTATCTCTACTGTCTACCATGTTTTTCATAGAAATAAGTAAAGTAGAGCCAATCCTTAACTTTGAGGTACTGAATTTTTAAGGAGCCAGAGTATTATCTCTGTGCTTTTTATCCTCATCTCTCCATACTTATTCAGAGATAGCAACCTCCAGATGACAAAAGGATAGAAAACAGTGCTTGTGGGGATATGTGTGTAGGAAAGGGGGCCACAGGGTGGGGAGGAGGAGTGCTGTAATGGGAATGCTGGAGTGCATTTTCTCCTCACAAGTTAAATAGAAAAGAATAGGGAGAATGCAGGAAGTTCCCTATGATACTACATGTGGAGTGTTGTAGCTTTTAACCTCTGTAATGTATGCTATGAACACAAACCTCTTATTTTAAAAATGACAAGTTTATATAAATTTGCAAAAGTCATGAGACAATAAGGTCCTGACCCAAGATGGGGACAGTGGGAGTGGAGAGCAGGGGAAATGCTCTGAAATGTAGTCAAGGTGCCCAAGTTGGTTAACTTAAGGAGAGGACATGTGTCAGGTACTGAGACAGAAATTCAGTAGGTAAGAGTTTATGAAAAAAATTCTTTCAGATCTGAACTAGCAGGAAATGAAGTATTAGGGGGAGATTCAGAGTTTAAAAGGTGTTTTCATATTACTTACCTTATTTAAATCTCCCAAAAGCTCTTTGAGATGGCTATTACCTCTATTTAACTGCTGAGCAGACCCTGTTCATAGGGGTCATGTGACTCAATCAAAATTAGACAGGTAGCAAGAGATAAGACTAAAACTCAGGCCTTCTGATTTGAAGTTGAATGCTTTTTTCACTGCACCGTAAGGTAGCAAAGCATAAATTATATATCTACCCTTGATACAGACTAAATGTTTACATTTAGCTCAGAGGATTGAAGGGTCAATAAGAAATCTAGGAAATGAATCAGAAGACTGAGGACCTTCACTGACATCTCAGCTCATGAAGAGGAATTATTGATGAAAACTTTGGTCTGAAGGGTTTTGGTTAGACTATCACACGACATTATAATTACTGGGGTTCAGGGAGATAGATATTGCAGAGGCAGTGATGTGTCCAGAAGTAAAGGCCTTGCTGCCCATACAAAGCAGAGGATTCTTTGTTCAATTTATTTTGATGCAAACACAAACACTGTATGTCTGGAAAACACTTGCAATGTCGGTATAACTTTAAATTGTCAAGCTTTTTTGGAATACATTCATGGAGCGATTAAATCGGCTATTTTGCTTTGGGAGATATAATTTTATATGTTATACTGCTCTCCTGAAGTGCCATGCTGCATTTCTCAGCAGTTGCATTGGCTAATAATTCAATTATTAACGCAATTCATTATTTTCATGTTCAATTAGAAAGCCTTTTGCGGTGGCTTGACCCATCTCCCCAGAGCAAATGGGGCAGTTTGTAAAAGGCCAAACCACAGGGTGGAGCATTGAGGGTATGAAGCATCATATAAAATTTAACCATATTAAATGGAAATCTGCCTTACACAAGCTGCTTATCTGCAGCACAAGGCAGCTAAACTTCCAAGATAAAGGCTGGGAGTGGCTCGTGTATTCTCATTTTCTCTACTTCTTCACCCTATTTTATAATTTATTGTAATTAGTACATTTCCTTTCCTCAGTTTATTCCCTGTCTCTCATCGAGCAGAGGTTGGTCTAATTCTGTGAGTCTTTCCTGGAGTCTTTTCATGGATCCTGGGCCTATTCTTTTCCAGCCTCTGCTGAAACCACTGGCTTCTGTTTCTTTCCTTTTGTGTTGTATGATCTTTATAAAGGGGGTTATAAGAAGTCAGGCAGGGACATACATGATGAATTATCTGCTGATGGATAGCATTGGAGAAGGGCAGATGAAAACCACTCACTAGTATTGGCCCAAGCACTTTTTGCCACTATTAATGAAATTTCTTTTGATCTATCAGTTGAATGGTCTCCCTCTGCATTTTAAATCTCTGATCATTTTTCCATCATGTGGTACTTTACTGATATTCATGGAAAATGAAACTGCTTACATTATTCCTATTAATAGTCACTTGGCATTGAATTTCAGGTCCTAAACCAAAGATATCTTCCACCAACTATCACAATTTTAAGGCTATCTGGTCTAGCAAATCCTAACAAAGGCTTAATTTACTATCAGGGCCTGAAGCCTCAATTTTTCTATTTAATTCTAAATATGTTCAGTCCATTTTTAAAATTTCTCACATGTACCTAATCTTAGGAGCACACAAAACCAATATTAAAGTTTTCCCATAAATGTAAAAGTATTTCTGGTTTGATTTTGATAATTACATTACAGTTTGTTTGGTTTTACCTGGAATAATGACTTCTTGAAAACTGTATAGGCTGTCACATAAATAAATACTTTTTAAAAGAAAAATTAATTTTTTAATATTTGGTATAATGTTATCATTATAACTAACAGAAAATTTGACTAATAGAGAAGTTAGTCAAATTGCTAACTTAAAAAGACAAATTTTTAATGTCAACAGGTTATTTTTGTTTACTAGAGTCATCTTTTTAAAAAAAGTCAAATTCTTTTCTTAACAGTACATAAAACTTTAAAAAAAGAGAAAAAAACAGTAAATATAAGAAATACAATCAAAACTATCTGGCAGTGCTCTTTTAAACAATTACCTTTTCCAGTCTATTATGAACAGTCACTGTGTTTCACCATTTTTTTCCATTTACTCCTCTGTTCATTCAGCATTGTCTAAACACTGACTTTCCCTCCCATGCTTGATTTCCACAATGTCCTCCCAGAAAAAGAAAAGTCAGGATTCAGTGACAAGACGCCTTTAAGCAGTTACCTCCTTAATAATGAAGCCAGAATGAAAGCGGGATGATATACCAAAAAGAATGCTATGCTGGACCTTGAAATCTGGTTCCAGTCACCAGTAAGCCTAATATACTTGGCCTCAGTTTCTCCATTTGTAAAGTAAGAATAATCTTGTATTATCTGTAAAACCCCTAAATCTATTAAATACTAAGTTTAAAAAAAAACCTGTCAAAGAGAAATAATTGAAAAATTAAATTAAATCAAGTTTGATGCAACACAGTAAAAATGAAAATTGCTTAAAGAAACAATTTCTTGACTTTCAGAATTAGATATTCTTAATCAGCCACTTTTACTACCTCAGCAGTTATCTAAACATGTTTATTTGGTAATTATTAGAATACATTGAAAATAAATTGACAAAGTCATGCAATATTTACTTTTATATGTTGAAATATAATTCGCTATTTTTAAATCAAGTTAGAGTCTTCCAAGACTCTAAAATAGGCTATTTCAAGGGAATTAGACATGATCTAAGCCATTCTCCAGAAATCTTTACTTGATCTAGAATCCCTAAAACATCCAAATGAAACTGGAAAACAGCTTTTTTCCAGAAGAAATATACCAGATTCTTAGAATTTCAATATACAAATTGGTTGTGCAGAGTGGGCTTGCCAGAGGCTTAAAAACTGGAACTAATTTAAAAAAAAAATATGAATTTGCAACTTGCTATGGCACAATATATTATTGTTATTGTTAGTAGTGGAAAAGGAATTCAAATCTCCGATCATCCTCAAATATTGCAAAGGGATATCCTCTGATCAATTTCCTCAGAAATACTCCTTTAAAATTCTTCTTTCCTCCATTAACCCATGCCCTCTTTTGTAGTAATTTAAGACTTCTTTTTCCCTTTTCAAATTAACATATGTATAGGAGGAAACTAACACTTATCAGTCATTTCTCTTCTACTTTACAAATAAGGCATAAAGAAACAGAATCTTAGTATATTTCCTCCAAGGATAATAAGCTGTACTTCATTGTTGTTTAACAACTTGGAAAATAAAAGATGTTTTAAATGTGGGAATGAAGTTATCAATAGCAAATTTCCTTTAATAAAGACAAACAACGCAATACAAGCATGCTCATCTAGCCAAAAATAAAAAGATAAGAACAATTTATTGATGAAATGAACTAATACAAAATATATAAATTGCCCTTGCCTTTGGAACTGAGATTATAAATTTTTTTCATAGTCAACTAAGGTGTGATTAACATTTAAGTACAAAGGTTATTTAACATTTAAACACAAAGGTTTCCCCATGAGTTACTTTGGATTTATAGGATCACTCTTACCAGCGTTTCTCTTGAAGCTGTGTTTTATGAAAGATGAGATATTCAAGCACCTTATTCAACTGGGGACTATTTTTCTGAACACAAGTCCAGGCAGCAACACAGTGCCAGAGCAGGTGGTTAATTTCATACCCTTCCTGATTAAGTTGCAAATGTTCCTGTAAATAAAATATATCTGAGAAAGAGTTCTTTGACTTGAATAAACATGAAAATAAATTTTAAATGCATATTTTTTCTACGCCATGTTACACCAAGTTGAGCAATTTAAATACATTTTTGTAAGTATATATAGTTAATCTGAACTTAATTCTTAATATATTCTCACATGGATCCCTTGTGTTCAATGATAAATACATTTTTGTAAGTATATATAGTTAATCTGAACTTAATTCTTAATATATTCTCACATGGATCCCTTGTGTTCAATGACATTTTACTTAAATACATTTTTGTAACTATTACTTACAAAATGTATTACTTACATACATTTTTGTAAGTATATATAGTTAACATACTTAAATACATTTTTGTAAGTATATATTTACTTAAATACATTTACATAAATACATTTTTGTAAGTATATTTACTTACATACATTTTTGTAAGTATATATAGTTAATCTGAACTTAATTCTTAATACATTACTTAAATACATTTACTTAAATTTACTTAAATACATTTTTGTAAGTATATATAGTTAATCTGAACTTAATTCTTAATATATTGTCACATGGATCCCTTGTGTTCAATGACATCAGTTCCACAATGTGACAAAAATCCTGTATCTGCTAAGGGACAACTATTAGACACAATTGTGCTTCTTAAAACCTATATGACTTAGTTCTCCCTGACACCTAGGGGAGGGAAGAGGGGAAAGTTTGAACAGTGATCAAACAGCAAATTGGGTTTTAAAATGTGGATTTTCACTTTAAGGACAAAAATATTGCCTAGCTGGATGTGGTCAATGTCTGCAAAGTAACTATTTTAAAAGGCTACAAAATCAGAAAACAAATGGGCTATTTGTTTTTTTCTTAGAGTGCTTCCTAACAGTTTCATAGACTTAACTGATCTGCTAAAGTAACTGGTACAAAGAAACATGATTTATTTTTAGACACAGCACTCCCATTGAATTTTTGTCAACAGTAAAGATTCAAATACACATCCTGTGATATGTACTCAAATTACTAATTTAGCTGATATTTTATTCTTTTATGCGCAAAAGAAACACTTAAAGAGATTCCAAAGGATTTTACAATTCTCATTTACTATACAAAATAACATCAAGACTATACTTAAAGAAAGTTTTCATGTTGAGTACTCTTAAGAGAGAAAGCCAGAAGTTCATATACAAATTTTAAACTAAGTTTAAAATTTTAAACTTAGTTTTAAGTTTCTAGTCAACTGCTTATTTAAGTCTCACAGATGTGTATTGATTTACATTATGTCAGGAACACAGACGCTGGCAATAAAGGCAGGAGTAAGATAAAGTCTCTGCACAAGGCTACCGACTCAGGAAAAATCATCCACAAAAGCAAATGGAAACCAGTCGGTGTTTAGAATGTTAGAATTTCCCCAAAAAAGCTTTATTCTAAAATAATGTAAGACATCAGACTGAGACGTGCAGACTTCAGTAAATGTACATATTTCATCTAAATAACTCAATTTTCTGCTTTGTGGTAGAGTTTCCCCCAAAAGTGGAACCCATATAAATGAAATTCTTTTCTCAAATTGCTCTAGCAGTCTGAGCCTGGATGCCTGACATCCCTCATGTTGCAAACATTCTGAATACATATGTAGGTAGATCTGTTTTGAAACTTGTGGATGGCTTGACTAATTAATTTAAAACAATCAATACTTTGTTTTTTTAAAATCATGTGTTGTGCATTGCATGGCTAGAGACTATTCAGTTAGGTCAAAAATTTTCGTTAACAAACTTATACACCATCACCAGAGAAAATTCCCAAAAGCCTTTGGTAAAGAAATGATCAGGATTTAGATAATGAAGAATATTTAAGTTTGATTTTTAATTTTATATGATACCATTTTTACTTATCACTGAAAAAGAAAAAAGAAGCCTCTGACTTCCGGAACTGATTTGACATCAATATTACTACAAGCTGGTGTGGCGCTCACTGTCAGGTCATTTTGTTCTCCTGCTGGATATAAACTCACAGAATATCAACCTCAGACAATATTGCTCTGATAAATACACAAAGCCACTTGATATTTTTGTTTCTAAGCACAGACAAAAAGTCACTGTGCCACCCACAAAATACCCAATCAGAATTGCCCCTGCTTTCTGGCAACATCAAATCTAAAGAGAATCCCTGCTTCTTTAGAGCCTCCCCCAAATCACCCAACCAAAGTCCAATTCCTATAATAGATATATGTTAGCACCCTCTAACTGAGACATCACATAGTCCTTTGGGTGTGTGTTCTCTCTCTGCAACAAATAATAAAACCAGTTTTCCCAACTGCATGTGTGCCCCTGAAGGGTCCTTGAACCCGCCACACCTAGGAATTTTCCAAATAAGTGAGGCTTATCTCTTATCCATATGCATTATATCCTTATATATTTCAAGCATTTGCATGGAAATTCTGCTAAAGTTTCTTCCCTTTTTACTTTTTGCAAACGAAGAAATGTATTTGCCAAACTAGAATGAATTAATATAATAATGATGATGTGATTTAATACAATCATCATGTACATCATCAGTGTAGCAGACCAAGAGGAAGCAATGCTCTGAGAACTATTAGGTGGTGCAGAGTTCTTTGCCTTTACACTAAATCAGTCCCACCCAAGGTGTGGTTGGCAGATAAATCCCCTCTGCAAACTGTTAACCAGAGTACAGAAATAAAGAATATATATTTAGAAACTTTTACAAAATTTGACAGTTAATTTTCTTTTCAGTCTAGTAAAAAAATTAATGCCTATATATTTATTTATTTTTATTTTTAGTAATTTACTATTATTGTAGTTTTAAAATTCTGTGTATCCTAATGCCTATATCCTACAGAATTCCTTCTTTAAAAGCAATTTTATAATAGCACTTTGAAAACAAATTATGTTTCTACTTCAATGCTTATAATATATTAAAGTATTTTACAGTGGCCAAAATATGCTGTCATGGACCCTTTAGCATTACTGAAGGATACGAGCTGTAGGAATAAACCCACAAATCCTCTACTGTAGCATATGAATAATAAAGGGAGAGAGGATGAATACAGGTATATCTTTTATAGTCCCAGTTTTCTCTCTTCTTCACCCTTACTTCTCCCAGAAGTTGAGAAAGATGGGTACTGAATGGGTAAATACTCAGCTGAACTAGGGAGCCTGGCTTAGATTAATCTGTACTGGAGAAATTGGGCTGAAACTGGAGGACAACATTAAAATATGCCATCCACCACTGAACCAGCTGAACCAGCAATTTTCAGCAGCACTGTGGCTACACTACCTTTTATATTCTTTATATTATGAGGTAATGGGAGTAGACAAAGGAGGGTAATAAGTCTGAGAGGCAAAATTCTGTTATAATCCCTTCATAGAATCTCATGTATGGGGGTGAAATAGAACTTAAAAAGACTGAAACTATGCCCCTTTGTTCTAAAAAGTGGAAAAAAGCACAGAGACTTAGTGACTTGTCCCATTATAAGCAGATATATTCTTTTCATGTGTTGACATTCTTGCCTCTTTCACTTCAGACCAAGGTAGATCTTAACTGTATAGAAGCGTGAACTTCCATTTTCTTGCTGTATATGTGCACCAAGATTGACAAAAACAGATTGATTCAAGGAGAAGCAGAATTAACACTGAAAGTTGCCGGCCTCACAAGTGGAACACTCATGTTGTCAAGATTTCACAGGATCTTATTTGTTTAAAGGAAAAACACTCAAATCATCACTATATTAAGTTAAGCACAATTAACTACACAGTTAAGCATAATTATTTAGTCACCATAAGCATGTCCTTAGATAAAAATTATTACATTTAACTGCCTAAGTTAAAGTGAGTTCCTAAGTATATTTTTCAATAATTATTATTTATGTTTGCATGGCTCTTAATAATTTATAAGGCACATGCTTTTTTGCAATCTTCACAACAACTCTGTAGATTAGGGCAAATATGACGATGATGATGATGATTATGGTTGTGGTGGTCTTTTTTTTTTTTGAAGTTATTCCTTCACTTCATATATATATATATATATATATATATATTTTGTGTGTGTGGGGGGGGGGGGCGCTGCACCGCGCAGCATGCAGAATCTTAGTTCCCCAACCAGGGATCAAACCCGTGCCCTCTGCAGTGGAAGCGTAGATTCTTAACCACTGGACCGCCAGGGAAGTACCCGGTGGTGTCTTTTTTAAAGATAAGCAAATGGGGATTTGGAGAGCTTAATGCACCTACTCTGGATCACAAAGTCAATTGGTGAACAGGCCCTTCCTCTTGAGAGTCAGTGCTTTTTCTGTTGCTCAGTATCTTAGGTTATATATTTATTGTTAAAACATTTTTGAAACTTTAAAACAAGATCCTTTCTACGCATGAAGCAATGTGTGTTCATTAGTAAGCATAACCAAATGGTTCAAATGGCTTAGTATACGTCACTCTTTATATAAATGGTTTACCAAGTTATGAGCCAAAAAGAAAACACTAACTCCGAGAAAGAAAACAAAGAGATGTGGTTAAATATTCCTCCTTATAGGCTTAAATTTTAGATAGCTGTGGAAAGGGCCCAAGGGAAGCACAGGGAAACTGTGAGGCAGCTCACAGGCAAAATTATTTTAAAAAAGAATTTTCCTTAAATTTCCTTAGTTGTTCCAACTAGCATCATATTAAATGCATTTTTCTCCTTTTTAAGAAATTATTAGAAAAACAAAATTTCTATTAATAAATTATAAAATAATAAGTATATATAACAAAAAATAAAACAATAAAAGAATCAAGGTTTTGAAGTGTTCACTGCTTTCTTTTGGAATATATGTGAGAAAAGGAAATAAAGGCATTACAAGCCCCAAAGATTGAAGTTTGACTTTTGAAGTACATCAGCATATAAGGTATATGAACACTGGAGTTCTGTTTGTATAATCATAGCTTATTACATACCAAGGAATTATATACAACTGGGACAGATAGTTTTCTCTAATGTTGATCATTAATATCTAAGTTAGAAATTAAAAGGAGATTTTTCATATACCAGGTATTACTTTCTCAATTTTGAACCATTAAAAAAATTTCAGTTGATTTTAATAGCATATTAAATGTTATTACATATGAATCATGGAAGCATAAAAATATTACACTTGCTCTCATTAACAACCTGTACTTTACACACTCTCCCTTTAATAAAAATGTAATATCTTAAAATGTTCATTTAAAAGTCAATCTAAATTATGTTGCAATTTTTAATTAATCAGCTGAGATGGAATCTATAAGGAAGAAGGTATTATGGCATTACTCCATTTAAAGTAGTAGTGGTGGGGCTTCCCTGGGGCTTCCCTGGTGGCGCAGTGGTTGAGAATCCGCCTGCCGATGCAGGGGACACGGGTTTGTTCCCCGGTCCGGGAGGATCCCACATGCCGCGGAGCGGCTGGGCCCGTGAGCCATGGCCGCTGAGCCTGTGCGTCCGGAGCCTGTGCTCCGCAACAGGAGAGGCCACAACAGTGAGAGGCCCGCATGCCGAAAAAATTAAAAAAATTTAAAAAAAAAATAATAAAGTAGTAGTGGTGGATACTGATGCCCCACTACTGATCCTACTAACTACTGTCCAGGAAATGTGCACATGACTTTAATGTCTGTGCTGTTCACTCCTCTCCTGCAGCTAAATTCATCTTCAGCCATGTTACCGAATTAGCAAGCATGATTATTTAAGCGTAGTAATCTGATCTGATTCGTCATGTGCTAGGATATACTCACCATCTCAGAATCTACATTCTTGTCTTCCACAGGGCTAAAAATTGATTGAGAAGGGAGTTCTCTTTTACATACAATATCCATGATTTTCAGAATACACTGCACATTTGAAAAGATGTTTGGATACTTGCAATATAATTCTCCAGAGAAAGAAAGTGCTATTGTAAGAAAAATAATTTGCGAGAAATATTTCATTAACATCTCGCACTGCATTTCATTTGTCTTTTAGTTATTAAAATATAATTAAATTCAGTACTTAGAGGCTGAAACTGCTGTATATTTCCCCATCTATTGAAGATTAATAATGTTATGTATGACCCCTAGTGGTATAATAGAAAACTACAAGGTAAATAATTCATACGTAAGAGTTTATAGGACTTCCCTGGTGGTCCAGTGGTTAAGACTCTGAATTTCCACTGCAGGGGGTGCCAGTTCGATCCCTGGAGGGGGAACTCAGATCCCACAATCAGTGTGGTGCAGCCCAAAAAAATTGGGCTTCCCTGGTGGCGCAGTGGTTGAGAGTCCGCCTGCCGATTCAGGGGACACGGGTTCGCGCCCCGGTCCGGGAAGATCCCACATGCCGCGGAGCGGCTGGGCCCGTGAGCCATGGCCGCTGAGCCTGCACATCC
>NC_041221.1:108812297-108815072 GCF_002837175.3 Physeter macrocephalus
TATGGGAACATATGTATATGTATAACTGATTCACTTTGTTGTAAAGGAGAAACTAACACACTATTGTAAAACAGTTATACCCCAATAAAGATGTTGAAAAAAAAAAAAAAAAAAAAAAAAAGTTAAGCACAATTAACTACACAGTTAAGCATAATTATTTAGTCACCATAAGCATGTCCTTAGATAAAAATTATTACATTTAACTGCCTAAGTTAAAGTGAGTTCCTAAGTATATTTTTCAATAATTATTATTTATGTTTGCATGGCTCTTAATAATTTATAAGGCACATGCTTTTTTGCAATCTTCACAACAACTCTGTAGATTAGGGCAAATATGACGATGATGATGATGATTATGGTTGTGGTGGTCTTTTTTTTTTTTGAAGTTATTCCTTCACTTCATATATATATATATATATATATATATATATTTTGTGTGTGTGTGGGGGGGGGGGGCGCTGCACCGCGCAGCATGCAGAATCTTAGTTCCCCAACCAGGGATCAAACCCGTGCCCTCTGCAGTGGAAGCGTAGATTCTTAACCACTGGACCGCCAGGGAAGTACCCGGTGGTGTCTTTTTTAAAGATAAGCAAATGGGGATTTGGAGAGCTTAATGCACCTACTCTGGATCACAAAGTCAATTGGTGAACAGGCCCTTCCTCTTGAGAGTCAGTGCTTTTTCTGTTGCTCAGTATCTTAGGTTATATATTTATTGTTAAAACATTTTTGAAACTTTAAAACAAGATCCTTTCTACGCATGAAGCAATGTGTGTTCATTAGTAAGCATAACCAAATGGTTCAAATGGCTTAGTATACGTCACTCTTTATATAAATGGTTTACCAAGTTATGAGCCAAAAAGAAAACACTAACTCCGAGAAAGAAAACAAAGAGATGTGGTTAAATATTCCTCCTTATAGGCTTAAATTTTAGATAGCTGTGGAAAGGGCCCAAGGGAAGCACAGGGAAACTGTGAGGCAGCTCACAGGCAAAATTATTTTAAAAAAGAATTTTCCTTAAATTTCCTTAGTTGTTCCAACTAGCATCATATTAAATGCATTTTTCTCCTTTTTAAGAAATTATTAGAAAAACAAAATTTCTATTAATAAATTATAAAATAATAAGTATATATAACAAAAAATAAAACAATAAAAGAATCAAGGTTTTGAAGTGTTCACTGCTTTCTTTTGGAATATATGTGAGAAAAGGAAATAAAGGCATTACAAGCCCCAAAGATTGAAGTTTGACTTTTGAAGTACATCAGCATATAAGGTATATGAACACTGGAGTTCTGTTTGTATAATCATAGCTTATTACATACCAAGGAATTATATACAACTGGGACAGATAGTTTTCTCTAATGTTGATCATTAATATCTAAGTTAGAAATTAAAAGGAGATTTTTCATATACCAGGTATTACTTTCTCAATTTTGAACCATTAAAAAAATTTCAGTTGATTTTAATAGCATATTAAATGTTATTACATATGAATCATGGAAGCATAAAAATATTACACTTGCTCTCATTAACAACCTGTACTTTACACACTCTCCCTTTAATAAAAATGTAATATCTTAAAATGTTCATTTAAAAGTCAATCTAAATTATGTTGCAATTTTTAATTAATCAGCTGAGATGGAATCTATAAGGAAGAAGGTATTATGGCATTACTCCATTTAAAGTAGTAGTGGTGGGGCTTCCCTGGGGCTTCCCTGGTGGCGCAGTGGTTGAGAATCCGCCTGCCGATGCAGGGGACACGGGTTTGTTCCCCGGTCCGGGAGGATCCCACATGCCGCGGAGCGGCTGGGCCCGTGAGCCATGGCCGCTGAGCCTGTGCGTCCGGAGCCTGTGCTCCGCAACAGGAGAGGCCACAACAGTGAGAGGCCCGCATGCCGAAAAAATTAAAAAAATTTAAAAAAAAAATAATAAAGTAGTAGTGGTGAATACTGATGCCCCACTACTGATCCTACTAACTACTGTCCAGGAAATGTGCACATGACTTTAATGTCTGTGCTGTTCACTCCTCTCCTGCAGCTAAATTCATCTTCAGCCATGTTACCGAATTAGCAAGCATGATTATTTAAGCGTAGTAATCTGATCTGATTCGTCATGTGCTAGGATATACTCACCATCTCAGAATCTACATTCTTGTCTTCCACAGGGCTAAAAATTGATTGAGAAGGGAGTTCTCTTTTACATACAATATCCATGATTTTCAGAATACACTGCACATTTGAAAAGATGTTTGGATACTTGCAATATAATTCTCCAGAGAAAGAAAGTGCTATTGTAAGAAAAATAATTTGCGAGAAATATTTCATTAACATCTCGCACTGCATTTCATTTGTCTTTTAGTTATTAAAATATAATTAAATTCAGTACTTAGAGGCTGAAACTGCTGTATATTTCCCCATCTATTGAAGATTAATAATGTTATGTATGACCCCTAGTGGTATAATAGAAAACTACAAGGTAAATAATTCATACATAAGATAGTGGTATAATAGAAAACTACAAGGTAAATAATTCATACGTAAGAGTTTATAGGACTTCCCTGGTGGTCCAGTGGTTAAGACTCTGAATTTCCACTGCAGGGGGTGCCAGTTCGATCCCTGGAGGGGGAACTCAGATCCCACAATCAGTGTGGTGCAGCCCAAAAAAATTGGGCTTCCCTGGTGGCGCAGTGGTTGAGAGTCCGCCTGCCGATTCAGGGGACACGGGTTCGCGCCCCGGTCCGGGAAGATCCCACATGCCGCGGAGCGGCTGGGCCCGTGA
>NC_041221.1:108815103-108839806 GCF_002837175.3 Physeter macrocephalus
GCCCGCGTACCGCAAAAAAAAAAAAAAAAAAAAAAGTTTATATAATTCAGAACAGCAATTACATAATGGTTGAATGCCCAATTAAGTATAGTTACTACACAACAATCCCTGGAAAGTTCCAGCTGAAAATAAATCAAGTCAGAATAGATACTATTCATAATGGATAATCTGATATTGTAATCAATGTCATTGCTTTTAAACCAACATTCTCCAGTTTAATTCTTTTCAAGATGCCATTGTTGTTGATTTTTTAAAATATATAGTTTAACAACAGCAACAATTATGTCATTTAACATAAGACTATGTGATATTTAACAGAACCATCTCTGTGCTGTTATTTTTACAAACTTTTAAACAATCTTTGAGTTTTAGTCCATCGACACAATGGAAAAATTAGTAATAACCACTCTTCTATTGGATGGCTGTATGGGTAGGTAGTAGCAGTAACTAATAGCCTCAGGCAGGAATCCACCTGTTGCTGAAGATGAACATGTAGCCTCAGTAGGGCTCCACTTAACAGCATGTGATAAGAGGGCAATATCTAGGATTTTATCCTTATATGAAACAAAATGTTGATGTTCTTGCGATATATCAACAATAACAAGCCAGTGTAAGAACTTGAGGTTTTATACAAATAATCTTGCAAAATGTATTTGCCACCACTACCTGAATATTTGATGAATCACTACGCTAAACACTGTGAGGAGATAAAAGAGATTTATAATGTAATGAAGAAAGCAAAACAAGTGATACGGTAGACACAAATTCCTATACTGTCAATCTACAGCCATGCCTTGGTTTCAGACCCTATCAAAACTTGTATCCAAAACACTTGCACTATTACCTTCTACTCCCCTCCTCTATGGCTTTTCCCATCAAATATTACTCCCTTTCTTGCATCTTGAGTCTCTTGATTTCTTATCCTACAACATATTATTCTTCTCCTCTTTTGACCTTGTTTTTTCATCCAAACTATTGACATATTTCTCCTTCTTTTCATAGCTAAGCTTTTTAAAACAGTTCACCACTTTTGTCTTATGCTTAAACTTTCCCTTCACTCTTTGTTTACCTCCAGTCTGAACTTTGCTTCCACTCGGTTATGCTCCCAAGAACAATGACTTTCTGACTTCAGAAACCCATCACCCGTCTCGGACCTCCTATTGTTTAATGATTTTACAGCTCTTGATAATGTTGATCTTGACTCTCCCCTCTTTGGCTTTCTATATCATCACTCCCTCCTTTTTCTACTAATTCTTCTCTACTGGTTGATGTCTGTTACTCCAATAATCTATTAAATGTTTATGTTCCCCAAGACTCTACTACTAGAATAAATTTCTCCCCACCACCACCTCCCATTCCCAGGTTATCTCATCCACGTTAACAGTGATGACTGTCAAATGACCCATGTTGATACCCATGAAATAAGTGATTCCCAGGCTTCACTTATTTCCCTAGTTCCAAACCTCTGTTTCCAACTGGGTATATACACCTGAGTGACCTTCAAATTCAGTATGGCCAAATGTTTCTCCAAAATTTTCTCAGTTTATAGCACCATTATCTTGACCTTATTAGTCAATATGTAAAATTTAAGATTCATCCTGAATTTGTCACTTTCCCTTATATATAGCTTAGATCTAAGGGATCACCAAGTTCAGTGTTTTTTATCTCCTAAACACTTTTCAAAACTATTTTACTCTATCCATCCCCATTTTAGAAGTTCATGCCTTTAAAATCTCTTGCCTGTACGAACGTCATAGCTAATGGACCCCCTGCGTCCACTCTCTCCTTACTCCAGTCCAGCAACTACATCACCACTAGGGTTACCTTACTAAAATATGAATTTAACTTTCTTGAAATCCAGTGAGTTAGATATTACAGATAATAAAACTGAGCCATAGACAAGTTCATACGCTTAGTTAAGTAGGAAATTTAAAAGTAAAACCCAAGCAGTCTCGCCCAGAAGCTGTGCTCTTCAGTACTGCACCTATTATCTTTCACGAAAAATAAAATACAGCCTATACTCTTTATAGTGATAGTTTGAGTTCCTCAAAATAACATAAAACATTTATAAATGTAGAAAATAAAAGACAGTCTACCGTATAAATATGGTTGAAGCCTAAGTAAGTGTTGTTTAAAACTTTCCAGGTGACAGTGAAGGAAATATATAAAAAGTCATAAGAAGAACAAATAGCCAATCTGTCAAGAAAGAAAGAAAAAAGCATTTTTGTGTTGCATCAATAAATATTTTAAAACCATAAGGAAAAGAAACCATTTTATCATTACATTTGCTTTTGATGAAACAGTTTCAAATTCATTTGAGATTGTATGCTTTTGAAATAACTTTAAAACATTTGTATCAAGGTTAAAATACTGGTTCAGCAAAAAAAATTCATAAATCATCTCTCCATTACATATAATGACCAATACTGAATACTATTTTGTTCTATGTCCTTTAGAACAGTATTTTTCAAATTGCAAATCACGCCCCTTAAGTGAGTCATGAAATCAATAGAAAGGGGATTTTTAAATAAAATAAAAGAGAAAATATCATAGTACATTGCACAGTGCCTTGTCACAGTATATAGATGAATGTGGATTCCAATAGTTTTGAGAAATATTCTGCCTGTGCATAGTATGTTGTACTGAAGTCCCCATTCCCTCCTGAAAATACACACACACACACACAAATGTCATTACTAAATACACACTTTCATATCGTACTTCTGTGAAGTTTAAAATACATGTATAGTTAAAACTGTTTTACATAGACAACAGAAAATTAAATATCTGCAAAAATATATAAGATTTCACAGAAAATGAGAAAAAAAAACACACTATAGAAATAAATGGAATGTAAATGCCTAAATTGCTAAATCATAAGATTACGGAAAAGGATCAAACAATAGTAATAACTACCATTATATCACTATCAAGATATACATATATGCAAATCCTCTTAACATCTTAACAATGGTGCAGGGTATTATTAGATCTACATGTAAAAAAATAAAATTAAATTCAAAAGATGATTCTACCAAGTCTCAGTGCTTCACCCAAGACTATTAAGCAAATAAGTAGCATTACTGGAATTCACACCCAGGCCTGGGTGTTTTGCATCAAAAGACATGAACTTTCTATTACAGCAGTGATTTCCAAATATTTTTATCAAAAACTTCTATCATTAAAATAAATTCTAAGAATGCACCATGAATATTTGTAAATACATCCATAAATTATAAACATGCACCATTTATCGACTTTCAAGAATAAATAAAAATAAAATGTTTACGTCATGCCAAGGGATCTCTTCGTATAAAGCACTTTGATATAGTACTATGCTTCTCCAAGAGACTGAAGTTAGATGAGAAGGAAGTGGAGATCAACAGATCATTTAAAAGAATATTTCAATACTCTAAGTGAGCATATTAAAGTTGGAAATAACAAATTCATCAGAAGAAGAAGAATTTAAGATTTTGCAAGGGATCAGAGAAGGATATTGAAAGCAATACTTTAAAATTTTAAAGAGGGTCTGAAGAGAAAAATACACAATCAACATATCAGTTTGCAAAACTGCTATATTATACACCAATTAGGCCATGAGTTTCACTTTATCCAGAAGTGAAACTCTATACAACTATGCTTGGAAAAATGGTTTTAAAAGCTTTCATCTGTAATATTTTGAAAAGCCAGATTTTTGTTGAAAAATCTGCCTGTCTTTATCTCTAAGGAATTCTGGAACTTTCTATGCCTCTGTCCTCATGTTTCATTTGTGTACATACTCTCTCTGTAGGTTGACAACATAAGCTTTGCCTCCTAAATTTCTGCTAGTCAGTTTATTTCCCTGCTCGTCTGTCTTTTCTTCCTTTATTCTTTCACCCCCTTCTTTCCTTCTCTTTTCATCTTTTCTTATCTTCATTTCTCTGTTACCTAACCATGAAATAGAAATGCTGAATAATATTTTATTTATAATATTATAATATTTATAATATTTATATTATATATATTATATATATAATATTTAAAATATTATAATATTTATAATATTTCTGTGGAATGGTGGATAATAATAGCACCTACCTTTTAGGACTTTTGCAAAGATTAAATAAGTTATTATGTCTAACACAGCTAAAGCACTGATCATTGTGCAATGCAAACAGTCTAAACATCCAGATGAGAGGATACAGGCATCTTTTTAAAATTCAATGAATCCATGGTATACGTAAATTATAAGCAATATGTGCAATGGCAAAAACTTTATTTTATAGCCTTTTTATTGCTGGCATAAATATAAAAGGCAAGAAATGGAAAAAAGTTCAGTAAAGGGGCTGAGAAGGAAAGGAAAGAAAAGCCACACTTTCTCTATGTTTTTCCACTCCACTCTTTTTCCTTCATAAACTAATATACCCATCTTTCTGTATTATATATAAATTTGAAATCCCAAAATAATTATGTAAATATAAGCTCTTAAATATCGCCGTAATGAACAGTTTGGGAAATAAAGAGGAAAGAAGAAAAAGACATTATAATTTTACTTGTCTCTTTGCCTCCTGTTCTTCTAGCAAAGCACCAGTTCTTTGTATGTTCAATTTCTGTTAGGTGTTCCCTGTATCCTGCCTAGTGTCCATAAGTCTTTTACCCCCAAACATATCAGAGAAGATCTAGACCTAATTTATAAGGTCTGAAATACATATCTTCCAAAAATGCCCTGGCTGACTCATGAATATCTTCACGCTCATTTTCTAACAATTCATAATCAAAATTAAATAAGGAAAAAATATATTTTTGCAAATACCATACTTAATTTCAAATGATATATATACACATATATGTCAATTGAGATGCATACATATGTATATATTTCTTTATTCTTAAAATTATTCTTCTTGCTTTTCTTTGAAATAAAACCATTAGTTAAGCTAAATTTCTTTGACTAATAATAAATTTTGCAGCAGGCAACCTTGATCATCACAGGAAGTAGAACCATATGTCTTCTAGGACCTTATGAAACATGAGCTACATAAACATAGTTTCCCATATTATGGCTCTAAAATGACATAGAATACTGAGAGAACAACTCATCTTCTCAAATCGGGCAACAATTTAAGAATTATCAGTCAGCATTTTTAACTGGAAATGTGGCATTTAGCAATCCTTAAAATAGAGAGGAGAACATTTCTCCAAAGAAGATATACAAATTGCCAACAAACACATGAAAGGATGCTCAACATCACTAATCATTAGAGAAATGCAAATCAAAACTACAATGAGGTATCACCTCACACCAGTCAGAATGGCCATCATAAAAAATCTACAAACAATAAATGCTGGAGAGGGTGTGGAGAAAAGGGAACCCTCTTGCAGTGTTGGTGGGAATGTAAATTGATACAGCCACTATGGAGAACAGTATGGAGGTTCCTTAAAAAAACTAAAAATAGAACTACCATACGACCCAGCAATCCCACTACTAACACATATATATGGAATCTAAAAAAAAAAAATGGTTCTGAAGAACCTAGGGGCAGGACAGGAATAAAGATGCAGATGTAGAGAATGGACTTGAAGACACAGGGAGGGGGAAGGGTAAGCTGGGACGAAGTGAGAGCATGGCATTCACATATATACACTGCCAAATGTAAAACAGATAGCTAGTGGGAAGCAGCCACATAGCACAGGGAGATCAGCTCAGTGCTTTGTGACCACAAAGAGAGGGTGGGATAGGGAGGGTGGGAGTGAGACACAAAAGGGAGGAGATATGGGGATATATGTATATGTATAGCTGATTCACTTTGTTATAAAGCAGAAACTAAAACACCATTGTAAAGCAGTTACCCTCCAATAAAGATGTTAAAAAAAAATAGAGAGGAGAAAAGCTATATATACTCAGAAATAAGTACAAACTTGATTTTTAATTAAATGTTATTTTCTTACACAGTTGGTGAAACTGTATTTTCTCAAACTATCTCCATTTGCATATCAAGCAATAATGTAATGTCCACATTTAGAGGAGATTAAAATAAGCTACCAAACGAGAATATTCTGTAATAAAACCAAATGGCCTGTTTAGCTCCTGAAACAGATATAATGTGGCTAGATGTACTACATGTAGCAATTAAAACATATTAAAATTATTTTAAAACTTACCTTTGCCAGCTTTATTTCAGCTGAGTATAAGTACGTCTTTAGGAATGCATCACAACAGAGTCTATATAAAACTGATTCTGCAACAAAAAATAAGGCAGGCAGATGATCGTAATCAAAGGTAGCATGGTCCAGGGAAGCATAAAGCATATTTAAAGCTTTTGAAATATTAAAAAGTAAAATTTATAAATTATGCTGCTTTTCTACATACTAAAATTAAGTCTTCTAATTAACTATTTGCTCAGTCACCAAGACCACATTGTGGTTTTAAAATATTCACAAAATCTTTGACATCCATCCCATCAAGAGGTGAAGTCTATGCCCCCTTCCCCTTGAACCTGAGCAGGCCTTGTGACTGCTTCAACTAATAGAATGTGGCAGAAGTGACAATGTATGACTTCCAAGGCTAGATCAGAAAAGGCAATACAGTTGCCCCCTCTATCTCTTTGTCAAGATACTACCTTTGGAATTCTAAGCTGCCATGTAGGACTTTCAACTACTCAGAAAGTCACTAAGCTGGAGAGACTACAGAGGTCGGGGAGGGTGGGGAGGACGGTGAGGGGGAAAAGGCAAGGAGGGAGAAATGCCCTAGGAGCTCCAGCTCTTCCACCCGACACAAAATAGATCACTAGGCCACATATATAATGGTGGGGAAATAGGACAGAACTGGATGACAAAAGACAGTGCTCAAGATAAGTTCTATAAAAGAGAAAAGTAGAAGACTAGAAAATCAAAGCAGAGGAAATAAGGCCCAATGGAGCTGAACAAGGAAGAATATAGCACTAAGGCCCTACAGAACATTGCACCTCACGTCATTACAGGCATACCTCATCTTATTCACTTTGATTTATTATGCTTTGCAGATACTGTAATTTTTACAAATTGAGGGTTTGTGGCAACCCTGCGTCTAGCAAGTCTATCGGTGCCACTTTTCCAACAGCATTATTTTTTAATTAAGGTATGTACATTTTCAGACACAATGCTATTGCACGTTTGATAGACTACAGTATAGTGTAAACATAACTTTTACATGCACTGTGAAACAAAAAAATTAATGTGACTCGCTTTATTACAATATCCGCTTTATTATGGTGATCTGGAACCAGACTCACAATATCTCCAAGAATGTGCCTGTACAAAGATTTTGAGGCGCTTTCATGAACAAAACTGAGGTTTAATTGACAAAGAAGAGCAAGGGGCTGCTGGTTGCTGGTAAGCCAAGATTGTTTACTTCAATATCATTTAAACATTTAATAGGGTCAGGCTGTGGATAGCACTGTGATGAAGTGCCATAAAGGCAAGTTAAATACAAAATCATTCTTATTCTTCCTGTTGCTTGAAAGCTCCCAGATAGCACTACAAAACCCAATTTATAAGGGAAAATACTCTCTGACTTCATATGGTTAACATTCTAAAACTCATTTTAAAAGGCATACACACAAAATTTAGAATAATATAGAAGAAACTTTATTTCCTTAAAAATAATGTTTTTAAATTTCTTTTTTAGATTGGTTGGAGGGTGGTTTAAAAGGAGACAGAAATAAGTGATAAATGAAAAGGTAATGAGTAAAATGGCTGTTTAAAACAAGTGAAAAACAAATGGCCATTTGGTTAATGTTTTATGAGTGAGAATTATAAAATTCAGAAATGAATTTCTCTAAAGTATAGTGCCTAGTGTTATTGAAAATCACTAAATGACATTTTATATTACTTTTTAATTAGTTACTAATTTTAGAAAAAAGCAATAGACTCTGCTGAGCAAAAGTTTTTAAAACAATTTCATAATTAAAAAGTTGAGCAGCCAAATTCATAAATTCAAAATTACAAAAGGACCTTTCATAATGAAACATTATCAGGTATTTCAATAGAGAAACGCATATTTTCCTTGGCTCCTGCACAATTTCTAAATATTAAAGTTCTCAAATTATGCCTTCACTCTAATCTAGAAAACACTTAGGGTAACTAAAAAGAGCTTAGTTAGAGGACATACCATCTTGGATTTCTCCTATGCACTGAGCCAGATATACTACTTCAGTCCATGTCGTAGGAAGATGCACATGCCTCCCAGTACCTAAGGTTTTGAGACCCAATTTCCTCTGTTATGGGGAAGATAAAAGAGGCAAACAAAAATGTACAGCTTTTAAATTTAATATATATATGTTTATTATCTATATTTTATTTATCCTATTTTATTATTTATAATTTGTTAATATTTTACTTGTTTTTATTGAATATAGTTGATTTGCAGTATTGTTTTAGTTTCAGGTGTACAGCAAAGTGATTCAGTTATACATATACATCAATATATATATATTCTTTTTCAGATTCTTTTCCATTATAGGTTATAACACGATATTGAATATAGTTTCCTGTGCTATACAGTAAGTCCTTGGTGTTTATCTATTTTATATATAATAGTGTGTATCTGTTAATCCCATACTCCTAATTTATCCCTCCCTGACACTTTTCCCTTTGGTAATTATAAGTTTGTTTTCTATGTCTGTGTGTCTGTTTTGTAAATAAGTTAATTTGTATTATTTTTTTGGATTCCACATGTAAGTGATATCATGATATTTGTTTTTCTCTGTCTGACTTACTTCACCTAGTATGATAATCTCCAGATCCATCCATATTGCTGCAAATGGCAATACTTCATTCTTTTTTATGGCTGAGCAATACTCTTTTATATATATATATATATATATATATATATATCTCATCTTCTTTATCCATTCACCTGTCAATGGACACTTAGGTTGCTTCCATGTTTTGGCTATTGTAAATAGTGCTGCTATGAACACTGGGGTGCATGTATCTTTTTGAATTAGACTTTTCATCTTTTCCAGATATATGCCTAGGAGTGGAATTACTGGATTATATAGTAACTATTTTAAGTTTTTTAAGGAACCTCCATACTGTTTTCCATAGTGACTGCACCAATTTACATTCCCACCAACACTGTAGGAGGGTTCATTTTCCTCCATGCCCTCTTCAGCATTTGTTATTTGTAGACTTTTTGATAATGGCCATTCTGATCAGTGTGAGGTGATACCTCACTATGGTATGGATTTGCATTTCTCTAACAATTAGTGATGCTGAGCATCTTCTCATGTGCCTGTTGGCCATCTGTATGTCTTCTTTGAAGAAACATCTAGTTAGGTCTTTTGCCCATTTTTTGATTGGGTTGTTTGGAGTTTGTTTGATATTGAGCTGTATGAGCTGTTTTGTATATTTTGGAAACTAAGCCCTTGTCAGTTGCATCACTTGCAAATACTTTCTCCCAGTCCACAAGTTATCTTTTCATTTGTGTATGGTTTCCTTTGCTGTGCAAAAGCTTATAAGTTTGATTAGGTCCCATTTGTTTATTTTTGCTTTTATTTCTATTGCCTTGGGAGACTAACCTAAGAAAATACTGGTATAATTTATGTCAGAGAATGTTTTGCCAGTGTTCTCTCCTAGGAGTTTTATGGTGTCATGTCTTATATTTAAGTCTTTAAGTCATTTTGAGTTTATATTTGTTTATGGTGTGAGGGTGTGTTCTAACTTCATTGATTTACACGTGGCTGTACAGTTTTCCCAATACCACTTGTTGAAGGGACTGCCCATTGTATATTATTGCCTCCTTCATTGAAGATTAATTGACTCTAGGTGTGTGGATTTACTTCTGGGCTCTCTATTCTGTTCCACTGATCCATATGTCTGTTGTGCCAATACCACACTGTTTTGATTACTGTAGCTTTGTAGTGTTATCTGAAGTCTGGGAGGGTTATGCCTCCACCTTTGTTCTTTTTCCCCAGGATTGCTTTGGCAATTCTGGGTCTTTTGTGGTTCAATGTAAATTCCAGGATTCTTAGTTCTAGCTCTGTGAAAAATGTCATGGGTAATGTGATAGGGATAGCATTAATTCTGTAGATTGCTTTGGGCAGTATGGCCATTTTAACAATATTAATTCTTCCAATCCAAAGCATTGGATATCTTTCCATTTCTTCGAATCATCTTCAATTTCCTTTATCAATGTTTTATAGTTCTCAGCATGTAAGTCCTTCACCTCCTAGGTCAGGTTTATTCTTAGGTATTTTTTTTTTTGACATGATGTTAAATGGGATTTTTTTTTTTTTACTTTCTTTTTCTGATATTTCCTTGTTACTGTAAAGAAATGGAACAGATTTCTGTATGTTAATCTTGTATCCTGCTACCTTGCTGAATTCATTTATCAGTTGTAATAGTTTTTGTGTGGAGTCTTCAGGGTTTTCTATATAGGGTATCATATCATCTGCATACAACGACAATTTTATCTCTTCCTTTCCAATTTGGATACCTTTTATTCTTGTCTGATTGCTGTGCCTAGGACTTCCAACACTATGTTAAATAGAATTGGTAAGAGTGGGCATCCTTGTCTTATTCCAGAATTTAGCAAGAAGGCTTTCAAGCTTTTCACCAATGAGTATTATGTTGACTGTGCGTTTATCATAAGTGGCTCTTTATTATGTTGAAATATGCTCCCTCTATACCCACTTTGGTGAGAGTTTTTATCAGGAATGGATGTTGAATTTTATCAAATGCTTTTCTGCAATGATCATGTTGTTGTTTTATCTTTTGTTGATGTGGTTTAAAACATTGATTGATTTGCATATGCTGAACCATCCTTATGACCATGGGATGACTCCAACTTGATCATAGTGTACAATCCTTTTATGTGTTGTTGGATTCAGTTTGCTAATATTTTGCTGAAGATTTTTACATCTAAATTCAAAGATATTGGCCTGTGATTTTTTTTTTTTTTGGTAGTTGTCTTTGGCTGGTTTTGGCATCAGGGTGATGGTGGCTTCAGAGAATGACTTTGGGAATGTTCCCTCCTCTTCAGTTTTTTGGAAGAGTTTGAGAAGGATAGGTATAAGTTCTTTGTAGGTTTGGCAGAATTCCCCAGCAAAGCCTTCCAGTTCTGGACTTTTTTTGCAGGGAGTTTTTTATTACATATTTCAGGTCTAGTGATCAGTCTCTTCAAATTATGTTTCTTCTTGACTCAGTTTTAGTAGGCTGTATGTTTCTAGAAACTTGTCCATTTCTTCTAGGTAGTCCATTTTGTTGGCATATAACTATTCATAGTATTTTCTTGTGAATTTTTTGTATTTCTGTGGTATCAGTTGTTATTTCTCCTCTTTCATTTCTCAATTTGTTTATTTGGGTCCTCTCTCTTTTCTTCTTGGTGAGTCTGGCTAAAGGTTTGTTGATTTTGTTTACCCTTTCAAAAGCCCAGCTCTTTGTTTTATTGATCTATCTATATAATTATTTATATATATATGATTGATATTATTATTTATATTTTATTATTAATTCTACTATTTGTATTTTATTACTATTTTATAATTTATTTTCATTTTTATTTACTCACTTATTTATTTGTATTATCCCTTTATTCTGAAAGTCATTCTATGAGGCTGATGCTCTTAAAGCTGTATATTTTTGCATTTATTATATTTATTTTTTGAAATTTTACAAAAACTATTAGTGTTAAAATGTAGAGAATGTTAATATTCTGAGTAATATCATTGTCTGCTGAAAATAATTTTCACTCTTTCTTTCTAGGGATTACTTCTGTCTCATTTCCTCACCAAGAGAATGCATCTCTGATTTTAAAAGGGTAACTATATTGAAAAAAATAGCTTGATGCCAGTTTTCTGGAGAACTCCAGCTACTTCACTGTGGATGGACTGAAGTTAGTGAACATAAAAGAGATATGAAGATTGCCCCCCTTATATTAATGTGGCCATTCCTGGGGCTGCCCCAGTTGGCTAACTGAAGAGAAACTCATTGATGAATGTATCTGCTGGCAACTATCTGCATGCAAAGCTAATAAAGTATATTCTTTTTTCTAATCAACTTTTTTCATGGATTTTTAAAAAAATTTTAAATATATGGTCAATCATGAGCCAAAATGCTGGGAAATAACAGCCACAAGAAAAAGTTGCCTTAATTTATGCTTGTTTTGTGCAGCTTTTATTTCACCAGTTATCTAGTGTTAAAGCAAAATCATATGTATATTATTTCTCTGCCAAAACTTAAACTGGATCTAATGAAGAAAAGGTAAAACAAGGACTTATTTTACTTTCTGTTCTGTTTTTATATGTGTTTGAAATTTTGTGAATTAATGACATATTTTTAAAGAATGTATTTTCTGCAAGTTAGGTGAATAGTTTGTTACAGAGAAAGAACAGAGTACTCTGTGCATGTATAGTGACTGTTTAGGAGACCTTTCTTTCCTCTTTAGGAAACATCATATATCAGTTAACATTTTTTTAGTAAAAAGTGTAATTTTCATAAACAAAAATTTATTTACCAGCCATTGATATTTTGCTGTGGGCTCTTGGATTAGTGCCAACAAATATATTCTCCAATAATTTATGAAGACTCTTCATACAAAAAGCCATTTGACATTGAATAATTTGGTCATAAGTTTTAACTTTAATTTGCATTAGTTTTTTTTTGTTTTTGTTTTTGTTTTTTTGCGTTACGTGGGCCTCTCACTGTTGTGGCCTCTCCCGTTGCGGAGCACAGGCTCCGGACGTGCAGGCTCCATGGCATGTGGGATCTTCCCGGACCAGGGCACGAACCCGTGTCCCCTGCATCGGCAGGCGGGCCCTCAACCACTGCACCACCAGGGAAGCCCCTGCATTAGTATTTTTAACTATGCCTACTTATGATTAAAGAAAGGTGTATTCTTATCTTTTTCTTTCAATATTTTAGAACATGTAATCATCCACCAACTGGAAGAGAAAGTTCACATACTAAATAATCAATAGTGTGCCATTACCTTACATTTGATAAAGTTTTTTCTAGCTATGTCCAACAGTTCTTCCTCCTCTATTTGGATTTTTTGTTTGGTTGAGTCTCAAGATGAATTCTTTTGTGATTGAAAATGGTGGCCTAAACCAAAAAAGAAAAAAAAAATCAATAATTATAGCTATCACTTCCAAATTTTAATTAATCAAACATCCAGTGGTTAAGTGTATCTATTTTCTGAAAAAGCACTTTATCATAATGAGAAAGTTTCACACACACAAAAATCAGTAAAATATTTATGTATATATATGTGTGTGTGTGTATATATCTATCTATATATATATATATATATATATATACACACACAGGTCTCCTAGATTGATTTTATCATACTCTTAGTTTGAGAAATAGAATTCTCATGATATTGAAGAACTTTGTAGTCTTTGAAAAAAATCCAGCATAGCTTCATTACGTTGAAGACTGATTTATCTCCTCACATATTTCAGTGTTGGTTTAATTTAAGCTAAAACATTATTCCCTCCATGCAAGTGGAATCAGTCGAACTGTGGCTGAAGTAAAGTAGGCAGGACAGAAAAGATGTATGTAGTAAGGTCAGAGAGGTGACAAGGAGACATACTAACTTTGGATGAGATGGGAATCTATTGCAGGGTTTTGATAAGATGAGTGGCATAATTCAACTTATATTTTAACAGGATCATTCCGATGCTGTGTTGAGAGCTGGAGTGTGGGGAGGTAGCAAGGGAGAGAACACATATACACTTAGCTGAGAGGTAATTTGGCTTGGATCAGAATTATAGCAAATCAATTAAAGCAAAGAGTTTGGATAATGGATATATTTTGACATTAGCTCCAACCAGACTTCCCAATGAACCAATGAATTAGAAATAGGCATGAGAGGAAGGAAAAAAAAAAAAAAAGGAGTCATGATTGAATTGAGCAACGGAAAGGATAGAATTGCTGTTTACCAAGATGGGAAAGGTTGTTAGAGGAGCAGATTTGAGGTGAGGGTAGAGAATAAGTTCAGTATTGGATATGTTATGTTTGAGATGACCATGGCCATCCAAATGGAGACGCAGAGTAAGCAGTTAGATATGAGTCTGAATTTGGGGGAAAGGTTCAGGCTAAATATGTCAGTTTTTGAGTCACTAGCACACATATGGCATTTAAAGTCTTGTGAATGGAAAGGATCCCATGGGCAAAGTGTAGAGAGGGTAGACAAGTATTCCAGCGAAGTGAGAAAAGTTGAGGGTGTATGCAAGAGAATGAGTAAAGTGATTATAATGATGTAGCACAGCGTTTAAAATGGCATGGAATCAAAAGTGCTATCAGAGGAATAGAAAATGGGTAGTAGAGTCAATGAGTTGTTTATGTGATAAAATAATGGGAGTCATACGATTAAAAGGAGTGATCTGAGAAAACAAAACATCTTTCAACAACTTACTGTATTTATAATGTACTGAATTAGTTGCTCTGTGGGATATAGGAAAAAAACATGAATAAAAATCAAATTTTGCCTGTGAGTGACTCATAGTCCAATTGGGAAGACAGATGTATGTAAAAGTAATCACAGTGCCACATGATCACAAGATAAGCAGAGATAAAACCATGATGCTTTGTAAACTAGAGCCAAATAGATATCCCAGTGAAGAACAATTAATGAAATGACCAGCTCTTTAACTGCCATCCTAAAGTAGGCATTTATTCAATCATTCAATCAGTAAGCATTTATTGACTATCTCTATGTATCAGGTGCTACTAACCTTGGAACTGGGATACGACGGTGAAACCAACAAACAACCTTGCCCTCAAGCAGCGTATAGTAAAATAGCAGAAGAGTTGAGGTGTTAGAACTCACAAAGTCTGCTAGAATTGGGCATTTGAAATGAATAACTTCATTCTTGACTACCTGTTATCTTGCTCTTGGAGATATGAGGTTAGATGTATATGGTAAAGGTTGGCTGAAAACTCTCTCTCAACAGTCATCTGGGATGACATATCTTTGATCGACATGGACCTACTCTTCGCGAAGAGTCCAAAATAGCCTCAGTCTTCCCATTTGTACAGAGTATTATGGGAATAAGATAGTCCCTTTATCCATTTAAATTTTTCTAATTTTCATTAGAAATTAGATTCTTTAAAAGTATTAACATAACAGTGCTGTTTATAACAAACCATACATTCAGGGATGTGTCCCAACACTACCGTCTCCAATTCTACCCATTAGAAATAGCCAAGATTAATGGGTCAGTGTGTATCCTTCATATCTTTCTCAATGCTCACAAATAAAAACCAAACTATGTGTACTCTTTTTAGTAAATAGAACCATGTATGTAACACTGGAGCATGCTTTCTTCATTAAATTTATCAGACATTAAAGTTCAAGTGATCCTAACATGCACTAGTATGGATGTACCCAACAAACGCAACAATGTCTTTATTGACTGACACTTCCCATCACTTCCAGTATAATTTTGGCCATGCTAACTGATGCTGTAATTTTTTAAAATCCATGTACATAGGCCTGATATTTAGTAGGTGTACACTGTTCTGATTTATCAATCTCCACACTATATCAATAGTTAAATATTTTGATTACCACCTCTGCTTGTAAATATATCTATATAAAGACATCCTAAGAGAATTAAAAGGCAAAACTTCAAATGGAAGAACATATTTTCAACACATGTAACTGACAAAGGGCTCATATCCATAATATAACCAGAATATATGAAGAACTCCCAAACAATAGAAACATAGAGAAGAGGCTTAAACAGGTAATTGACAAAAGAAGAAATCCGTGTGGCCAATAACTATGTGAAACAATGATTAACATCATAAATAGGGAAACTCAAATTAAAACCATCTTGTTTAAGCAGATTTCCCTACTACCGACCACAGAAACCCCTCCAAACACACAAAGACACAGCCACACACACACACACACACACACACACACACACACACAAATACATACACTATATCCAAGGGTTTCAAATACAAACTAAAAATGTATTTTCTAAAATTAGTTATTTTATCTCAGCTTTTATATATATAGGCTCTGAGAAAAATGCATTTGTATCATTTTATTTTTAAAGTAGAGTAAAGCCTCAGGGTAAAAATAATATCTAATACAATTTCTATGCTTAGAATATATTTTATAAAAAATTTTAGTTTTGTCAATTATCTTTCAGTATGGTTGAGGCCTGTAGTGAATCATTAAAAATATGGAAAGCTAATGCTTTCCAGCTTCTTGTACAGAGATTGAGTACCTTAATTGGACTCCCTCAGCTCATGTCAATAAATATTTAACAGGAAATAAATATACCTTTTTTAACTATTTCTTGCCCATCACAAATAGGTGTTATACAAATTAATACTTATTTAATGACAAACACAACCCATGATAAGAAGCAAAAGGAAACTTGAAAAAGTAAATATAGGCATTTGAAAGGAAAATATATCTTAATTTCACACATTCTAATTTCTTCAAACTATCAAAGGATTTCACAAAGATAGATGTAATCTACTGTAAGTATATAAGTGCAGTCCTATGGAAAGGTAATGAATGAAGGTCGTCATGCCAATTTCATATAAGG
This sequence comes from Physeter macrocephalus, assembly GCF_002837175.3. NCBI lineage: Eukaryota > Metazoa > Chordata > Mammalia > Artiodactyla > Physeteridae > Physeter > Physeter macrocephalus. The sequence goes on from NC_041221.1 coordinate 108,831,639, forward strand.
GAAATATACTAAAGTCTTCTGACTGCATGGATATCAATCCAAATGACTTTATATGTTATCTGTGAATTCAGAACTTTTTTTTAGCTGACAATTAATTTGTTCAATAAACATTTAATGAAAGCCTCCCACATATAAGATATTTCACTAGATATAATGAGGGCTAAGAGAGGAATCAGGCCTGGCCTCAGTAAATTCACATTCTAGGAGGGAAGTGAGACAAATCACAAATTATGTAATATAAAGGAGACACACTGAAGAAAAAAAAAGGAAATAAAATCCTGTGGCGAGTTCAGAAGGTCATGATTCCAACACTTCCTGATGCTATAATCTTTGCTTAATCATTTAATCTGTGTGAGCTATAATTTTCCATCTGTGGAAATGAGGACAAAATTTGCAGAATTTTGAAAAGCAATGAACTGGAACACATTGTCTAATTCCTTACATAGATTCAGCACTGGATAACTATTAGTTATAAGAATTACTGTTTTTCGTTAAAGATTCAAAAAAAGCTTCTTTGCAGAAGTGGCGCTTGAGCTGTACCTTGATATGAAGACAGGAACTAGAATGTGACAGAATGGCAGTTATCCTTTCAAAATCTTTTCTGTTTCTTCCTGGTCACATGATCACGCAGCTAGTGCCTATATTTCCCAGTCTTTCTGGCAGGTTGTGAGGAGATACAATATGTGCAAATTTCAGGTCACCTTTACCTTAAAGACAGGCCACTTTCCCTAGAATAAAACCTTTTTTTCCTTCCAGTTGACTGGAACACAAAAATGGTGCTGAATTGTCTTTGATTAGGCAGATCAGTACAACTATGAGATAATGAGGGTTGTGAGTTTCTCACTGACCCCAAAAGCAGAGCTATCCTGTCAGCCTAGACCCACTGGATTCATATGTCAGATAAATACACTTCTATCTTACTTAAGCCTCTGAAATTAGAGACCTCTTTTTATAGTCGCTTCAAATTTACCCTAACAGAAGTAGAAACAAAGGAAAGAAAAAAAAAAAAAAGAACAGTCTTAATGTAGCATAGAGAGACAGAATGCTTAAAATCAAGATAGGAAATGAAGATGGAAATGTTAGGTTGAGACATATAGAAATGGCACTGAATGGTAGTCTGTGGTAGACTTAAAGCTACCTACATCAGTATCTATTCTCCTCCCTTTCTTACTAAAAGATTCTTTCTTGCAGTTAGGTACGCACAGATGTCTAAGGTTTCAGCCAGTAAAACGTAAGTAAAATTCAGATAGTTCTGGGAAGTCGCCTGAAAAAGTGTATAAACCCTTCTTCTGTCCTTCCTCTATTCTGCTGCATGAAGCACAACTGTGATGTCTCAATTTTCAGCAGCCATGATAGAACATGAAATGCCCTTAAAAGTAAGTCATGTGCAGCAGACCAGCTAGTTAAAAGGAATCTAAATCCTGGATCACCATACCAGCTCTGGACTGACTATATTCAGAGAAATAAACTATTTTTAAGTATCATTGCTATTTTAGATTCTGTTAGTTTCAGTGGGCACCAATTCTATATTACACATAGACTTTTGAGTTTTATTTGATAAATAAGAAAATTATTCAGCAGAAGAGTGATGAGATTACAGCTGTGCTTCAGGATGACTATACTTAAAGTCCAATGTTGAATGGTTTGGAGTGAGGAGTGATTACTGGCAGTTGGACAATTATTTGAACAATTTAGGTAAGAAGTAATAAAGGTCTGAACTACAGTTTGGGCAAAAATAATGACAAAAAGTAAATGAATGTGAGAGATTAGTTGGAAGTTAAATCAATAGGGCTCAATGACTACCAGGATGTGAGAAAAGAAATTGTGAGGGTGGACATAGAGATAATCTTATGGTTTTGAGTCAACATGATTAGTAGTAGAGAGTTGGCATCAAGACAATTAGATGGAAAAATCTGGGCAGATGATCTGTGCCATTCTGGATGTACTGACTGTGATTTACCTGTGAGACAACCAAATGGAGAGATCTATAATCCAAGTGAACTTGTGAGGCAGAAATTAAGTGGATAAGATCTGGAAATAAAGACTTAAGATTCACCTACATACTCAAAGCTATGAAATCTCAAGAGGAAGAGTAGTGAGAAAAAAGAATCAAGGGAGATCTTTGGACAAATCCTACAGGTAGGAGGTAAGAGGAAAAGAATGGTAAATATGATAGGCGATTCAGGGAAATACTGCAATGGAATTCAAATATTTGTACAATTTGGTGTGTAAACTCTTTCTCTGAGAATTGTTCATCACTCATAGTCCCTGCTGGGCCAGTGGGTCTAACTTCTACATTAGCACCATTTGGCTCCATCCTCCCCTACCCTGGCCATAGCTGATAGGGTCACAATAGACATCTGGCTCACTCTAGGCCAATCCAATCCTCTCTTCAGGGATTTTAAATAATTAGCTAATACTTCTAATTAGTTGATGTCAGAGCTGATAGTTTATGTAGAGTCAAGAGGTGGCTTTTGTTGAAATGTTGCTCAAGACAACAAAATACCCCAAAGCACAGAGCTTTAGAAGAAGATATGTTAGTATTCTGTCATGTTTTTCATGATATGCCTTTGTCTGCATTATATCTTGTTTGCTTTTCCTTTGCAATTTTTTCTCAACGACATTGTGTCTGATCCCACTTAATGAATATAGAACATGCTCACTGTTTATTCCATATATTTTGGGACTATTTAACTAGATAATAAGCGTACTGCATAGGTAGGGGTTGCTCTATTTGTTGGCTGTCGGAAAAATGAAGAATATTTTACATATTAATTTACAAGCGTGACTTAAAGATGATGGTCTTTCAGCATGTATTATGCAATACAACTGTCACGTACTACTAGTTAATGTTATATGCCTCTTCCTTATGGGTATGTAGTTTTATAGCTATATGTCCACCATCGTAGCCCTGATCCATGTTTGTTGGATGATTTACTGATGTACAGCCAGAGTTTGTAGTCTAGTATAGATACAGACTATACCTGTTGATCATTTTATCTCCATTGTCTCTTACAGACACTAAATGAATAAATGAGACCTTGCTATACCTTCCACTCTCAGGTTCCACAAGACAGCCCTACAGCCGTTACATTTTTCTTTTGCTTCAGTTAAGCTGAATGTGTGCCTGTTCCATGCAAACAAACAATCTTAGACTGAGATACCAAGCAAGAATAGATTGAAGATGCAGACCATGATCAAAAATGTACATCTTGCAGAGATAAAGACTAAGGACAATGAAAATATCATTACAGTTAATGTTTAGGAAGTCAGTAGAGATCATTAAGAGAGTAGTTTTACTAGATAAATAAAAACAGAATCCAGATTTATATAATATTTTAAATATTTAGAGCACATTTGTAGAGCACATTTTACTAAATATAAAGTCAAAAACATTAATAAAAAGGAAAAATTTCAGGCTTTGACATTTCAGGAAGCTTTGAAGACTACAGTCTCCAGGTATTTAAAAAAAAAAAAACCCTCAAGAGCAGCTTCTGTAAGATATAAAATAACCTTTGGTCCAGAAATGGGTGGACTTCAGTACCTCACTTGAAAGATTTACATGGAGCCCTACATGCATCTCCAACAGAACCCACACTAAGCCTGCAAAGCTCTTGTTTCTAAGAAGAATAAGTGAAGCAAATACAGTACGAGGTCTATGACAATTCAGGCAACACATAAAAAAACCAAACGTAATGTCTTTTTGTGCAAGATATCAAGATCTCCGCTTCATCTCAAACAGCTGAGGCCAGGGGCAGAATCTGGTTTACCTTGATACAAGAGGCCACTGATACAAAACAAAGTGTGTTTTCTAAATGACTGCACAGTAAGAAAAAAAAAATCCAGGATTTTCAAGGTGGGGAAACATTATAGGAGACTCCCTCCACATTGACTAAATATCCGAGGTAAGAACAATCAGAACTAATCGCTATCCCTTCTCCCAACCTCAGGGAGCTGTAGAAAAGGCCGCCTTGCTCTCAACAGAGAAGGAAAGAGAAAGAAAAAAAAAATACACACATATATATATATGTCTGAGAAGACTAGTCTCAACATAGATTTATACCCCATTCATTGGATCAACACAAATTATAAAACCATCATACCTATTTCCACAATATGCTCAAAAGTATATACAGGCAACCAGAAACTATAAGTCTATATAGAAGATTTGAAGAAAAATAAATGAATTGCTAGAAATGTAAGATATAGTTTTTAAAATTCAATGTATAAATTGGTAACAGGAGAGAGTCAGTCATGGGAAAACAGAGCACATATCAGAATAAATTATTCAAAATACAGTAGAAAGAAGAAAATATAGAAAATGGAGACAAAATAAAAGATATGAAATATAAAATGAGATGGTCTAATATACATTCAATCAACAGTCTCAGAAAAAGAGAAAAGAGAATGGGTTATCAAGGTAATATCTAAAGGAACAATATCTGATATTTTTTCAGCAATGATAAAAGAGAGACACAGTCCACAGATACAAAAGGCATAAAAAATCCAAGTAGAATAATTTTTTTTAATTACATTCTAACACATCATAGTAAAATTGCAGAATACAAGAGAATAAGAAATTTTTTAAAGCACCCAAAGTTGGGGAAAACAGATTAAAGAAATAGCATCAACATTTCAGCTAACTTCCCAAAAGCACTAAAGCTGTTATTGGAACGATATCATCAATGTTCTGGGAGGAAAAAACTATAAAAGTTATAACACACCAAAGACAATTCCATGTTCAGTTTTAAATTTCTTCCAAAGATAAGAATAAAATAAAGGTATATTCAGACTAACAAAAACTGAGATTTTTCTCAACAACAAAATCTCACTAAGGAAAGTTCAAAAAGTTGTATATCCCTGGCAGTCCAGTGTTTAAGACTCCACGCTTCCACTGCAGGGGGCACAGTTTCGATCCCTGGTTGGGGAACTAGGATCCCCACATGCTGCGCAGCGTGGCCAAAAAAAAAGTTGTATATCTGGTAAAAGAAAAAACAGATCTAAGAAGTAACAAAGAATGAAAAGCAAAGAAAGTGATGAACAATAAATAAAATATAAAGGAAAATTAACTGCTTAAAATAGTAATGAAGTCTAATGAGAATTTTAAAAAAAACAAAAAACCACAAAATACAATTTAAGGGTCAGATAAGGTTTAAAAAAAGATCATGCTTTATCATGAAATGTTTAGAGTATTCTTTTTAAATTGAGACTCAGATAAACATGTTTAGAATTAATGAGAGAATTTAGCAGTATTTCTATATGTAAAATCAATACACAAAAATCAATTGTCTTTCTTCTGGCAGCAGCTAGAGAAGACATATTTTTTTAAATATGTGCATAAAACTTACAGCAGGATCACAAATACCAAATACATAGGAATAAATCTAAGAAATGATAGACAGTACCTCTATAAAAATTTACATCTAACTAAGAAGGTAAAAGACCTGTACTGGGAAAACTAAGACACTGATGAAAGAAATTAAAGATGACACAGATAGATATACTGTGTTTATGGATTAAAAGAATTAATATTGTGAAAATGACCAAAATACCCAAGGCAATCTACAGACTCAATGCAATCCATATCAAAATACCAATGGCACTTTTCACAATATTAGAACAAATAATTTTAAAATTTGTATGGAAACACAAGAGACCCTGAATAGCCAAAACAATCTTGAGAAAGAAGAATAGAGCTGGAGGTGTCACACTGCCTGACTTCACAGACAAAACTACAAAGCTACAGTAATCAAAATAGCATATTATTGGCACAAAAACAGACACATAGATCAATGGAAAAGAATAGAGAACCCAGAAGTAATCCCATGCACTTATGGCCAACTAATCTATACAAAGGAGACAAGAATATGCAATGGGGAAAAGACAGTCTCTTTAATAAGTGGTGCTGGGAAAACTGGACAGCCACATATAAAAGAATGAAATTAAACATTTTCTCACACCATAAACAAAATTAATTCAGAATGGACTAAAGACCTAAATGTAAGAGTGGAAACCATAAAACTCCTAGAAGAAAACATAGGCAGAAAACTCTTTAATATAAATTGTTGCAATAATTTTTTTGGATATTTCTCCTAAGGCAAACGAAACAAAAGCAAAAATAAACAAATGGAACCTAATTAAACTTAAAAGCTTTTTCTCAACAAAGGAAACCATCAACAAAAAGAAACGACAACCTACTGAATAGGAGAAAATATTTGCAAATGTTACAACTGATAAAGGGTTAATATCCAAAATACATAAACAGCTCATATAACTCAATATAAAAAAAAAACCCAGGGCTTCCCTTGTGGCGCAGTGGTTGAGAGTCTGCCTGCCGATGCAGGGGATACCGGTTCGTGCCCCAGTCTGGGAAGATCCCACATGCCGCGGAGCGGCTGGGCCCGTGAGCCATGGCCGCTGAGCCTGCGTGTCCGGAGCCTGTGCTCCGCAACAGGAGAGGCCACAACAGTGAGAGGCCCGCGTAGAGCAAAAAAAAAAAACCAAAAATCTTGATTAAAAAATGTGCAGAAGACCTGAACAGACATTTTTCCAAAGAAGACATACAGATGGCCAACAGGCACATGAAAAGATGCTTAATATCCTTAATCAGAGAAATGCAGATCAAAACTACAATGAGGTATCACCTCACACTTGTCAGAATGTCTAACATCAAAAAGACCACAAATAACAAATGTTGGCGAGGATGTGGAGAAAAGGGAACCCTTGTACAATGTTGGTAGGAATGTAAATTGGTGCAGCCGCTGTGAAAAACAATGTGAAAGTTCCTCAAAAAACTAAAAGAAGAACTACCACATGATCCAGCAATTCAATTCCGCTCCCAGGTATACATCTAAAGAAAATGAAAACACTGACTTGTTCTGGCATTGTTTGGTTTTTCTTTTGTTTATGTTTTTGTTTTTAGCCACCCCGCCATGGCTTGTGGGATCTTAGTTCCCCAACCAGGGACGGAACCACACCCTTGGCAGTGAAAGCACAGAGTCCTAACCACTGGACCACCAGGGAATTCCCTGAAAACACTAATTTGAAAAGATACATTCACCTCAATGTTCACTGGCAGCATTTACAACAACCAAGATATGAAAGCAACCTAACTGTTCATGAATAGATGAATGGATAAAGAATATGTGGTATATACATATAATGGACTACTACTCAGCCATAAAAATTAATGAAATATTGCTGTTTGCAACATGGATGAACCTGGAGGTTATTATGCTTAGTGAAATAAGTCAGAGAAAGACAAATACTGTATGTTATCACTTATATTTGGAGGATAAAAAATAAAACAAACATATAAATGTAACAAAACAGAAACAGACTCACAGATATAGAGAACAAACTAGAGATTACTAGTGGGGAGAAGAAAGGAGGTAGGGGCAAGATAGAGGTAGGGGATTAAGACATACAAACTACTATGTATAAAATAAATAAGCTACCAGGATATATTGTACAGCACAGGGAATATAAATATAATAACTTTAAAAGCAGTATAATCTCTAAAAATTTTGAATCCCTATGTTCTACACCTGAAACTAACATTGTAATCAACTATGCCTCAATAAATTTTTTTTAATTTTTAAATAGAATATGCAGGATATCATTGAAGAAGAAGAAATTTGCATACCACAAAAAAAAAAAAAAAAAAAAAAAAAAAAAAGAAGGGAAACTGGGCCTGTGCTTAACACCACTAACAAAAATCATTTCCATATTTATTAAAGATAAAACAGTAAGATTTTTTAAAAATAATGTATAACAATATCTACATGATCTTGTGGTAGAGTCAGATTTTATAACCAAAATACAAAAATGACTAATCATTAGACAGAATTAATAAGTTCTGTTTACTAAATGGTATATCCAACAATTCCATTCCTAGTTATGTACTTTAGGAAATAGACTGGAAAATACCATTTTTTTTTTTTAGTTATTATTATTATTTTTTGGCTGCGTTGGGTCTTTGTTGCTGCGTGCAGGCTTTCTCTAGTTGCGGCAAGCAGGGGCTACTCTTCGTTGCGGTGCGGGGGCTTCTCATTGTGGTGGCTTCTCTTGCTGCGGAGCACAGGCTCTAGGCGCGCGGGCTTCAGTAGTTGTGACTCGCGCGCTCTAGAGCGCAGGCTCAGTAGCTGTGGCGCACGGGCTTAGCTGCT
>NC_041221.1:108843719-108901476 GCF_002837175.3 Physeter macrocephalus
GGCATGTGAGATCTTCCCAGACCAGGGCTCGAACCTGTGTCCCCTGCATTGGCAGGTAGATTCTTAACCACTGCGCCACCAGGGAATTCCCTGAAAACACTAATTTGAAAAGATACATTCACCTCAATGTTCACTGGCAGCATTTACAACAACCAAGATATGAAAGCAACCTAACTGTTCATGAATAGATGAATGGATAAAGAATATGTGGTATATACATATAATGGACTACTACTCAGCCATAAAAATTAATGAAATATTGCTGTTTGCAACATGGATGAACCTGGAGGTTATTATGCTTAGTGAAATAAGTCAGAGAAAGACAAATACTGTATGTTATCACTTATATTTGGAGGATAAAAAATAAAACAAACATATAAATGTAACAAAACAGAAACAGACTCACAGATATAGAGAACAAACTAGAGATTACTAGTGGGGAGAAGAAAGGAGGTAGGGGCAAGATAGAGGTAGGGGATTAAGACATACAAACTACTATGTATAAAATAAATAAGCTACCAGGATATATTGTACAGCACAGGGAATATAAATATAATAACTTTAAAAGCAGTATAATCTCTAAAAATTTTGAATCCCTATGTTCTACACCTGAAACTAACATTGTAATCAACTATGCCTCAATAAATTTTTTTTAATTTTTAAATAGAATATGCAGGATATCATTGAAGAAGAAGAAATTTGGAAAAATCTATCATGTTGACTATTAAATGTTATCACTAAGTGACAGTCATTAAAGCAGTGTGGTATTAATATTAAAAAGGGACAAAGAGGCCAGTGAAACAGAAAAGAGATCCCAGAAACATACCCACTACATGTGGACACTTGATTTACATAATCGTTGTACTAGAGAAATAGCGAAGAAGGATGTTCTTTTCGATACATGGTGTTGATCAAGCTGGTACGTACATTAAAAGAAGGGAGGGGCTTTCCTGGTGGCGCAGTGGTTGCGCGTCCGCCTGCCGATGCAGGGGAACCGGGTCCGCGCTCTGTTTACTAAATGGTATATCCAACAATTCCATTCCTAGTTATGTACTTTAGGAAATAGACTGGAAAATACCATTTTTTTTTTTTAGTTATTATTATTATTTTTTGGCTGCGTTGGGTCTTTGTTGCTGCGTGCAGGCTTTCTCTAGTTGCGGCAAGCAGGGGCTACTCTTCGTTGCGGTGCGGGGGCTTCTCATTGTGGTGGCTTCTCTTGCTGCGGAGCACAGGCTCTAGGCGCGCGGGCTTCAGTAGTTGTGACTCGCGGGCTCTAGAGCGCAGGCTCAGTAGCTGTGGCGCACGGGCTTAGCTGCTCTGCGGCATGTGGGATCTTCCCGGACCAGGGCTCAAACCCATGTCACCTGCATTGGTAGGCAGATTCTTAACCACTGCACCACCAGGGAACCCCAGGAAAACGCAATTTTACATTCTTGTATGTTAAAGTACAAAAATGAAGGGAAATAATATATGCCACAATTATTATAATTGGAAGGACATGTGGTCAAAGAGCTTCAAGTTTATCTGATCTATTCTTTATTAAAGAAAAATGTTTGAATCAAACATAACAATATGTCAACACATAAGTTTTATTATGTATTCTATCATGTTAAGTTTGTAAAAATTTCTTAAAATCACAAACAATTTTTAAATTACCAACAAACTTTGATTTAGTAACTTAATTTCAGAAACTTTATCCCAAGGAAATAATTTGAAATGCAGAAAAATATTCTATCGTGGTTTAATTTGAAATAGACAAGCACTTAGAAATAACTAAGATGCTTCACAATTCAGTAGTTATTGAATACTTTCTCTTATGCATTTCATGGATTATTATGGCAAATTAAAAGACTGATTATAGGGACTTCCCTGGTGGCACAGTGGTTAAGAATCCACCTGCCAATGCAGGGCACACGGGTTTGAGCCCTGATCTGGGAAGATCCCACGTGCCTTGGAACAACTAAGCCCATGCACCACAACTACTGAAGCCCGCGCACCTAGAGCCCATGCTCCACAACAAGAGAAGCCACTGCAAGAGATGCTCATGCACCGCAACGAAGAGTAGCCCCCGCTCGCCGCAACTAGGGAAAGCCCTTGCACAGCAACAAAGACCCAACGCAGCCAAAAAATAATTAATTAATTTTAAAAAAAGCACTGATTATAGAAAAAATGCTTAGTTTAAAAAGTATAGAATTCAAAATTTTATAAATATATGATCTTTACAAATAAACGTTACAAAAAATCATTCCAAAGCTATTTATTTATAAAATAGTAAACCTTAACATTTTTATTCTTAGATATCGAACTATGAGTGATTATTTTTTACTGTTCAATTTTCTGTAACCTTCTAAATTCTACAATACATATGGGTCTACTACTTTAACAATATGAAGTTTTTTCAAACTTACTTTGATTTTTCATAAGAGGAAGATACTACTCCATATTTATTAATCACAGATGATTTGTTAGCAGGCATGTTCACAGATCGTAAACCTAAAGAGAAATATTAAATTTTATATTAGAATACAAATGCACTCACAGTACCAAATAAAGCACATCACGCAAATTCATGATTTATGGGGAAAAGGGTGGCAACAAGAAAAATCAGGCTTAAAGGCCAAATTATATCAAGGAAGAATTTAAACTGTCAGACCTAGGAGTCAAACCCAACTTTGAACTGAAAGTCCGTGTTATTTCTATGGTGTTATATTATAAACTTATCCTTTCTTCTAATATTCAGTCTTTATTATACTTAACCGTTCCATCAGCAAAACCACTGAAAGAACAGCACAACATAGTAGTTAAGAAAATACAACCAGACTGATTTACCTAACTGTGACTGTCTCCTCACTTGTACAATGGGAAGAGTACCTCCTTATAGAGTTGTGGGAAGAAATAAATAGCTCAACGTATGTAGATCCGTTAAAAAAGAACCTGGCATATGGGAAGCTTTACCTAAGTGCTTGTGATAATCATTAGATTACAAGTAACTTTAAAAAAAACAGAAAGCATGGTAAAGTTCTTTTTACGTCTGTTTTTTGCCATTTAGATTACGCTTCCTCTGCTTGCTCTCACATCCAGATTTATTTCCCTCTTGAAGTATATCTGAGCACATTTATGAGTGTATGACCCAAACTAGGACATACTACCTGTGTTTAGCAGAGTAGTCAAACACGTAATGAAGTAATTGGATAGTCAGACTTACATTGAATTATTTTGCATTTCATTTTTTAAGATAGTTAATTTTTAAAACTGATGAGTCAGGGTCTGGCAGGAAACAGCACCCTCAAATGGGGTAACTGAAAAAAGAGACTTTCCAAAGATGTGGGCAGAGTTATTCAAGAAAAAAAATATAGTTTAAAAAACCCCAAGATGGTGCCATCCTCAGGGGTAGGCAAGAAGAGGGTGAACTGTCACTACTCTCGGGACTGAGGGGAACAGAGACCCAGAAAGAATAGCTGTAGGAGAGTGGTGCTTAATAAAAATCTTTGGCCTTTGGTGGAGAGATGCAACCGATCTGAGGCTGCCTGCTAAGAAGGAGCCTTCCTGCACTCCACTCCAGTCATCTACCTGTGCTTCCCATTTGCTAAACCAAACTAGAGGCCAGAAGGTTCAGGGCAAAGTGGAGAAGGATGGAAGGTAGATCTGGAGGGGCAATGGGAAAATATCCAGCAAAACAGATTATAAACATAAAACATCATTATCTATTGCTATTGGTTACAGCAAGGTCTGCTTCTTATAATCTATATCCATTAGAATATAGAGCAAATGTACTTTTAAGTCAGCAGCTGCACTGAGCTATTACAGGAATGTCATTCAGAGTTGGCCTAACTTTAATATAAAATACAAGTTATTTTCAAGTAGGATTGATATATTCAGGAGTTTTTTTCTTTTTAACAGTTAACATCACATTGAATATTTCCATCTTAAAAGGCACTTAGGAAAATAACTGCAAACAATTATTAATGAATTCATGATAAAATACATGTAAGCACAGAATAAAGATGTAGAAACAATTTGATAAATCTAGTAATAAATGTTACAAATTACATAAGTATTCATTATGAATCATATAAAATTATGAAGATAGATGTTTAAGTAGACTAGGTAGACAAAGTCTGCAAAACACGACCAAAGGAACCCCAGCACTCATAAAACATTACATATTTCAGAAATAGAGCTCAGAAATACAAACGTCAGTCAGACATACTCTTAGATAAATTTATAACATTTAATGCCAAATGAATAGAAAATAAAAAGTACAGGCCACCCAGAGAAAAATAATTGATGAGAAAGTGAATTGAAGGCAAATGGGTCTTTATGTGCTTGTGTTAAGCATACTGACCTAGAGCTTTTAGCTGTCTCCTGATATATTTCAGAGGACTATGATTAGTCATATTTTTTGAAATTGCAAAAGTTAGAGACTAATTATTTTACAAATTGTCCCTTGATCACTGAACCTACTATCCAAAGAGTCCTCACATCTGTGGGTAAAAGTGGTGGGTATTCGCACCATCTACTCAACATGCAAGTTCCACAACACCCTGTTGATGAGACTTCCCCAGCCTGGATGGGTAGAAAATGTCAAATTGCTGTAAAAGACATGCTTACTTTTGATTTCTGGCATATCTTAAGAGTACCTACCTTGGGAGTAAAAGTGCTTAATGAACACTAGTTTATGAACCACTATTTGAATAGTACTGTTATATATGAGAGAGATAATAAGACTCCCTAATGTATTTTATTAGTTATGATTGCTTTTGGCTAAGAGTAAAAGAAACAGTAACCAAATAATCTCAAATTTCCGAAAAGAAAAGATCAAAGTCTTCAGAAATGTCTCCCATAGAGATGTTGGAATTAAATGCTCAGTCAGGTAACTAAACAAAAAAATAAGATTTAAAATGACTTCCCTTCTCCCCCCGTCAAAAAAACCCTCAAAAAATAGAACATAAAAATGTTATCAACTTTCACAAAAGTTTTAGTCTTTCCATAAGAATATTCTTCAAGTTCTCAGTACCTTCCAAAACCTTAAGTCATCAACAAGGAATTGTTATTGTTACTATTATTGTATGTGCAGCAGGGCTTTTCTGCACTGTATTAATATAACCAGAGTCACACATATTAATCATTAGTCAAGCTAAAACATTCAGCTTCTAATACACTATTTGATAAAATGGTTTTTTGAACCATTTATTAAAGCCTACAGGAGAGATCATCTGTACCATTTTTATGCCTCCCCAGGACAGTTATGTGTGGTGATGTTGACTTCCGAATTTTATAGAAAGAGACAAACACAGTTGCCTATCTCATGCTCTTTAGTAACCTTATGAGACAGTGTGGGATCTGGTACCCTTCACTGCAGTGCTTGCACCTGGACAAACAACTCTAGCAACAGAATACAAAGAAACTAAAAGGGACTAAAAATAACTGCATGCATGCACAGTTGAGGCAAATTATGAACAATTCGATACAAAAAGGCCACAAATCAACTGTTATCCCTGAGGTGCCAAGAGGAAAAGCAGGGTACTGTGCATGATCCCTGCACACAGCACCACCAAGGGGGTGGGCAGACGACCTAAGCCACCCCTCCGGCCTGACCCACTGATCCGCCCCTAACCCTCACCCCACTTAAGGAACCTGCCCGCCATCCTCTGGGAGAGTGAGCAAGGGCACCTGTTTTTGTTTTCACTCCCTTGTGCTGCCTGAATTCTTCATCTGGCCTCATCAATTTCTATTGATTTAAAAGTCCAAGGACCAGAGCTAGTAACACCCAGATCACCTTAAAACAGGAATAGGGCTTCCCTGGTGGCGCAGTGGTTGAGAGTCTGCTTGCCGATGCAGGGGACGCGGGTTCGTGCCCCAGTCCGGGAAGATCCCACATGCCGCGGAGTGGCTGGGCCCGTGAGCCGTGGCCGCTGAGCCTGCGCGTCCGGAGCCTGTGCTCCGCAACTGGAGAGGCCACAACAGTGAGAGGCCAAGTCCAAGGACCAGAGCTAGTAACACCCAGATCACCTTAAAACAGGAATAGGGCTTCCCTGGTGGCGCAGTGGTTGAGAGTCTGCTTGCCGATGCAGGGGACGCGGGTTCGTGCCCCAGTCCGGGAAGATCCCACATGCCGCGGAGTGGCTGGGCCCGTGAGCCATGGCCGCTGAGCCTAAAAAAAAAAAAAACAGGAATAGAAAATTAAAGTGAGGCCAAATTATTTTTAGTTTTATGCTATCAAATACAAAAACTCATTTCATTTATACTGCTGGGAAATCGCAATTAAACGTAAAGAGATTAAAATGGACTTGTTAAATTGGATTTTTTCACATTTAGATCACTGTCAAGAAATAATCATGTTTCCTGAATCAGCAAAATGTGATGTAAATGTAAAAATGAGTTTTATAAGTTAAATAGATCTTTACAATTTAAATATCCTTTTATTCTCTATGGTACCCAGAAATGCAGGGTACTGACCGAGTTTGTGGATTGAAATGGAAACAAAGTCTTATGTGAATAAAACTGATCTTAAAGACTGGATCAGAAGATCTTAAAACTGATCTTTTTAAATAAAGTCTTCCCTCAAATTCTGAAAAAAAAGGTTAAAAAAATAAAAATCAGGGACTTCCCTGGTGCCACAGTGGTTAAGAATCCGCCTGCCAATGCAGGGGACACGGGTTCGAGCCCTGGTCCGGGAAGATCCCACGTGCTGCGGAGCAACTAAGCCCATGTGCCACAACTACTGAGCCTGCGCTCTAGAGCTCTCGAGCCCGCGAGCCACAGCTACTGAAGCCCGCACACCTAGAGCCTGTGCTGTGCAACGAGAGAAGCCACAGCAATAAGAAGCCCGTGCACCGCAACTAGAGAAAACCCACGTGCAGCAACGAAGACCCAATGCAGCCAAAAATAAATAAATAAAATTTTTAAAAATCATCATTTTTTACATCAACTACTCTAAGACCCACCTCTTCTCTTGCTCTAATTTCTTAGCGTATACAGCATTCCACTAAAGAGTATGGTCTGCAGTGACTCATGTTTTCTCTACCACCTTCCAGAGATGATTTTCAATAATTTAAATAGATTGTGAATATTTACCTTGCATATTTATCTGAAGTGGGCAAATAAACAGCTTATTTTACCTTTTACTTACATCAGACATTATTTTTATATTAAATGATATTTACCCTTATATTTATTCCAGTGCACAAAACACGTCTGGAATCTAGTTTCTGTTATCCCAATGCTGAGATAATCTTTCCAAGGCTGACAATGATCTCCAGGTGGACAATTCAATTATGAGTTTTTCAGTACTGATCTCATTGATCCTTCTATAGTTACTGACTCTGTCTACCATCCCTTCTAGAAATAAATGTCGTTTTCATTTATTATGACATTCCTCCCTTGGCTTGTCTCCCTGCCTCTGTTAAGTCTCCTTATCAGACTCCTGCCTGGTGTAATAGATAAGTGTGCAAGTGCAGGAATCAACAGCTTACTTTAAATTCTGTTTCTAGCACAGATTACGTCTGTTACTCTGCAAATTACTTAACTTCCAGATGCCTCAGTTTCCTCATCTATAATATAAATATAAACATAAATATGAATATAAAAGTGTCTTCTGGGGGCTTCCCTGGTGGGGCAGTGTTTGAGAGTCCGCCTGCCGATGCAAGGGACGCGGGTTCGTGCCCCAGTCCGGGAAGATCCCACATGCAGCGGAGCGGCTGGTCCCGTGAGCCATGGCCGCTGAGCCTGCGCGTCCGGAGCCTGTGCTCCACAACGCGAGAGGCCACAACAGTGAGAGGCCCGCGTACCGCAAAAAAAAAAAAAAACAAAAAAAAGAAAAAAGTGTCTTCTGTCCTTATTATCCAAGTGGAGAGTACAACTCATTACTATTTGTTCTTTGTGTAATACTCTTCTAACTAATCATATAAATGTGTTAAGTAAACACTTCAGACAAAATTATTACATAATTAATACAAAATATGGATAGAATTGATAATTTTTAAATATGGGTTAAAAGTAAATGGGGATTCATCTACTAGTCTCCCAACTTTTTTCTGCATGATTTTAAGTTTTTATAATCATATATATATATATATATATATATATTTTTTTTTTTTTTTTTTTTTTTTTTTTTTTTTTTGGTCACACCATGAGGCTTGTAGGATCTTAGTTCCCCGACCAGGGATTAAACCCTGGCCCTTGGCGGTGAAAGCACCAAGTCCTAACCACTGGACCTCCAGGGAATTCCCTATAATAAAATATTTTAAAGTACTGGTTCACAATTACATAGATTTAATCAATTTTTCTCAGCATTTAACTAAAAATCACAAGGCCACCATATTTATATATAGATATAGTATATGATATATATCAAATTTACTCTAAATGTTAATAAACCAAAAAAAAGACATAATATCTAACATTAACACCAAAAGAATAACCAGAACACTTGAACAAAAACTACTTTAAAACTGCTAATACAATTATTTAGTTTGTCATTTTCTTTTACTCTTATGCTCATTCTTTCTCTCCAGAATAACTTTCTAAGGTTTTTCATAATGTTACTATTTTTATGCCTTTTTAGAGTTTCAACAATATTATCAGATCTTATACAAAAAGAAATAAATTTTTAGATCATCCAAGGTTACAGGATCTGGGTCAGTATTTAGTCTCAGAAGAGTGAAGATAATTTAATACTATAAAATCTATTGTTGTAAACTATAACATTGATGGATTTAAGGCAAAAAAGTAGAAAATATTTTTATATATGCCAAAGAATAATTCAATTAAATCCAGTTTCCACTCATGATTATAAAAACAAACAAAAACTCTACAAGTTAGGATTAGGAGTTTTACTCAATTTAATTAAAGTTATCTAGGAAAAACTAAAAGAATCATGATAATTAACAAGAAAACTTTAGAAGCTTCATCTAAAAAGCCAAGAACAACAAAAGAATATCCATTATTATTGCCACTCTTCAACATTTTATAGGTAGTCCTAGCCAACAAAAATATAAGGAAAAAAGAGGCATAAACATGGGAAAAGAGGAACAGTATATTTACTTGAAAAATACTTGCATAAAATCTCAGAAGAATCTGCACATACAAAATATAGATTACGTTCAATTAAAAAAGATGAATAAACAATTAATATAGAAAAAATAAGTGATATGGGTTTCAGTTCCAGAAAAGATGACCAATTAACGTAGGCTTTGGATCCTGTCTTTAAAAACAACTTCGTAGGACTAAGAAGGAATCTTGAAATCCAATAAATTATAAGGGAAAAAACCCTGAGCTAATGTGCAGAGGGAAATGAAAGGCTATTAGGAATTGGTTGTATATGGGTAGAGAAAGAAGTATTGATAGTTAGCCAGTGTGGCTCTGAGAAAATAAATTAGTAAAATGTAGTGTGAGCTATGCTTTCTTAACTATATATAAGTCCAGTAGGCAACAAAATCAGCAAAGGTATAGAAGATTTAAATAGTATAATTAATATGATGGACACAGAATTCTGCATTCAATCATTAGAGAATATCATTTTTCCCAAGCAACCAAGTACAATTATCTAAAAATTCTAGCCTAAAGCAAGTCTTAAATTACAAAGAGTAGGTAATCTACATGAGTAGATTATAATCCTGATATCAAAACACAGTTAAATTAGAAAATTGTAATAAAAAGATAAATTAACCCTCCATATTGGAAATAAAAAACAATTCTAAGTCACCTGTGGATCAAAACAAAAAAAAGGGAATTTCAAAAACACTTAAAACTAAATGATAATAAAACGTTACATATAAATACTTGTGAAGTGTAACAAAAGTGGCACTTCAGAGGAAATGTTAAACACTTATCTCTAACAACAAAGAAAGGTTAAAAACTCATTAGCTAACAAAAGATACAGGAAAAACAACCGCAAGATATACTCCCCAAAAGTGGAAGAGAATTCTTAAGAACAGAAATTAATGATATCAGAACAAAATCTGAGAGAGAAAAATCAACAGTCAGTATGCTCAAAATCACTAATCTTCAAGAAAATTCAAATTAGTCCCACAATTAAAATCTGCTTCACTTCAAATAGAACGGCTAAATTTTCTTTAAAAACTGACAGTACCAGGTTTTGTGAGGTGTAGAACCATGGAACTCTCATACATTGCTGATAGGAGTGAAAATAAGCCATAACCACTTTGGAAATCTATTTCCACCTTAGAAAGTTAATCACATACCTATCCTTTGACCCAAAAATTTCATTCCAAAAGAAATGAAAACAATGTTACAAAAAGACATGTACAAGAATGTTTATAGGAATATTATTAATAATAGCCTCAAACTGGAAACACCTCAAACATCCATCAGTAAAAGAATGGATAAACAAATTTGTGATATGTTTATGTGATAGGATTCTTCCCAGTAGTAAAAAAAAAAAAAAAAAAAAAAAAGGAAAACTTACTGCTACATGCAACAAAAACACATTGAGTGAAAAATATTACACTGAATGAAAGAAGCCAAACACAAAAGTGTACATACTGCATGATTCCATATACATGTAGTTCAACAACTATTACATGGTGATGATTCACAAGAGGATGGGAAGTAGTACTGGAGTAGGGACTGAATAGAAATGTTTTATATTGGGGGTAACATGGGTGTATATATGTATCAAAACTCAGCGTAGCAGATTCCATTTTTCAGAATGGTACAACAATACCTCCCATACTGTGTATTGTTCTGCAATGTGGCCCTGTCACTATCCCACAAGAGATGGAATCTAACTCACTCTCCCCATGAATCTGGGCTTAACTTAGTGACTTGTTTGACTGACAGAGTATGGCAGAAATAATACTCTGGGACATAGGAAGCCAGACCATTAAAAAAAAGCCTTGCAGTTTCCTCCTAGGTCTCTTGAGATGTTTTCTCACAGTCCAGCCCCCATGCTAAGAGACCAACACCACATGGAAAGCCATGTGTGAGCACTCTGGTTGATAGCTCTACCTGAGCATCCCACCAGGCTTCCTGGTGACAGCAAGCAGCAACTGCCAGGCATGTAAGTGAGACATTTTGGATGTCCAACCCAGTCAAGGCTTCAGAAGACTAGAGCCTCAGCTGATATCTAATTGAAATCACAAGTGAGAGCCCAAGTATGAATTACCCAGCTGTGAACAATCAACTCCAGAACGATGAGTTGATAAAAAAATTATTTAAGCCACTAAGTTTTAGTGATTGCTACCAGCAACAGATACCCAGAATACTCACTGAATCATACAATGAACATTTGTGCATTTCACTATATGCAAATTTTACCTCAATAAAAATAAGATTATAAGAGAACATATATTAGAATTAGGTTTAATGACATATAACAGAAGTAAAAATGACAATACCTCAGACAAGACAGAGGTGTATTTCTCTCTGATGTTAAAAAATAATAATAATAATATGTCTAAAGCTAGACAATTTAGGGTCTACGCACCGGCTTCACAGTCATAAGAAACCAAGGCTCCATGTAAATCGTCCTTTCATGGTTATTGTCTAGCCTCACCTGGCTTCAGGTTGTTCCCCGGCTCATGTAGCATCAAATCATTGGGGAGGCACTATTGGTCACTATATTCCTTTCTTCAAGGGAGCTCTGTTAATTCAGTCTCCTTTTCATTCCTTCTTCCATTCTCCTAAATCAGGATGCCATTATCTTTGTTCTAGATTAATACAGTGACTTCTTATCTTCCACTCTCCTTCTGATCTCTCTTCCTCTAGGCTCATCTTTTACATGACTGCCAGAGTAACTATTCCAAACATAAATTTCCTGATCATTTCACTCTTCTTCCATCCCCACTGTTGTCAAACCCAAATTCGTGTGCCCTATGCACAGTGAAGCCAAACAAACCAAAACGCTCAGTTTGGAGCAGAGAAAGGTTTACTGCAGTTCCAAGCAAGGAGAACAGGCAGCTCATGCTCAAAAAGCCCAAACTCCCCTCATTAGTAACTGTTTGAATCTACGCTTTAGAACTCAGCGAAGGTCTGGGAGGCTGAAAACCTTTTTCCTACAAACAAGGCAGGACATAGGGGCTTCCCTGGTGGCGCAGTGGTTCAGAGTCCGCCTGCCGATGCAGGGGACACGGGTTCGTGCCCTGGTCCGGGAAGATCCCACGTGCCGCGCAGCGGCTGGGCCCATTAGCCATGGCCGGTGAGCCTGCACGTCCGAAGCCTGTGCTCTGCAATGGGAGAGGCCACGGAAGTGAGAGGCCCACGTGCCGCAGAAAAAAAAAACAAAAAAAAGCCAAAAAAAAACAGTACATGGGAAGGCTTCTGTACCCAGGAGAGTCCCACAGGGTCCTCCTTGGTTTCAGCATGATGGAAAAAAGTGAGGAAATATAAACCATGTCCCTTTTGCAAATAGTTTTTAAAAAAAACTAAAGATGTTCAGTTTGTAAAAGAGAAGTTTGCGTGATGGGGTATCACTAATACCTCTTAAGTATGAATTTTTTTTTTTAAGAACTCCTCTCCCATTTGATTTGTACTTCTCTATTCTGAGAAGATAGATAATTTTTTTCCCTTTCTTTCTTGCCTGAATTTCTCCAAGGCAGAAAGGTGAAACTGCCTGAAGTCACTGGCTTTTTCCTGACTTAAAAACACAAAAATAAAAAATTAACTTTATTGTAGAGATGACACTGGGTGCCCTGTAGGGAGGAAAAAAGCTCCTAGGATTGTGGAGATGTCACGGAGACCCACACTTGTATGGAGGCTAACCTACTTTCTTGCTTTTTTCCACACCACAGTTGGTTCATCAATGCTCACAGCTGTGCTTACTTAACAGAAACTAAAGCAGACGTCTGCATAAACCACAGAACTAGCCTGAGCTAGAAAAGCCCAAGATAGCGACAATCAACTGACCTGAATGGGTTCCAGCCTGACCACGAGGGCAGCTCCTGCACAGATGAGACCTGAAGTGTGGGAAAGTCGCCTTTGCCTCATTATCATGCTAAGACCTCCGCCCAAAGGGGCACTTGCACTGCTAGGCACAATTGGTGCCCTGTGCACAGGAGCCCACAGGCCTGCGCATGCTCCGGCTGTTTCTAAACATCACCGCCCCTTTACCTGAGTTCTGATGGCGCACCCACCTGTGACCTCTTAAAAGCTTCCTGCTTTCCTTCCTTGGAGGAGAGGAGGTCTTCAGAGCATGATCTCTCCTTTCCCCATTCCTTGATCAATGAATAAAGTTTCCTCTCTGCTTTGCCAAACCTGGCCTCCTTCAATTGGCATGAATGGCACCAGGCAAGGAAAGGTCCTAGTTGGGGCCCACCCGATCTGAGAGGGTCAATAACAGAGAGAGAGATTTTCCTGAGACTTGAATGAAGATAACAGAGGTCATTCAGAGCCAACTCCTCTGTTGTAGCAGCACCCCCAGGAGGTGACAGTGTCACAGAAGAAATGTCTGGGCACTGAATATTGAGAGATTGGACCCCATAGCATAGCAGCGGCATAAAATCTTCCCCTGGCCTAGTTGTGGTCCCAAAGAGGAATGCCAAAACAAAGGGGACCACATGGATGCGACATTTGGCCCAATGTCCCCTGGTGCCCCTCCAGTGCTTTGTTGATACATAAGCACCCAGGACTTTTGTATAACCTCAGGGCAGAAGCAGGGTTAGTAAAAACTAAGGCTGAATATCCAACCAGCTAAGCAGAACAGAGGCTTGGAGGGTACATAGTCTATTTAAAGAAAGTACAGAAATATTTCTTGCACACATAAGTCCAACTATGATTCATAAGTCCTTCATGTCTTTTCATCTTTGTACGAGTAAATAAAGTAATTGACATTTTTCCAGAAATAAATATAAATATAATCCATAATCAATGTGAAATAGCAATATTCAAAACACTGAAAACTGAAGTGGTTAAATTATTCAGGTATGACTAAAAAAGCCCTGGACAATGAGGAAAATGAACTGAAAGGTACGATTAAAGTTTAAACATGAACTATTTCCATTCATTTCTCATGAGTCACTTATTTACTCATTTATTCAGGAAAATTGCAATGAGCTGATACTTAAACGATAGTCTTGTTCTGACTTGGTTAAATATCTTAAATCTTGTTTACTTACTGAAAGGATTTCGATCTAAAATGGAACCAGAGACTCTCACACATGTGCCCTCAGAAAAATAAAACTATTGATTTCCCATAAATGCCCAACTTACAGAAAACCAGAACTTATCTCCTGACCAAAGCATATCCACCAAGTCTTTCCCCATCCTTAAGCCAATGAATTTACTGATCAGACTCTGGCGGGATTTCCCACTCTTTGGACTCCCTCTGCAAAAAAATACAGCCCACCACAAATCCTCAATGGACTCATCTGTAGCTTGCTATGGTTTTTATTTCCCGAATTAAAATTCCTCTGCTATTCCCGAATAAATTCAATGTCTGGTAATTCCAGCTTGCCTCAATTTACCTCTTTATTTAGGTTGATACCCACCATAGGAAGCCATTTGGCTTTGATGCAAACTACTCATGTGATGAATGGTTTGTGAAAGAACTGCAAAAATGGATATAACTGTCCATGAATTCTTTTGATTTCCGTTGTATGCCAGTGCTTTATATTTGCAACACTCAACATACAATATGAAATTTAAAGAACTATATCACAGACACGCATGCACTTACATATAAACTAGAAATAAAAGAATGTTTTTGACCATTTTCAGCACTACCAAATAGTACCCACATTGTTCATTTTAAGTGGTTGTCATTTAGGAAATTCAATTTGGTTCAGTTTTCACAAAAATAAAGTTCTAATGATGTTTGAGGTCCCTGTGTTTGAGAGATACAAAGACAATTAAAATACAGTCCCTTACTTTAAGAAATTATAATCTAGAGAAAAAGGACTGGCCTGTAAATCAACATTATCGCAGGTGAAGATACTGAATTCCATTACAGGACTCCAGGTGATTTCAGAGGGCAAAACATGCCCAAGAAAATTATGTGATCAAAATGACATTCTATAAA
The DNA here is from genome assembly GCF_002837175.3 of Physeter macrocephalus. Classification (NCBI taxonomy): domain Eukaryota; kingdom Metazoa; phylum Chordata; class Mammalia; order Artiodactyla; family Physeteridae; genus Physeter; species Physeter macrocephalus. The sequence goes on from NC_041221.1 coordinate 108,858,697, forward strand.
TATGACAGGATCTAGAGAATAGTCAGATTTAAGTATGGATAAGATATGTTTTATACCTAACTGGCCTAGACCCAGAATTTTTTTTTAACTTTTTAACATTAATCCCTAGTGTATTTTTTTAAGCTCCAGTTGAAACAAGGTTGGAAACGTACACTTTAAAAAAATTTCTGAGAACTAGACAATATTAAAATTATAGTAAGCCTTTGGATAGATAACATGCACTAGGAAATACAAGAGGTAGACTATAACCTGAAGGAAGGAACAAAGGTTAATTAACCAAAGACAACCAAAAAGGTGGAATCCATTCAGATATATCGTTGAGATAAGGTAAAAAATGGAATCCTACCATCACCTTACCCCTTCCCAGAAATTTTTCCTAATGGGTAACTTGTGCCCTTTTCTCAAGATGAATTGCCTTTTTAAAAATCCTTTCATTTCACATCCTCAAGGATCCTCCCCCGCCCCACCCCCACTTCTCCAAACTTTTGAAATTTTTTGAAATCCAAGAGTCTGCGGGGAGGGCTGCCATTTCACCAAGGATATAAGGACTTGAAAATCGTCCAGCGCAGAAAGCGGGATTCTGAGTTAAGGGTCCCCGGAGGGCAAGCAAGCCGGAGTCCAGAGGAAATTAAAAGAATTTCCCAACCGATAGCAATGAGAAAGTTCACCCACCTCTTTTAGGGAAATAGCTTTCTGCTGGGGAGACTATCAAATAAGCGAAACTGGAGGCTGATCCCCCACTTTCTCCCTCAAGCCCCCGCAGGAGTGCCTCCACGACCTCGCCTAGATTCGTAGGAGGGGCCTGGATGGCGGGCTTGGGCCGGGAGCGTGAGTAGCAAAGGTTTCTTCCAACAACCAGCGCTACGGGACACTAAGAAACAAGGCTCGGCGCTCCCATTTGTGGGTCTCTGTGGGTCTCCCTGTTGCCCCGGGATGGTGAATATGGCAATAACCTTAGCTCTCAAGTCATCAGAAGCTGGACGTAGTAGTCACTCACCGCGGTGCTCGGGGTCGCTGGGGTCCAAGACTGGTTGCTAAGGACGCTGTGGGAGTCGCTCTCAGAGTTGGAAGGTTGCCCTTTTTAGAGTTTCCTGACCAGGTCTTAGCAATCAGGACCTGTTGGTGCAATTCCACCTTCCCCTCCCCGCCCTCACCACAGCTGTATTCGCTTTCGAACGACTAGATGCAATGATGTGTGAAAGACCTTTATTAGCTTTAAAATACAATCATAAAGCACATGGTAATGATTCGTTTTAAATACTGTGCATACGTTGGCTATCCGGCCAGCAGCTGCGGCAAGAAGTGCCTTGGAGGTGGTTTAGTGTCTCCTCAAAGTTTAAATGCCTCCTCCAAAGCCTCGCCTCTCCTCCACGGGGGGAAAAAAATCTAAGTTAAAAAATAAAAATAAAAACAGTATGCACGCTATACAAAGGTAGCCATGTCTTTTAATCAAATTGCTGTTCGTGAGTCCCTTTTACATAGAACTCCAGACCTGCCAGTGTCTTTCTCAATGAGGGAACTGGATAAACCAAGCTTCCAGTGTGTTCTATATGTACTAACCACAGGAGGGCGAATTCAAACACAAAGGAATGACTAATTTTAAAGGTAGTATACCAAAAAAATTATCCAATTTAAATTCTTACAAAATGTCTATGTCTATTAACGGGCGAACAACTTCAAATATTCTACTAATGCTCACAAGGGTTTTACTAAGAGCAATTGTGATTCAATTCAAAGCTAAGGTGTGGGGATTGTTCTGGTGAAATAAATTGCCTTAAAAAAATTAAGAACTTCAAAAGAGAATTTAACTAATCCTGATGAAATACATCAGTCCTGAATTATTTCTGTTCATAATAGGCACCAAATAGGTCATTTGGTTTTTTTAAACTACATTTTGATATTTAAAACAAAAATTATTGGTCCAAATCCATAGAATGTACCAAGAGTGAATTCTAATATAAACCATGGACTTTGGGTGATTATGATGTGTCAATATAAGTTCATCAGTTGTAACAAATTACCACTCTGATTGGGGATGTTCAATGGGAGAGGCTATCCATTGGGGGAGGGGGTGGGTGTAAATGGGAAATCACTCTACCCTCCTCTTAATTTTGCTGTGAACCTAGAAATGCTCTAAAAATAGTAATAATAAAGACTTCAAAAATAAATTAATTATTTTAAAATAAGCGTTTTAAAAAAAACATAAATTACAGTAGCTGGTCCCAGGCTTCTCTGAAACACATCCTCCTAATTGAGCAGTAAGTTGAGGGTAAGAACAAAAGTGAAATTGAGAGAGACTATGAAGATATTTCTTAGAAAGCAGATCCTAGAGTGCTAACTCACATAGAACGTGTTTCAAAAAGAGAGAAAATATAAATAATATTAAAGAATTAGTAGGGGGGGAACTTCTTTAATCCAAAAAAAATAGACTTGAGGTAGCAAATCAAGAGTTCCTACTATATTTAAAATAAAATGAATGTGTAAAGACTGTTGCACTTAAAAAGATCTTGGTGGGTTTGTTTTTGTTTTTGTTTTTCCAAGAGATCTAGGAAAAATGTTAAAAGCATAAAAAAAGCAAACTGTTAAACAGGTTACTCTCAAAGGAATAAAAAGCAGGTTAGTTAAAAAATTCTTCATCATAATATAAAAATCAGTTGATTCTACTACGCATTTAGAGAAAAAAGTAGTTACCCATGAATTCTATGGGGAAGATAACTAAAGAACTTGATTATATAAGAAAGAATTCACCAATTCGTCCCCTATTTTTCTTATACTTTAAGATTAAACCACTCAAAATAAACCAAAGGACAGATCACTTAGACATTACTCAAAATTAAGAACTAAAAAATGTAAAAGTTGGAAAGAATTTATATTGAGCCCTAAAACAAGATGTACCTAAACAAGGTAATTTTTCCTTGGCCACAAAATGAAATGGCAAAAAAATTTTCCAACAAGATGACATGTTTATAGTTTTTATAATTCAAGTTAAAATAATGAAGTGTGAGAAGCAGTAAGGTCTTTATCAATTTTCACAAAGGAGTATAAAATAAAGATGTTCCACTGCTGTAGGCTGGGGGAATTCAGTTATATCCTCAACTCACACTAAATGATGGATCTCAATAAATAGAAATATATATCATGTTTTTGGAAAAGAACACTTAGTGGCATAAATATAGCCCTCAGCAAATAGAAAACCATGAATCCTTGACGGAAATATTTCACAGAGTTATAAAAACCTCTTAGGGTTACCATATAAATTTTATGCAAGTACACTTCAAATCTCAAAGTGTGTGTATGTGTGTGTGTTTTAGGAGAGTGAGAGTGAAAAATGAAATGAGTTTAAAGTTCATCTGAAAAAATAAATGGCAGGTTAGCCAAAAAAAATTACGAAAAAGAAGCAAGCACAGGAGGGCTTGGCTTGGCTTACTACATATTAAAACTTACTGTGAAAACTGTTTATTGGCCCACATATATGCTCTAGAAATAAAATATTTTAAATATCTTCAGATTCCATCCTCGAAAATGGTAGCTGCATCACAGTACCTAATACAGTGACTTATACATAGTACATGCTTAATAAGTAGTGCTGGGTGAATTCTTGAATAGAAATGTAGATGATTTTTATTTTATCCTGTGAGCTGAATTTATTCAGTGTCAGAATTTCTGAGTAAAATATTAATATAAATGAATGACCTGCTTGTTCTGTACTTTTGTTTAGCAGGTCATATCATTCTGTGCCAACTCTTGAAAACTGTCAAAATAGTCTGCTAATCTTCACTTGTATTTTGACTCAAATCTAAGTGGATAATGATTGGACTCAAAAATATCTATTATACTGTTTCATGATTATAAATATTTCTATCATATGATTCTTTTCCCAAAAACTAATCTTTCATATCTATTTACTAAGGAACAAGATAAAAATTTTAATCCATATCATTCTATTAATGATTGTGTGAAAATGTTCCTAATAATTTTTGGTGCTTACAATATCTTCTATCCATTAATTGTTATATAATGGTTTAATTGTGATGACTTTAAAATATGAACACAAATTGTTTGATAACCCTTCCTTCTAAAGATGAAGCTATATCCCTTCCCCTTGAGTGATGGATTGGATTTAATGACTCACTTCTAGAGTATAGAATGTGGAAGGAGTGATGAGGTGGGATTAGGTCATAAAAGAGAGTGTGGCTTCATCCCTGCTCTCTCTAAGATCATTTGCTCTGGGAAGAAGCCAGCTGTCTTGTTATGAGGACACTTGAGAAGTTCTATGGAGAGATCCATGTGGCAAGGTATTGAGACCTCCTAACATCAAACCAGCAAGAATTCCACAATTAGTTTTGCAAGATATCTTAGAAATGTATCCTCCAGTCCCAGTCAAGCCCAGTCAAGTCTAAAATGACTGTACTCCAAGTTGAAGTCTTGACTGCAACATCTGAGAAACCCTGAGCCAGAACTACTAATCTAAGCCACTTCCAAATTCTCGAATTACAGAAACTACGAGATAACAAAGGTTTTAAGCTGCTTGGTTTGGGTGTAATTTGTTATGCCAAAACAGATAATACAAATATTATACCGTTGATCTCATAAAAGGCATATTGGCCGTTCTTTTTAAATGCTATAGAGAATTACGTGTATTAATTTCTGTGTTATGTCTTTCTCAAACTAGTTTGAAGCCATACACTCTGGACCATTTCAACATCATTATTTTAGAAGATTTTAAAGAAATATAGGATGGAAGGACTTTGATAGTGCTTTAGAGACTGCTGATTAAATGCTATGAACAGATTTAATAATCTAGAAAGAACTTTTCTTCTTAGCAAAAATAAAAACCCTATTTTAGAACAATTAGAAAATGCAAAGTAAAAAAATAAAACTCATAAGCAATCCTACACTCAGACATAACATATATCCTTTCATTGTACTGTGAAATATTTCCGTCAAGGATTCATGGTTTTCTATTTGCTGAGGGCTATATTTATGCCACTAAGTGTTCTTTTCCAAAAACATGATATATATTTCTATTTATTGAGATCCATCATTTAGTGTGAGTTGAGGATATAACTGAATTCCCCCAGCCTACAGCAGTGGAACATATTTATTTTATACTCCTTTGCGATTTAGATGCAGCAGGAAAAAAAAAGAACAAGCTACAGAAAACTGTTTATAGTTGTTTTGTGGCCTCAGAAAAGCAAAATGTTTAATTCCTAAATCCCGGAGAACAGTTTATATTCTTGGGGTGGATTGGGGAGGGGAGGGGAAGAGGAGGATTTTCTCCCGCGACGTTCTATTCTAACGCTTGCTCTAGCCGTCCACAGTACTTTTGGGTTCACTGGGCCGAACCAGATCTCTCAATAGATTTTACCCAAAACGCTAAGTGCGGGAGGCAAAGCCAGATGTACGAACATACCGCAACTCTAACCTCTAATAGCTCCTTCGTGGCAGGCGGGACACCCGCCCAGCGAAGAAATTAAAGAGATAGACCTGGTGCCTTTGTGTGGGGCGGGGTATTTCTGGCTGAGATCCGATTGCTGGAGCCAGCTACACCCACGCGTCAACTCCCTCTAGGAAACATCTTTATTCGACCTCCTCTCATCCAGGCCGCACCTCTTGCCCCAATTCCCTCACAGCATCTCTCGGTACCGTGTTTCATTAACCTCAGTCATTTTCCCACTCCCTACTAAGGGCCGCAGTTTTAAGAGTTACTGCCGCGTCACCTTAGCAACCGTGTCTCTAATGGGCGCCGGAAGAGGCTATGATCACGTGCTCCCTGAACTTCCGGATTTGTAACGTGACTTCCGGTTGTCAGAATTTCCCCAGAGACGGCGATTGCCGAGGAGGAAAAGCTGTGTGGCCCGAGGTCGCCGTGGCCCCAGGGGTGGTGGGCTCCGGGTGGGCTCTTCTCATCCTGCCCGTCTGCGATGCATCCGCGGCGCCCGGACGGATTCGATGGCTTGGGCTATCGGAGTGGTGCCCGGGATGAGCAGGGCTTTGGCGGCGCTTTCCCTGCAAGGTCCTTCAGCTCCGCGTCGGACCTGAGCCACTGGGTAACAACTCCCCCAGACATCCCGGGTAGCCGCAACCTGCACTGGGGCGAGAAGAGCCCGCCCTACGGTGTGCCCGCCCCCTCCACCCCGCTCGAGGGCCCAGCGGAGGAACGCTTTCCCGGCGGCGGCGGCGGCGTGCCCGGGCAGAGCAGCGGTGAGGGACCTGGGGCGCACTGTAGGGGCGGGTGGAGTGGGGAGCCGCAGCACGGGTCCTGCAGACCCCGGAAGCCGCGCGGAGGGTCCCGCCTCCCGGGCCTCCCGGCCTATCGCGCGCCACACCCTCTGCTCTCCTTTCGTCCTCTGCCCCTGAAGCGGGCCTCCTCCCGCTTCTTCACACCAATATTTTCTCCGGGATTACCTCCAAAAGAAGACGACTGCCTTAGCTGTGGTCTGCATGCTAGGATTTCGGAGGGTTTTGGCGTATTACAGTCCATGACCTGAATCAAGAAAGAAGGAAATGGTTTACTGTTTATTGGGAATCATGTGAAAAATACCTAATTGATCAACAGCTATATTTCCTTGAAATGTGGAAGGAAAGAGAAGTATTTCCAGCAAAGGCAGTCTTGGGCTCAAATCTGCCTCCACCATTCTTAAAAGCTGAGAGACTTTCTTAACCTCTGTGATTTCGTAGTGTTCTCATTTTTAAGGTGTGTAGAAGAATAACTCAGGGTTTTGTAAGAGTCAAAAAAATGAGGTGTGAGTAATGCCTAGTACAGTATGGGACACACAGTAGGCTAAAAGTGTATCTTCCCTTTTTCCATTTACTCATAGGAATTGTATCTGTTCTAGATCCCCAAACTACCCCTGTATTTTCCCACCTCCTGCTTTCTTTCTCTGACTTAACTCCACTAAAAAGTCAAAATCACTAAGAGATTTTCAAGATAAGACTTTGGAATCAAGACATAATTATTCTCTGTAGGATGTCAGAAGACTTTTTTAAAATTTCAACACTGTATGATCTAGATATTGTCAACATCTGCTGTATTCGTAAAATGGAAATAATGCCTGAATCTTCCCATTCTCCTGAAACTGTTAGAATAATAGATTATATCCTTAAATATTATGTATCTTCCAGACATAAATTGTATTCTCATTTCTTTGATTTCGACTTGGAAATACAGTAATATTTATTTGATTTGGGTTACTGGGAGGAATAGACTTCAAATGTCATCCAGTGAGGATAGATAGAGGAGGATTAGTGACTTACTCAGTGTCATACAATTAGTTTTTTCACTCTGTTTAGTTTTTTTTTTCTACAGGTCCCAGAAAGAGTGCTGGAAAGTTATTAATGATTGAAAATGCATGTACGATTGCTACACAGTTACCTTCTTAGGCAGTATAGCTGATGTTTTTATTTTTTCATAATGTATGCTTTGATGGTTACAATGAGGAGGAGCTCTTAATAACCAGGGTTTTGTGGGGGTTTTTTGCAGCAGTTTAGAGGCTGGTGAATAACTTTGCAAAGAGGATAGAAGCCTGAGAGACTTACACAGTTAACAATAGTAAACCTTCCTAACACCTTCCAGAAAATGTCAGTGGTATTTTCTGTTAATATTAGCAGATGACCTGTACACACACAAAAAGGGAAAAGCTGAAAGATGGAAAGTATCTTAATTGGGCAAAAGAAGCTTCTCTCTACCTTGCACGTTTTTCAAGGCAATAGTGAACCAAGTGGTTTCCCCAGAGACTGTTTACGTGACCTTGTTCTGTCTGTCAGGGAATAGTGAGGGCATTACTTCATTCAAAAGAGCAGAGATGAGAGGGAGGGATTGGAGAAGAGAGGGGAGAGAGAAAAGAGGATGAGAGAAAAATTATCCCTTGTGAATATTGTATTATAGCTGAAATTTAATGTCTGGTCTCTTGGGGTTGTGATATTTCACCATTATGATTTTAAGTTTTCCAATTAAGGAGAAAAATGTTTTATTTTCTGTTTTGACATATGCATAGGAATTTTCCAGCTGTAAACTCTTCTAATAAGACTATAGATATGCCATCAGCTATACTGCATATGTACGCCGTAGTCTATCACCGAGACCTAATTAAGCAGCTACTATCAAAGTATTTAAAACTTGGGGAAATAGAGAAGAGAGCCTTATTTACCCATTTCAGTTACCCTAAGTGCTCTTTCAATTTAATAAATTTCATGGGTTTTTTTGCTTGTAACTAGTGGCTTAACATAAATGCTCTCCATCAGTAACAGTGAAGGACGAATTTTACAACATGGGAGGTAAAGTTGGTGAAAGTGTCAGAGTCTTCTCTAGAAAAAATTTTAAATTATTTGTAGTCAGAAGTTGAAAACTGGTAGCCTTTAGATTCTACCTGCAAATGTGTTTGATTTGGTCCACACAACATTTTAACGCTTTTTAAAATAGTTGCTAGTATTTTAAGATTGGAAGATGCTATAAAAATGAGAATATCTCTTTAGAAAAATCACAGCTTTGAAACCTTGGACTCAGAGTCCCATGTGGCAACAATGGATTGGAGCTGAAAAGCAGTTGGGCCTTTAGAAGGTCTACACCTTGCAACTTGCCACAAGCCTCCACAGAGCTCTTCACTTCCTCAGATGGCCTCTCTGGCCCCTATCAGAATTTGATTTTGGTACATGGAGTTTAAATGAATATCATGTTAAAAAGAAAATACTTTTTGTTGTTTTCACAGTAAACCTAAATAATGGTTATGAGTAATTTTATTCCTTCTGTTTTAGAACAGCTGAATAGATTTGCTGGATTTGGTATTGGACTTGCAAGGTAATTTTGTCTAAAGATTTTTAATTCAAGTTTTTATTTAAAGTTCTTTCTTTAATGTAATTTATAATGGTAGGTAATTAGCATTGCTTTCTTTAGAGCAGTAGTTAAAACATTGAAAAATATTTTGCAGAAAAAAATTATTATTTAAAATCGATAACTTGATTTTTTTTTCCACTAAGGATAGAGAATAGTCATTCAATTTTATAAACACAAAATAATTTTATAAGGAATATTGTAAGAAGTTTCATGTGTCTACCCAAAGAATAAAATAAAATCTAATCTTGTCTCCCCTTCCAAAAAAAAGTAATTGTGCATTGAACCTTTTTGCTGAACATTAGAATTATAACAAGATATTTAGCAACATAGCATTTAGGTTTTACTTACATGGCCATTAAAATCCATATAACTTAAGTGCAAAGTACATCAAAACCAAAATTTACAGAATTTATAGGACAGATGGCTCTTCTGATAAGAACTTTGTTCATAGGACATCCTCTGAAAGAAATGGAAAGGGGCATTTAAATTGTCTAGGAAAGAAGTTTTCCATATCAGGCATACAAGATGTAGTTTCATCTTTATACTGTACTTATTAATATTATATGTTGTTGCTTTTGCTTACCAGTTTGCAAATCTGGCTTTAGTTTTTTTCATATTGAACCTTGTTATTGGTACAACGATTTGCAAACATGTCTAGACATTTGAAAACTTTTTTTTTGTAATTTTAAGAAAAATGCATAATTTAAATAATGCATGATTCTTCAAGAATAAATTCAGATTTATATGTGTTGTAAATTAAATGTTATAAATTATTCTTTTATAGTCTTTTTACAGAAAATGTACTGGCCCATCCCTGCATTGTTCTACGCCGCCAATGTCAGGTAAATGTACTTTCTATGATTTTCTAAACAGTAATCCTAACCCTGATTTGAAGTACAGACCTCAGATAAATGACTGAGACCATGTAACCATTATCCCATGTGACATGCACCAAAATCTATAATATATCAGTTCTCAAACTTTTTGGTCTTTGAAAGCTCTTAAGTCCTAAACATTATTGAGGTCTCCAAAGAACAATTGTTTATATGGATTATATCTATCAATATTTGCCATTTCAGAACCCCAAACTGGAAAAATTTATGCATACATATATATATATATATATGTTTAATTCACCAAAATATTAATAAACTCATTAAATATTGACAAATAGCTTTTTTATGAAAAATCACTATTACTTTTTTGAAAATATCTTTAATGTCTGGCATAATAGAAGGCAGCCAGATTTTCACATCTGTTTCTATAGTCAATTTGTTGCAACACTTTGTTTTTGAAAGAAACAAGAGGTAATTGGCAGATATTCTTCTTTGATACTACACCAAAACTCAGTAAGTGGTAACTTTTTAAAAGTTATTTGCAATGTAAAATCTGAAACCACGTCAATTAACTTTCTATACCCTGTTACATTAAAATCTATTGATTTGTACTTCATGTTGAATAGATTTTTTACGCATGCATGCTTCTGTTACATCATGCATTGATTAATTGAAAAATATTGATTTACTGAATTATATAGATCATCGAAATGTTATGACATTTGATTTTATAGTATCAAAAGAACACCATCATTAAAATCGCTACCAATCTCACCAGAAAAGTGTTTCAGTTTTCATATGATCTTGATAGTGGATATAGGTTTTCCAGAATTATAATTTTTGCTTGTAAGCTCAAATTTATCATTGGCAACAAATACTGTTGTTGTTGTTGTTGTTGTTTAATCAACAAGCCCACTTTGTTCAGTTTTAAAAACATGTTGCCCCAGGTGTGAATAACTATATTCTGTTAGTTTTTCCAGAAAAAAATGGTGATCCATGAAAAAAGTGGTTAGTTCAGGCTCACAACTCCATCGGACAAGTTCTTTTCCTTATGACAGCCATCTTCATTATGCAACACACAAAATATTAATTAGAAAGATGATGTGTACTCAAGAGTCAGCATTTTATAAAATAAATGTGTCTTACTGCTTCACCAAGGGCATTCTTTAGGCAAAGTGGCTTTTGCCTCTTTATAAGTGAATCGGATAAATAATACAATAAGTACAAAAATATAGTTTGGTGCCACTGCCTTCATTCATGCTACGGAGTGAGTAATTTTACCCACCATTGCTTTTGCAGTATTACTGAAAATGTCAACACAATAAAAAGGCAGATGATGCCTTAGTATCAAGAAAATAATTTTGAACTTGTCAATCCCCTGAAAGGGTAATGAGGCCCTTGAGGGCTAGTGGACCACACTGGCAAAAGCTCCTATAATATAACTTATCTTCTTTGAAAATTGAGTTAGACAAGATAGAAGTAGTTAAAAATTAAGCTATTTATGCTTAGCACCAAAAAGTAAGCATATAGAGAGAAATAGCTATTTAAATAGCACTAACAGTGTTATGTACACTAGAACAGTGAATTTCAGGCATATATTTTACATTGTGACAATATCACACTGTGATCCAGTATATACTTATATATGAGTAACTTTAAAAAATGTTTTAGCAAATAATACCTTCAGAATGTATGATGCATTGTGATACTTTCTTTTTTATTATTTCACTTAATAAGTTTTAGTTCTGACCCCCTATACTGATTTCAAAATTTACCAATTGTTTGTAGCTTGTTATTGCTTGCCATTGGTAGACAGGAATCTGCTGTTCCCTGAGTTCTTTGTGGTTCCTATGTGTTAATGGCATGAGCATTTTGACACACTGAATGTAACTCTGGTGTTTAAGGAAACATAAATATCAAACACCAAGGCCCTCTTTATTATATATTCTACATTACTATGTATATCACACATTGGTCTTCAGGGCTGTATTTGTATAACCTCATGTACTGTACTTTTAAGTTATTTAAAGCACTTTCAAGAGTGATTTTGCTTATGTGTAATTTAGGCTGACTTTAGAATTGAACTTTCATTTATGCTATGACTCACTGTATCTTTCATGCGTTTTTATTTCTTAACAAGGCAGTAACAGAAAATAATCATGAAGTATCTTTTTTTTCAGGTTAATTACCATGCTCGGCATTATCATCTCACTCCATTTACAGTCATCAATATTATGTACAGCTTCAACAAAACTCAGGTGAGAATTAGTCTGTACATTCTATTAAAGTTATTTGTAATGTGCCATTTTGCCTTAGTAATAATTAAAGCAACAATAATTCCTTTTAGTTATTAAAGATATTGTAACTCTTATACTAAAACTAACTTAACATGATCATGACATCTTTTTGATATCACTGAATAATCAGTAAATTCACACCTTTGCCAAAATTAATTAAATATTAGGGGTATTTAATCCTAGAGATACTTAATTAATTGGAGTGTTTATCTTCACCTAAATGTAGGCCACCCAACAAATATTAAAATAATGATAGGACTGACTTTAGTTGTAGTTCTTTACTAAAATGTCCTTTTGAATAATGCCTTACTGGAAAACATCAGTAAACATTCAATATCAAGTTTTATTAAGACCTTTGTTTGGTTTCTTTTTTAGGCATTAACAGAAATAACCATAAATTTTGTTCATTTTAGGGACCAAGGGCTCTTTGGAAAGGAATGGGAAGTACATTTATTGTTCAGGGAGTCACACTTGGAGCAGAGGGAATAATCAGTGAATTCACACCTTTACCGAGGTACCTTTTTGGCATTTTCTCAGATTAGCTTCATATTAAATATATGACAAAATATGATAGTTGCTAAAAATACCTTGAATTTGAAAACTTGCCTGAAGTAGCTAAGAGAAGAAACTGAGAATAAATAATTAATTATATCTTATGGAATTAGTATGTGATAAAGAAAATGCTTCCTGGTCTAATATCTATTGAGCTCTTTCAGCTCCTACTGCTATATATCAACAATTATCAACTAAGGAACAAACCTGAGTATGTGAGCAATTCCTGTTATTTAAGTGGCTAGTTTGGTGAAGGAGACACATGTAAGCAAATTTTAGTACATCGTGATTAGTGCCGTAATTAAACAAACCCCTTTCAGAGCGCAGGGGACGCTTTACGTGGATTTATTGGCAGAGATTTTTTTAACAGCCTGAAATCTGAGCTAGATCTGGAATTATGAGTAGGAAATAACTTGGCAGAGAAGGAGAGCAAGTAGAGGTGACAGCATGCCCAATTTTGTGGAAGTTGGAAGATCCAGGTGATAAGAAGTCTTGTGCTTAGAATATTGGGCATGTGTGGAGTAGAATAACATGAAAAGAGGCTGAGGTGCTAGACTAAAGCATGGTTCTGCCTTTGTAAGTGACTTAGGCTTTATTGTCTATACAGTTGGGAATCTAAGGGGGGGATTGTTTCTTTTTGTTTAATATATGGGTTCTTTGATCAAGGATTTCTCAAGTGGCTGTGTTTTTTTAAAACATGGAGTGTTGTAGACAGAGACTTACGGAGAACTGTTACAGTAATCTAGGCCAGATGGAGAAGCGTCTGAACTCTGGAGTAGAACAGAAGGGAGGAGCTGGATAAACATTTCTGAAGTATAATAGATAATTGGTGATAGATTGGGAACGGGATTATGGGAGAGTGAATTAGCAGCAGTGACAGATTTCTAGATTGGAATTGAGTTGGAGAATTCATAAAGAAGAGTAAGTTGGAGTGGGAAAGAAGATAAGGAATGTAACTGTCAATAAATGAACTTTGAGGGACTTCCCTGGTGGTCCAGTGGTTAAGAATCCGCCTTCCAATGCAGGGGACGCGGGTTCGATCCCTGGTCAGGGAACTAAGATCCCACATGCCACGGGGCAACTGAGCCCGTGTGCTGCAACTACCGAGCCCGCGTGCACTAGAGCCCGAGCATTACAATTAGAGAGAAGCCCGCACGCCACAACGAGAGATGCCCGCGCACTGCAACAAAGATCCCACATGCTGCCAACTAAGACCTGATTAAGCCAAATAAATAAATAAATATTTTTGGATAAATAAATAAAGTTTGAGATTCATGCAAGACATCTAGGGGGACATGCCTAGTAGTGGTTGGAACTGTGGATCAGAGTCTCAGAGACAATTTGAAGCTGGAGGCATAGCTTTGAATGTTGTGGCACAAAAGTGACAGTTGAAGCTTTAGGATGGATGAATTTCCCTAAGGAGGACGTGTAGACTAGATGACAGAGAGTGGACAAGGACAGAATCCTGGGCGATGTGTGAGTGCGTGTGTGTGTGTGTGTGTGTGTGTGTGTGTGGTAGGAGAGGTAATAGAGGGGAGTAGTAAGAGATGTTCACAAAAAAAAATTAACAAGAGCAGTAAGCTGTAGGACAGTGGTGGCCTGCAAGCCAAGAGAGGAGAATCAGAATTGTAGATTCTTTTGGAGGGAGAGGGTAGAGAAATTGGAATGTTTGCTTCTGGGTATATTTTCTCTCTGAAACAGGATACAGGTGAAAGAAGGATGAGTTCTGAGGTGATTTAGATAGAGCATAAGAACAATGATAGACATTTGAGACAGTCACAGCTATGAGTAACAGAAAGGGAACCTTACAAGGAATACATGAAAATAATGTTAAGAGATAATGTTGGAGATCATAAATTTGTTTAGGTGCTATTTGGCAGGACTCTGTGATTTTCTGTATCAACAGTAAATCCCAGGGATGGAGTTAAAGACCGAGTGGTTTGTTATTCCAAAATTGGCCCCTGGCAGGGTGAATTTTTTGGATTGACAAGGAAGTGTGAGGTAGTTGAAGGTGCAGCCACTAGCATCTCAATCTGAGAATCAGTCTTTGTAGGGAAGGAAATAAAGGCAGAAGAGACTGATACCAGGCTTTTTGCCAGTGTGATTGCTTTCAAAGGACCACATAGCTTTGAAGTTCCTTTAACACAGCTTTGCTGAGTGTTACAGAGAAAACAAAATGTTTTGTCAGCTAAGTTTCTCCTCTCATACTTAAAAAAATCTGAATTTCTGCCCTTGGCTAACTTTATTCACCCCATCGTTTTTCATATCACGGGATAAGATCAAAACTTAGTACTTGTCACCAAATGTTCTTGAAGTTCTCCCACAAACACAAAATTCTATAAAAATTTAACAAAATTCAGTAATTTCTATACGGCAAAGAGTAAAGAATTCTGTATTTGCAGTCAGAACACTGTTGGTCCTGACTATTCCACTCTTTAGTTCTGGGACCTTAGGCAAATAACACCATTTCTCTAAAGCAGAGATGAAATAGTAACTTTAACTTCAGGTTGAAGGGAAGGGAAAAGAGAAATGGGAATGAGAAGGCACAAAATTTTGTTAAATTTTATTATCTAACTTTCTTAGTCTGTAGACATACAGACACATCAGTTGTGTGGGTATGTATTGTCTCTTGGTCATTTTGAATCTTATTAAAGAAGACAGAAAAGGTTATCTTTGTGGTATTCTACTTGGGTTAAACTTTTGTGGTAAACCTCACTCATTACTTCATTTATTTATTTAGCTCATACTTCCTGAGTCCCTACTGTGTGCTAGGTTCTGTGCTAGAAATCAGGTATACAGTGAGGAGAAGAAACAAAAGGTACCTGTGACCATGAAACTTGGGATCTAGTGTAAGGGACATATGTTAAGTAAAATAATCCCACTAATGAATGAATAATTACAAACTGAGACTTGTTCTCTAAAAGAAAAGAATATGGTTCTATGACAGTATTAGAGTGTTAGGAACAGTGTCCCTAATAAAATGACACTTAAGCTGAGATCCGAATGGCATTCAGGAGACACAGACCAGTTGGTGCAGAGGCAGTGCGGCAGGGGGAATGTGGAGAATTCCTGTAATTGAGGGAAGGCTCATAGGGTTTGAGCTCAGAGAGCAGGATGGAGAGCAAAAGCCAATCTGTGCTTGGCCTTGTAGGCCACTTTAAGAATATTGAGGAATTTTAAGCAGGAGTCAATGACATGATCAGATTTATGTTTTTAAAGGGTCATTGTAAGTGGAGATGAAAAGATTGCAGGAGGAGCAAAGTAAAGAAAAGGATACATGTTCATAAGCTATCACAATCTAGGTGAGAAATTTGGTAGGGTGGTATCTTTTGAGATGGATGTAAACGGATGATTTTGAGATATATTTAGGTAAAATTGATGGAACTTGGTGATGGATTAAAGTTGGTTGATGATAGACAAGGTGTTGAGGATGACTTCTAGGATTTTGGCTTGTGTAACTAGATGTCAAATAAAGCCATTCTCAGACATACAGTGTAAACTTTTTTTTTTTTTTAATTCTAACTTATTTGGGCAAGGTTGACTTTTCTTGGGGGAAAACTAAGTCATAGCAGGCACAGTATTAAAGCAGAAACCCAAAGCATTTCACAGAAGTTACCACTTGAGGAGGATGAGCTCTAGGGTCTCTGAGACTGAGGTTCACGGTGATCACTAGGTACAATAGGTGAGACAGTCTGGATTCACCAATATTTTTTTATACTGATTATGATCACATCTGAATTTGTGATCTGATCACATTATAGTTTCTCAGTATTTATTACTTTTTTAAAAAAATGTATAAAGCCCAGGATCATCATCTGTGATCTCTTTCTTTATCTACTGTTCAGATCCCTCCTAAATCCTTCCCCAGACCCTCCCCCAGGTGGAGTGAGTTAGACTTTGTGTTGCTCTACCCTGAAGTACCCTTTCCTTTCATGTGGCATTTCTCAAATCATTAACATAAGGAGCACCTCTAACCAAGGCTACCTGTATAGTTCAGTCTCTCACAGAATCCATTTAGTTGAACTCCAGCTTAGTTTGACTCATCTCACATTTGTAGTTGAACCAGTACCGTTTTACTGTTTTCTCCTCATGTTGTCTGTTTCTCCTAATGACTCCTCTGAATTCACTGACTTTAAACACATTCCATTTTAAATACAATGAACTCTTTCTCCAGTTCAATAGATTTCCTTTCTCATTAAGTTCTCAATTAGGGAACAGTAAAAGAGTCTAAGAGTAAGAAAGAAAAGTCATAAGTTTGATTTTGGACAAGTTCATTTTGACACAGAGAGAAGTCTAAACTGAAGATAATAGATTTGGGAGGTTCTGAAGCATCATCTTGGGTAAGATTGCCTGGGGAAGGAATGTAACTTATATAGTAAGAAAAGAACAGGGCTTGAGCCTTTAGGAGCTCCAGAATAGGTTGCTGAGTTAAGAATAATGCCCCTGCAAAGGAGTCAAAAGTAGAGACCAGAAGAGAGGAGAAAAACAGGGGCAGGGAGTGCTTCCAGACGGAGGGAAGAACACAAGTGCATGTTGGCTGCTGAAAGGTCAGATAATGCACAACCTTAAAACTGCCTGTTTGATTTAGTGATGTGGAGGTCATGGGGACCTTGGCAAGAGCTGTTTTCGTAGAATAATAGGGTAGAAGCCAATTTGGAATGGGTTCAGAGGTGAGTGGGAAGCTAGGACATGGAAATAGCAAGTTGAGACAGTCCTCTGTGAAGAGGAGAGATGAAGAGAAGGAGCTGGAAGATGAGGGTCTTGGGTTAGATTGAGAGAAGATTTTTTTTTTTAAGAGGGCAGTTGTTTGAGCACAGGAAAATAAGAGGCAATGGAAAGTAAAGACTGTATAAATAGAGCGTTATTTAAAAATTCTGTTGCTTTTGTGTATTGATTATGCATGGGAGTATGTGTGTTAGTCTGTCAAATGAAAAACTGATAAAAAGCAAGTCACTTCACTTAATTTTGTTGCTCATTTGAAGGGCAGTTTTTGCTTGTGAAAATAGTGAGTTAAATATACTTATATATTTTGGTATATGATGATGAAATATAAAAAGGTTTAATCACAAGTAGATTTTTACACTACCCTTTTTCCTGAAGCATTTAATTGTGCTAATTTAAATTTCTAGAGCTGTGGCAATAAGTTTTACACATTTTATAAAGGAGTAGAAAGCAGATACCAGGAAGAGCGTCTCAGGTTTTTTTTTATACTTGATTCTAAATTTCTTTTTTCACTCTTTTTACCTTAATCCTAATGATCTTACGAACTGGCAGCAGTACTTAGTATTCAAAGGAAAGGAGGCTCAGTCCTTACAGAAATTCAAGTCACAGACCCATCTATCCATAATGTTAATGGAGTGTGCAAACTTAATGTCATAATAACCTGTGGTAACCCTTTCTGAGTAATAGTAAGAGTAATAGCAGTGCCCAGAAGATTTACAAAACTTTTAGCATATTTTGTTTATAATATTTTGTTTAGCATATTTTGTTTTATAATCATAAAGTCACTGTCAGTAAGTTAAGTAGCCTAATCTTTTTTTTACAATTTTCATCTTAATCATTAAATGTCATTCCAGCTGTATTTTTCGGTAGTTGTTCAGGCCTCATATAGTATTCTGGTATTAATTTAATCAGAATGTGACTCAGAACACTCTCTAAGGTCTTATATGAATCAGAGATGGTTGTTCTGTTGTCTAAAAGTTTCTCTGCAGACCTTTCAGTCTCCTAGAAAAATGTAGAAAAGTTCACATACCACCCATGCCATAAGCGTACTGAATTTGTTTTTAGAGCACTTACATTATCAGTGATTAATTTCCTTTACCTTTTTAGTATAAAATATATTCCTTTGTCTCCTTATGATTGTCATACTTACTCATTTCAAATAGAAAATGTTTTTCTCAGGTTCCTGCTGTGGCCGTGGTACATGGGTGCCAATGTCATCAGGGGAGCAGGTGGCAGCCAGTCTCCCCTTTATTTTACATTTTCCTTTTCTCTGTTACTCTGCCTTCCTCCCTCCCCTGCCCTCCCTTCCATCCCCTCTGTCTGCCTTTTCATTCCCCCCACCACCACCTCCTTTTTACTTTCCCTTTTATTTTCCATGTTCTTTTCTCCTTTTTGACTTTTCTCTTGATATAACTTTCTCCCTTTTTGTTCTTCATTCAGCTTGCCTCTCTTCTTTTTCTTCTCTCTTTTCTGCTTTCCAAAGGTAACCTAAATAGTAGGAATCACGCAGTCCTAGACCTTGGTTTCAGACCTGGCATTCTGCCTCTCTCCTTTGAACATATCCCTGTGATCTTTTTGAGCTTTATTTTTCTCGTAAGTAAAAGAAATAAGACAGTACCTGCTCTGCTTATCTCACAGGATTCCTTCTTGTATCAAATGAGATGAGAGGCAGTACAGGCAGATAGTATAGACTTCAAGTCATACGGACCAGGGTTTAGACCCAGTTGCACTGCTAACTAGTTGCATGGCTTTGGGTAAGTTATGAACCATCTCTGAGCCGATTTCCTCATCTGTGAAATTGGGGGTTATAGGTTCATTGTGAGGGTTAGAAGTAATTTATGCAGAGTGCTTTGCACAATGCCTGGCATATAGTAGGAGCTGAAAAAGATAATAGAATATAATAAAGGTCACAAAAGTAATGTCATCTTAATAAGTAAAGGCACTTTGAAAATTAGGGGCTATACAAATGTATGTGTCATTCTGCATTACAGTTACTTAATTTTGTTTTGTTTTCTAATTCTCATTCTTACATACATTTTAAAGCTTTTTTTATTCCTTTATCCTGTTTTATTGTTTCCCTTTCTCTTCCCCGTCCATTGTTTTCCTCAGTCTATCATTTTTGTATCTTATCTAATGTCTCATGTTCATTTTTATAATCAGTTATAACTCTTCCTCCTCTGTCATCCCCTTCTGTCAGCACATACAGAAAGACCTTCTATGTTTTTTCTCTTTTCAACCCACTGTAATTGTTTGATGGGTCCCAAAAAGGAAAGTGTTCATCATGAGACTATATTTCTCCTACAGATTAAAAGAAATTAAAAATTGATTACTTTTTTAAAGCTTAAGCTAATTCAAGATGTTTTAGAAAACATGGATTTTATTTTATTTATTTTTTAGGGAGATCTCACATAAATGGAATCCTAAACAAATAGGAGAACACCTTCTACTGAAATCGTAAGTATCAAAAGCAGCATTTATATTGAAATTTACATCCATTTTTATAGTGTTAGAACTGAAAAAAAGCTTATTAAATAAACAAAGTGAAGGAAAGTAGAGCAATGAAATATTTGTGGGACTAGAACTTAATCAGAAAAGTAACATAGAGTTTAGGAATAAAATCCTGAAATATATGTTATCTTTTAAATAACCCTTCTAATTTGAAAGGCTAAAATCACAACCTAATTTTTCTTTGTGTTCTTAGGAAGTTAGCAAAGATCTTCAACTTGTTAAACCTGAATTGCCAGGAAAATTATTACTCTTATTATTATTATCATTATTCTCTTAGTAAGCAGACATACAAATTTATTTGTATGGTGATGAGTAAACTCAAAACCTTAGTGTCATTAAAACATAGTCCTAAAGGCACTTAGTGACTTTACAACACTGACCATTTTTATAGATTAGAATTTTACTCTTCACTTTTTAATTTTTTTTGAAGATTGGGAATTGGAAATCCCCCAGCTTGCTGGCTCCCTCTGTGGGACATTCCAGCACATTATTACTTAGTGATGTTCCATTCACCTTGAAAACCACTACTTGCCAGGACCTGTCCCATAGGGTTAGGTAAGTCCCACCTTGACATTATTTTAAATAACTATATTTTGCAGGCTTGCAAAGTTGTAATATTACTATGTCTAAATAGTGGCAATAGGAGGCAACTTTGCAAAGCTGTACAATATTGTTTTTTAATAATAAAAAGGGACTTCACTTACCATGGAAGACTGGCTTAGCTCTGCTGGGTGGGAAATCTGGGAATGGATAATGATAATAGATGGGACAATAGCAGAACAGTAGCCTTGTTCAGATATCACTAAAAAGGCAAGCAATGGAATGGATCCCTCAACCTAAATTTTAGGTATCAGATTTACAGGCTACATTAGCTATGTGCAGGTAGACGTCCAAACAGTGAATCATAAACAAGCCTACATTTTACTGGTTTAAAATAATTTTCTTTACAGGCTGTCACTGTGTTATTATTAGTACTTAATTTTTCATCTCTAATTGTTGAGTAAAGCATCTTATGTTACAGTCTCTGAAGTATCTTTAGGCTATAGATATTAATAGTTAAAAACCTTGAAGATATTATTCAAGCTTGAATATAAATTATGTTGATGTATTAATGTAGATATTAAAAAATTTAGTGTAAGCATCTTGTTTCAGTATACTGATAAGTTTGTTTTAATTTCTACAGCCTAACTTATATAGTGGCAATGCCTTTTTATTCAGCAAGTCTAATCGAAACAGTACAGGTGAGCTATTTTTTCCTGTCATTTTTTAAATTAAAAATGTTTTTGGAATATTCAGTATATTGTGTATGTCTGATAGTATAACAGAAAAATTTAAGACAGTATCCTTCTAAAAAAATTTTTTTTTCTCAGATACCATACATATATCAAAGATTATATACTAGGCATATTGGTGGTGTGTCTGTTTCCTTTGCAGATTTACTTCACACTTTTAATTCTTTTTATCCCTTACACAGGCAGCTGTACTCTTCATTCAGATATCTCAGAAACCAGCCTATGACCTGCTCTGAATACAAAAAAATCTATAGGGTTGTCTTTTGTTTTTGTTTTTTTCTCCAACTTTTTAATAACTCAAATAGTTATGGCTTATCAGAAAATAAATTACTAATTACCTGAACATAAAACATGATGGGTAATCATCCTAACAGTGAGAAGGTGGTCCCCATAGGTAGTTTACTAACAGCATTCTTTTTAAATATGCCTTTTAAGGAACATTTGATGCTATGGTGTTTAGTGTATACTACAAAGCGAAAGCAATCTCCTGCTAGCATTTTAAATTGTTTCACTATTTCTAACCACATGGTGGCACTTCAAGTACATTGAATTAATGTACTTTCTCACATACCGTTCCTGCATTTAAAACTGTAAAAGAGCTAGCTTAACTTTACCCTGTACACAAAATCCAACTAACTGTCTACCACATGTCTTCTGTCTCCAGCATCATTCTCTAGCATATTTTTTTCTTTGTCATAATCAGTGCTTATGAGTTTCCTCTCTATAAAACCTCACTGGATCAGCCTTTCCTTTTCTAATTACTCTTTTCCACTTAATTGTTTCTCTGGCCATATCGTTGTTTTTCTTTTTTTTTTTTTTTAAAGGCAGAAAAAACTTTATTCATGCATAAACTCGTAATGACCCCATCTGCCTGCACAACTTTAGAAACATTGACTTATTACAATACAAATTGGACCAAATGGTGAAGGAACTCCAGAACCATCACAGACCTTTCTCGCTTCACTACACGGTGCAGTGGAGCACGGCACAAATTGAGGAAGGAAGTCCTTTATGTGTTTCACATTTACCTGCTTGCCTTCAAACCCCAGGGCAGAGATTCAGTTGGGGGTGGGTTGGGGGCAGAACCTATTGTTGATTTTTTATGTGTTTATTTTTTAGAATTATTAACTGAAGTTAACATCTTGCTACCCAAATATTGTCTCCTATCCCCTTGCATTTGGCAATGTGAAAGGATATAACCTTTGTATGGGGCTGCAGTTTACAGAATTATCACTTTATGATATAGCCTCATTTTATAGATAAGGGGAAAAAAATAGCAGGAAGATAATTATTTAAGGAAAAACAACGAAACAGCGTGATATATTGGGGTAAAACAAGTTTTAGCTTTGTTCAGACCCATATCAGTCACATTTCTCTACTTAAATTAGACCTGTGACTTTAAGCAGATGTCCTGACCTTTCTTAAATCTTAATTTTCTCATATATAAAATGGGAATAGTATTTTATTAACTGAATTATAAAAATTAAGTGAATTATTTATGTAAAGTGCCCAGCTCACTCTATGTTCATTTTGTTTTGTTTTTTTTAACCAAAATGCCCTGTTCTTTTCTGCCCCAGGTTCCACCTGCTGACCGCCTCCTTTTGACTCCTTTTGTCTGATTTTCTAGTTCTCTTTTTTTTCCTTCAATTTCTACTCTCTCGAACATCCTCCTTTTCGTTTAGTAACCTCTTACCATCTCCTCTCCTGTAGCTCCAAGGCACAATCCTTGACCCTCTCTGCTTTGTATCCCATATTCACTGTCCTGGAGAACTTATTTACTTGCATGAATCCTTTTAACTCTCACCTTTATATGAATCTAAAAATTATGAATGTCTTGATTTTCGTACTTCTTTCATCCTTCATAACCAATCAGCCATCATGCCTTCTCAGTTCTAACTTCAGGGAGTATCTGAGATTGTCTGCTCTTCCCCACCGATAGGCCACCATTCTCTTTCCTTCTTGTTACATCAGCTTCTTTCTCCCTACCATGTTCAGTGGTTTTTTGCCTGTCTGGGGAGCTCAGATCTCTTTGAGAACAGTCTTTCCCTTGAAAAATACACATTTATATATAGATCTCCTAAAGAACACCACCATTCTTCAATATGAACTTCCTAGTGATCTGTTGTCTTTACTAAGAATCTTTGTTCTGTTTCCTGCATTTTAAAGTCCATTCTACATATTCATGCAAGATTAGTGTTCTTAAGTTGCAGTGCTTATATCCTTTTGCTGATTAAGGATCCACATTGACTCATATTCTCTAAGATCAATTTCGGACTTCTCAGCATAGTATTAAATCAAGGTTTTTACTGACTTTACCTTTCAGCTAATCTTTCTTAACTGCTAATTTTTTTTAAAAGCTCATTTTAAAATTTAAAATTTTAAATAAATGAATTAAATTCATTTATTGAGTGCTAACCTATATCAGGCACTGTTATAGACCCTGGGGATAACATAGCAAACAAAAACTTTCTGCCCTCATGGCATTTACATTCCTGTGGGGAAGATGGACATAAACAAGAAAAACAAAAGGATACTTCATGGTGCTAAGTGCTAAAAAATAAAACAAGGAAATTAAATAAGATGTGTAATGGGTAGCAAGGGATGTTACTATTTTTTTAAGATCAGGAAAGTTCTCAGAAGCAAAAGTCATTTGAGTAAAGGTCTGAACATAAGAACTACATGGATATTTGGGAGAAGAACATTCTAAGCAGAGGGAAAGCAAGTGCAAAGGCCCTGAGGTAGGATTATATCTTATGTGTTTGAGGAGCAAAAAGAAGGCCAATACAGTTGAAGCTGACTAAGGAAGGGAGAACAAGAGGAGATGAGGTCTGAGAGGTAAGAGGGAGAGAGATCACACAGGACACTGAAGATCACTGTAATAATTTGGCTTTACTTTGAGGGAGATGGAAAGTCTTTGGTAGGTTTGAGCGAAGAGTGACATGATCTAACTTATGTCTTTAATAGGATCTATTTGGCTGCTGTATTAAAAATAGACTGGAATGGGAAGGGGGCCAGAGGCAGGTAAATGGATTAGGTTAGGTGAGCTCATTTTAGTCTCATGGTTTTAAATATGTTCTCGTCACTGTAAACTCTCACATTTGTACATGCAGCTCAGACCTTTTCCTTGTAGTCTAGATTATAAACTCCACTTGGAGTTTACACCTTAGACTTAACACTTCTGAATTCTTGATCTTCTCCCCCAAATTGCTACCACAGGAATATTGTCCAACTCAGTAAAAGGGACTGCTATTCCTCCACTTCCTCTGGCCAACAGCTTTGAGGTCATCCTTGTCTTCTCTTTTTCACACCCCAAATCAAATCTACCAGTAATTCCTATTGGCTATAATTTTAGGATAAAAGCACAGTTGCAGCATTTTATTTCCTTTGCAACCTGCTAATCCAATCCACCGTCATATCTTTAACTGGTTTCTCAGCCTCTGCTCTCATTCTCCTCTACACAACAGCCAGTGTAACATAAATTGTATCTTACCCATCTTATGCTTAAAACCAACTAGTCACTTCCCATCTGACTGGAGGCCAAGGTCTGCACAGTGGCATGGTATGGCCCCTGACTACCTTTTTAACTTCATTTTTTGCTGTTCTCTTCTTCAGTCATTGCTGCAGCCAAATTGGCCTCTTAGTTGTTCCTTTTCTGCCTGTCCGTGCCTCTGTAACCAGTATCACAAACTTCCTAATACGTATCCCCATAATTGTAAAACAGCAGAGACAATGCAGATGATAATGACTCACGTTTATTGAGTGTGTTCTGGGTACCAGGCCTTTTTTCATTTAATGCTCCCAGCAACTCTGTGCATAAAAGGTAGGTAGGCCTAATTCCATTTTTATAGAACATTAAACTGACTCTTAGGAGAAGTTAAGTAAGTTGCCCATGGTCACGTGACCAGTAAGTACATAATAGAGGTGGGTTTTAAAGCAGTGCTTAAGAACTCCGAGCACTGTGCTACCTCTTCAATGTCATGTACAATATTTGTTGCTTTTCAAAATGTGTCCTAAGGAGGTTCTTGAGGGTGGGGAAACCAGGTGTGTCACCCTCCACATCTCTTCCCCTGTTTCCCTCCCCCAATAAGAATAGCTCCCAGCTTCACTGCTATCTGTTTTGTGAAATTTTATTTGAAAAAAGAATCTAATGCCTAGATAACATTTGAAGTTTGCAAACCATTGATGTTTTTCCTCTTTAGTCAGAAAATTAGGATTTAAAAGGGACCTAGAAAGAATCCTTCTTTGTGGCAGAATAAGCAGGTGTTAACTTTTACTCATTTCATCATTTTCATTTCAGAGTGAGATAATTCGAGACAATACTGGAATTTTGGAATGTATTAAAGAAGGAATTGGAAGAGTGATAGGCTTGGGAGTGCCTCACAGCAAACGACTACTTCCGCTTCTTTCCTTGATATTCCCTACGGTGCTGCATGGGGTTCTTCATTACATCATCAGCTCAGTCATTCAGAAGATTGTCCTGCTAATTCTAAAGAGAAAGACTTACAATAGCCACCTAGCTGAGAGCACTAGCCCGGTGCAGAGTATGTTGGATGCTTATTTTCCAGAGCTTATTGCTAACTTTGCTGCCAGTCTTTGCTCTGATGTTATACTTTACCCATTGGAAACAGTTTTGCACCGCCTTCACATTCAAGGAACACGCACAATAATTGACAATACAGACCTTGGCTATGAAGTGCTTCCAATTAATACACAGTATGAGGGAATGAGAGACTGTATCAATACCATAAGGCAGGAAGAAGGAATGCTTGGTTTTTATAAAGGGTTTGGTGCTGTTGTGATACAGTACACGCTGCACGCAGCTGTTTTACAGATTACCAAGATTATTTACTCTACACTTCTTCAAAATAGTGTTTGAGATTTAGATTCCTGGTTAGTCTGAAAGACATCATCTGGATACTTCGTTATGAAATTATGAGGGATAAGAGTGAAATACCGTTGTTGGGAAATGGATTAGAAAGTGAAACTGGTAGAAAACGTCCCTTCTAATTATACTCTTCACTTTTTAAAAAGGTTATTGGTATATATTTTGGATTCAAGGTATTCCAAATTTGAAAACTGAATAAAGACACTCATATGAATTAAATTCTAGCTAGTGTAGCACTAATGCTGAACTAAAAATGATCTCGGGAAGAAGCAAAATTTTGTCAGCAAACTGAAAACAAAATTTCACAGAGCTGAATTTATTTCATATGACTTTAATGTTTATTACATGTTTAGTTCACCTTCTAGATTGATATTGGTATGTCATTCTTAATACAGTGTATAGTAGCAGGAGGTCATAGTTTACCTTTAAGCAAATAAGTTATGTTATCAGGAACACGGACAAGAAGGATTAGATTTGGCAATCTGTAAACAGGAGCTGAGAGTTTTAAATTGCACTGTCCCTGTATAACTTTAATGGCTGTACATTTATTATATAAAGCCACTTACTTATATGCATACATATAACTTGGAATTTCCTTCATCCCTACAAATTTTCCACTCTTAGATCAGCTTATTGTATAAAACGCAGTTGTGTATTTTCTGCTTGAATATCAGAACAAAACATTAAAAGCCAAGGTACCCCAAAGATTTAAGGCAAACAGCTTACTTGTCCATAAGCAAACCCACCGTTTCAGTGCCAGCAACTTAGAATTTGTCATATGTTTATAAAGTTTGATTTGCTTATCTAGCCTTATGAATCATCAGACTGTTTTTAGAGCCACTCTTAACAGAGATAGAATATAAAATAATCATGACAACTATTCCTGCTTCCACATTTACAAATTGTGCACTAAAGTGAGTATCACTTGCCATTCGTTTCTGAATGACTTGACTTAGAGGAGACACGATTAAAATTCACCTGGGAATTTGTGCCTCTTGCCTTCCATATAGCCATCATTAAATGATGGCTTCAATTTTTATTTTCTTTTAGTTTTTGTTCATAGTTTCATTCTCCAAAATAGATATACATAAAGGGAAACACAGGTTTATTCTTATCACCTTTTATTGAAACTTGTTTGGATGAATACTGATGAAAAATAGAAACCTTAAAGGAAGTTTGTCCTTGCTTTTTATGGGTGATTAAAAGAAGTAAATTTCAACAAATAATAAGCAAAGAAGTTGGTCATCAGTTTAATAAAAAAAAATTGTCTGTTCCTAAATTGAATTTGGTGGGTGAGGCTCTTCATACAGTAAAATGATATGCATTTGATTAATCCATCATTAAATGTTTTCAAGTTTCATTTCCTCATGTGAATGATCAGTTTTACTAGGAACCATTTAGCACACTGAAGTACAGTGACTTTGCACTGATGTTGTGCAACCTAGAATGCAGGTTCTATTTTACTGAGATCTATTTTACTTACTAAATGTCAGCGAAATGGTTACTTTTTGTGATTAATAATGTTGGAACCAAAAAATGACATCCAAAAAGTGTGAAACAATACATTTGTGGCAACTCTGTCTACTATCTTGTGTATGTGTGGGTTTTTTTTAATGACTAAAACATGTAAGTTTTCCATTTTTCCATTCCACCATGAGGGAGAAAATAAAATTAAACACAAGTTGTACTTGTTCAGATTATGGTTTACCTTGTCCAGTTTATAGCATTTAAATTGCTCTCATTGCTTTTGAATTAATAAGTAAATTTTTAGATGTTTATAATATGTCCAACTTCCTAAAAACATTTCACTTTTATCATAATCAAAGAAGATAGTTTCAGACAAGAGTAAACTTCTGAAAATTTCAAGTTTCAGAAAATTTCTAGAAGAACAGAATCTGAATGGAAGCAAGTATCTACTAGTGAAAATCTGGGATCCTTTAGCTAATTACTAGATATTTCAAGATTATTTTATGAAAGTTATGAAGATTCAGTTATATAAATCTGTCTCGTGGAATCATTTACAAGACTGATAGGCTGAATCACATACAAGTAGGTTGGTCTTATTTTCTGTCTCTTTGGAGAAAGAATACAAATTAATATTAAAACTAAAATTGGGAGATTGGGATGGACAAATATACACTAGTAT
The DNA here is from genome assembly GCF_002837175.3 of Physeter macrocephalus. Lineage (NCBI taxonomy): Eukaryota > Metazoa > Chordata > Mammalia > Artiodactyla > Physeteridae > Physeter > Physeter macrocephalus. The sequence goes on from NC_041221.1 coordinate 108,886,768, forward strand.
GTATAAAATAGATAACTAATAAGAACCTGCTGTATAAAAAAAAATAAAATTCAAAAAAAAACCCCTAAAATTGAAAGGCGGCAAGTAAAATACTAATTTTTTTAGTACCACTCCAAATTAGTTGAAATATAAAAAAATCCTTAAAATTCAAGCACTTAAATGCCGGCCAAATATGTTTAACTGAATTTAGAAAGGAATAAGCAAAATAAACATTAGACATGCTCTTTCCCTTTTAAAATTGCTCTATTTCTTTAGCATATAGGTGCCAAAATCAAATACCTATGGGCTATATTTCTTAAGATGGTAATAGCTTAGAATAACATTTTTAATTCAGTATGATTAATAGTATCATAAGTAAGAGTCTATTAAAATGTTCCAACAGTCCCAATGATCCACTTACATAAGCTAGATTTTGGCCACGGAGCTGAAGTATGATATGCTTGCCTTACATTTTTGGGTTTCTTAACTTGAGTCAAATAGTCTGAAAGCAATGGAATTAAAAACTCAAATACCTAGTAAATATTAACTTACTATGTTAAGTGAATTTATGAATTGATTTACTAAATCTGTTTATAAATCCCTTTCCTTCGAGAGACTCTTTATTTTATGGTTTCCAGAAAAATAATCTCTAAGTTTACATAGTTTAAGCCTCCGAACTCCAGCACTAGATGTTATAATTATGAAATAGTAAAAAACAAACTAATTTCAAAATGGTTATGGATTGTGGAGTTTGATAGCCAGTGTTTTCAGAAGTAAAACTGAGAGGCAAGAGGTCTTGCTCATTTTGCATATGTGCTTGCCTGCTCACAGCTGTCTTTTCAGCACTGTGTTTGTTATAACTCCACAAAGCATTCACTTACTGACTAGGCACAAACACTTCAGTATTTCCGTGTATTCATACATATGCTCAGAAAATAAAAGAAAACACATGGCTTTTTGTTTTTTTCAAATGAGATTGTGGAGGATGTTTACCCTCAGTCTGCATACTGGGAGTACTTGAAAAGATAGCCAGGTTTGAATTAATTATTTTTAATAATATATAAGCAAAGAAAATCCCCATGGTAACAACTCACACTGCACCAGAATTTAAGTGATACTTAACTTCGGCATTTCTGGTTCCTCTTCTCTTTCAAGTAGTTATACATTTCTCTCCCTTTCCTTCTCTCTCTCTCATATAAACTGGATATATAATGTCTTTCTTTTGAGTCACTGATTATCACTGATATGCTACCAAGTTGTATAATAGAGTAACAAAAACTTGTGATTTGACAATGAATTTTATACAATATTACCTCAGCTAGAAGAGGTGTGTTGTCTGTATTTTCTTTTTTTTTTTTTAACTTTGTGTCTCACTGGTACTTTGTTTTCAGTAAATTGTGTAATATGAAAAGGTTAAATAAAATGTTGAAATAAAATCACTAATTTTCTCTTACTGATGCTAGAGAACTACTAAGGCTGGTGGTGTAGGTGTTCAGAATATGTCCCCTCAAAATATGCTGTGTTGGCATATTGATTATTTTGTATTAAAGGTGCTTGAGAAACAGTGGGTGCAAAATGACACTCTGACCCTCCTTTGTTCCCCTGAAAGCAAATTGCCCATGTGAAAGGTACCCTTCCTGTACCAGAAGAGAGAATTTAGGGCTGAGAAAGCTGTATAAATAAACCTTCTCGGGCTTCCCTGGTGGCGCAGAGGTTGAGAGTCCGCCTGCCGATGCAGGCGACGTGGGTTCGTGCCCCGGTCCGGGAAGATCCCACATGCCGCCGAGCGGCTGGGCCCATGAGCCATGGCCGCTGAGCCTGTGCGTCCGGAGCCTGTGCTCCGCAGCGGGAGAGGCCACAACAGTGAGAGGCCCGTGTACCGCAAAAAAAATAAATACCTTGTTACTTCTTCACCATTTACTACCCCACCACAAACCCCTCTGCTTATCAATCTTCACAAATTTACTGTTTCTTCGTCTAAACGTTATAAAAGCTTTCAGCTCTGGTTCCCTTCTTTGAATCACATTTTATGGGGCTCCCATAAAAATTAAATTTTTCTCCTGTTAACCTGTCTCATGTCAATTAAGTTATTAGACCAGCCAAAGACCTAGAAGGGAAGAAGGGAAGATTTTTCTACACCTACAGGGGTAAAAGAAAAGTTCACTTTTGTAGGTACAAATGAAAATCAAGAAAAATATATATATAAATTTTTTTGCCCATCATTTAAAAAATCATTCTGATGTGACTATGATGTGTACAAAACAAGTAACATATTTCCTTACATAAGTTTGCCTATGTATCATCTCTGGTATTACACAATCCCATATTTGGTCCTTACAACTGTCCTCAGGCAATTTTCTGAGTAGTGCTGTTTAGGGAAGAAATAGATATAAATGGTGGGCATTGCTTGAAAACACTAAGGTAATCAAAAAAACCCTTTAGCCACCTACGGCTAAGCATAACAGTTGAGACATGTAAGAAACCCCCTAAAGAAAGGGAGGAAAAGCCAGGGAGATGGTTTCTTTGGGAAGTTAGGGCATTCCAAAGTGGTCATGTATATTAGGGAATTTAGAAAGCCACTCACATACCCAGGACAGGACACGTTCTCAGAAAAGAACTGAGAAGACCCTGAACTTTCACTACTGGATAATCTAAAAACTCAGTATAAGCAGGAAGTGAAAGTTGAGGCAAAGTTGTAAGAGCCTGGCTAAGGATTAAAGGGGTACCCCAATACAGAGCCAATCCACCAAGTTAAGCAACAAACTAAATACAAAGCCAGAAATCAAACCTAGGTCTGGTAATCTAGTTCAGTGTCCTTCCATAATGGGACCTCTCAGAGTCAGGAATAGCTGGTCTAATAATATCTGCCCTATAGAAAAAGAACAATGACTAACATTTACTGAGCACTTAGTATCATACCCAGATCATTAAGAACTCAAATGCATTAACTCATATATTCCCTACATCAACCTTGTGAACGAAGTAGTTACTGGTAGTATCTTCACTTTACAAATGCAGGAACTGAAGCTGGGAGTTTAAGAGTTTTGCATAAGATCATTAGGTTAGTAAGTAGCATAGCTCAGATTTGACACACCTCGCTTAATCCTAGGCTGGTCATCAGGTCAAAGTTTGCCTTGCTTTAAATAATGACCTTCAACAGAAGAACTGAAGGACACCACTGTTCTCACTCACTAGTGCATTAATTCTCAGCTTAATCTGTACTGGTGTCTGCATGGGAAGGCTCTCGAGAGCTCTTTGATGGGTCCTTCCTCAGTCCTCACCATTCCCCTCCCTTCTCCAGGATGGAAACAAGCTTCCTCTTTTTCTTGAGCTTTCATAGCCAGCCTCTTAATTCTTTCTTATAGTTATATGAACTTTCTAGCTTGCAGTTTCTGTGAGCAACTCTTAAATTCTCTAATTTTATGCTAGAGATCATGCTTTCTCCCTACTCCTGCTACACAGAGGCATAGACATAATAAATTACACAAACATAATAGACATTGAATGAATAAATGAATCATAAAATCATGTACCTAATCTTGTCTATATATTTTGAAACTTATTCTCTTTTAGCTTAGAATGTCAACACTGAGAGTGACCTTTGGAAATCATCTCAACTAAACCTCTCATTTCATGAATTTATAAACTGAGTCCTAGAGATGTTTGGTGATTTTACTAATGTCACAGAATAACAGAGCTGGTGCTGCAGCCCACATCTTCCCACTCCCAGGCTAGTCAGTTTCTCCTACATCACCCTGCCTCTTAGCTTTCATTCACCCCTGACTCCCTCCTTTCCAGCTACATATCCGTACAAACATACTCCTGAAACTCTTTGAGCTCTGTGGCACTTGGTAGATCCTACTTTCAAAAAAAAATTTTTTTTACTTGTACATTCCTTATTTCATTTTTTAACGTTTCTGTTCCACCTTCTGTCTTCTTCACTGACTCCAGTTTCTAATCCTGTCCTTCGCCTGATTCTGTTCCAAGGCTTTACTTTTTGGGCCTGGCACAGATCATCCACTACCATTGTTTCCACTGACTTCCCAATGTTGCTCTACAGCCCTCACTTGTCCTCTAAACTCCAGACCCACATCTCTAATTATTTCATACATATTGGCACTCCCGTTTCCTCAAATTCAATATACTGAAAGCTAAATTCATTACCTTTTGCAAACTGGCTCTCTGTTTTCGGTAATGTTAACATTTTTCCAATCATATGCAATTGATTTGAAATAATCTTTAATTTCTTCCTAAATATTTCATAGTCAATCAATTATTAAAGCCTATCAGAAAGAATAAGCCTTGGAGACTGGAAAACCTGGCTTGGAATTCTGGTTCTATGGCATGTTAATACACTCTCTGAGCCTCGGTTTCCTTGCCTATGGGGATAAGGCCTACCTTGCTGAAAGCTAGATGAAATAGCATCTGTAAATAACCTGCAGTATTGAAAGGTTTCCCCTTTCCAATCTCCTTTCTGCCCCTGGAGTTTTTCTCATTGTCTCACACACGTGTAACAGTTTTTCCCTGTAGCCTCACCTTGTAAGAATTCTGCAGACTATAAAAAGTTACTCTTCTTAATTGTCATTCTATTAGCATTGCTCCACTGCTCAGCTGCTTTCATTAACCACCCAGTGCCCATAAAATTAAGTTCCTACTCCCCATCCAGGTGCTTACACCTTCCCAAAGGCTTGCCGTCTCTCCTCGGGCTTCTCTGACCACTCACTGCCGCCCCACGTGAGCAGACGCTAGTTAATCACCATTACCTCGGCACTCGTGCCACTCTTGTTCCTGACTTCACACCCTTGTTCAATTTCTGCTCCACTGCGATTGTATCCTGCCACTCAAATCCTAAGTTATTCACGGGGCCAAAGTTCTTTGAGCACATGTGATATGCTAAGTGCCCTGACATAACAGGAGAGGAGCTAAGAATAAGACACCATCACATGCACAAGGAACTTTTAGCCAATATTTCTCAAGCTACTCCTATCCCTATCTTTCCTTCTTTGAAGTCTCATGGAAATAACTGCCTTTATTTTATCTTTGGCAGGTACCATGGGTTGCTTATTTAACAACTATGTTTATTATTGTTTCGACAGACTGTAATCTCCATCATAATAATGGCTAAATTTTATTGCGTGTTGGCTGTATACCAAACACTGTATTGAATGCTTTACAAACATTGTTTATAAATTTTACAAACATTATTTCATTTAATCCTTCCCGAGACCGCATGAAGATTATCCTCCTCAGTTTCTTTCATATATTATTATATAATTATTATATTATAATAATATAACAATTATATCAGTATAATCATAACATATTAATATACTATATATTATTATCTCATTTTAAGTAAGAGAAAATTGAAGCTTAAAAATGTTCATAACTTGGCAAAAGTCACATGCTTAGCAAGTAGCTGAGGTGGCAGAATCCCTGGCTGGCTAATTACAGATCCCTTACTCTTAACACCTCCCAAACAGCCTTCTCAAGGTTAGAAATAAATTCACTGCCCCATCCCACTCCAGTCCCTAGCACGTTTCTTGATACATATAAGTATTCAGAAACACAAACTGTATTTACTACAAGCAAGTAGCTTGTTAAGATCATAATTTTACAATGTAGCAGGGGCCCTTTTGATAAACAAATTCTCATATCTAGAAAATGAGTTCTGAATCCTATAACTGGCATCCTGAAATCCAGCCTTGAGGCTGGGGCCCAGCCTGAGAACTACCTTGAGTGATGGCTCACGGCCTTGGAACAAAACTAGACTTTTAAGGCTACTAAGAGAATCTCTCTACCCCCAAATCAGATTCTACTGGAATCTGACTGAAACTATCTTTAAACAGAAGTATCATGTGTGTGAAACAAAGCCTTTCTGGCTGTTGTAAAATCGTATTCATCTGATCTAACCTGTTGAGGGAGGAAAATTTTCCATGCCTCCCTCCAACACCAGGGTTCAGGGAAAACATGTGTTTGAAATACCAACTTCTTTAATGACTGGTTTTGTCATAAGATTACTGCATCCAACAATGGAAACAGAGGGCCCAAGTGCATTTTATTTCTTTAAAAAGACCTATGATGTGCCGCAGCTAGTGAGCAGATACTTCTTTGGACTAGTTGAAGTAGTTCTGAGCCAGGCAGAAAAGAAAGATCTATGGCTTGGAAAAGATAAACTTGGCAGGATCAAGCTTTGAATAAAAAAAGAGGTCTGTTTTCAGTTACAAAGTCTGCCATAATTGCTGAAAAAATGCACAACACTGACATCATTCCCAACCTTTTATAAACCAAAGGGAAGGTCTTTTAGGTTCCTGGGCCCAATTCCAACATGGGTCACCACACCAAACAAACAATTCTTGGATACCAGCAAAGCAACGGAGAATTCAACTCAATTCTGATGCTATCCACCTGGAAATAGCAACAGATTCCACAGGTTAAGTATTCAGTCCCACAAGACTACCCCCCCCACCCCTCCCCAGACACACCTACACTTTAGATGCCAGTCAAAAACCCAGGTTGTTACCTATATTTCTGACCCATTATCTACAGATTGGAGATTCCCATGTCCTCCTTGGGTTTGATTAATTTGCTAGAGAAGCTCACAGAACACAGAGAAACATTTTACTTACTAGGTCACTGGTTTACTATAAAAGGATATAATTCAGGAATAGACAGATGAAAAAGATGCATAGGGCAAAGTATGTGGGAAGGGGCACGGAGCTTCCATGCTTTCTCTGAATACACCACTCTCCCATCACCTCCATGTACCAACCCGGAAGCTCTCTGAACTCTGTCCTTTTGAGTTTTTATGGAGGCTTTACTTCAGAGTCATGATTGATTAAATCATTGGCCACTGCTAACTGATTCAACTCCCAGTCTCCCTACCCTCCTCATAGGTGGGAGGACAGGACTCCAAGTTTCAATCCTCCCATAACATGGTTGGGGCGCCTGGCAATTAGACCCCATCCTTAGATGGGCTCCAAAAGTCACCTCATTAACATAACAAAAGACACCTTAAAGGCTCTCATCCCCTAGGAAATTCCAGGGGTTTTAGGAGCTCTAAGCCAGAAACAGGGACAAGGACCAAGCACATATTTATTATAAATCACAATATCATAGATGGTAAGTAGAAAAACCATCTGTTATGTAACTTTGGATGTAGCATTTTCTTGAATGAGATCCTGAAGCTAAATTACATTCTTTCCTCAACAAAAAAGGCTCTGTTCATGATGGCTCTGCAAAATATCTAACCCCACTTAAAATACAATTGGAATGTTTACCGTGACATATATGTATTTACACAGTATAGCCAAAGAGGGCAAATTTTGATAATGCTGCTGATCTCTGCTTTTTATTGAAATATTTACCTTCAAAAGATAAAGTAAAGCTAGAGACTGGGAGAAAATATTTACTAAACATGTATCTGATTAAGCACTTATATTCAAAATATACATACAACTCTTAAAAGTCAATAAGAAAATAAACAACCAATTAAAAAGTGGGCAAATGATCTGAACAGACACCCAGACATCTCACTAAAAAAGATATGTAGATGGAAAATCAGCATATGAAAAGATGCTAAACATCATATGTCATTAGAGATTGCATATTCAAACAATAATGAGATACCACTACGTCCCTATTAGAATGGTTAAAGTCCAAGACGGTAACATCAGATGTTGATGAGGAGCATCAAGAACTTTCATTCATTGCTGGTGGGAATGCAAAACGGTACAGCCACTTTGGAAGACAGTTTGGCTGTTTCTTACAAAACTAAACAGACTAAAACTATTGTCTTACAATACAATCAAGCAATCATGCTTCTTGGTATTTACTCAGTTGAGATGAAAATGTATGTCCACACAAAAACCTGTACACAAATGTTTACAGTAGCTTTACTCAGAGTTGCCAAGAATTGGAAGTAATGGAGATGTCCTTTACTGAGTGAATGGATAAACAAACTGTGGTATATCCATTCAATGGAATATGATTCAGTGATAAAAAGAAATAAGCTATTAAGTCACAAAAAGACATGGAGGAAGCTTCAATGTTTATTGCTAAGTGAAAGAAGCCAGTCTGAAAAGGCTGCATGCTGTATGACTGGAACTACACGACTTCCTAGAAAAAGCAGAATTGTAGAGACGCTAAAAAGATCAGGGGTTGCCAGGGGTTGGGAGTGGGAAAGAGAGGGAGGGGAAACAGGTGAAGCACAGGGGATTTTTAGGGCAGAAAAATAATTCTGTATGACACTGTAATGGTGGGCATGATATTTGTATTTGTCAAAACCTATAGACTACACAACACAAAAAGCAAAAATTAATGTGAAGTATGGACTTTAATTTTTTTATTTTTAAAAATTTTTTTTATAGAGTAGGTTCTCATTAGTTATCTATTTTATACATATTTGTGTATATAGGTCAATCCCAATCTCCAATTCATCACACCACCACGACACCCACCACCACCACTTTGCCCCCTTGGTGTCCATACGTTTGTTTTCTACATCTGTGTCTCTATTTCTGCCCTGCAAACTAGTTCATCTGTACCATTTTCCTAGGTTCCACATATATGTGTTAATATACGATATTTGTTTTCCTCTTTCTGACTTATGAAGTATGGACTTTAGTTATTAGTGATGCATGAATATTGGTTCATTAGTTGTAGCAAATGTACCACACCAATGCAAGATGTTAATAGGGGAAACCATGGCAGGGAGGTGGGGTGTATAGGGGAACTCTCGGTACCACTTGCTCAATTTTTCTGTAAATCTAAAACTGTTATTAAAAAAAAAAAAGTCTCTTAATTTAAAAAAAAAGTTTCCTTTTCTCCCTCAACATGTTTCCTCCAATGTTAACTTCCTATATAAGCATAGTAAAATGAACAAAAACAAAAAATTAACATTGAAAATATATTACTAACTAAACTACAGACTTTATTTGAATTCCACCATTTTTGTATAAAAATGTACATATAAAAATACATAATTTATAAATAAAATTGTATGTATAACATATGGTATATCATATATAACATATATCATATATGTATGTGATATGATACATATATATATATTTGGTTTATTAACTATGCTCACTTCTTGAATGTGAGTCCATACAGGTAGGAATCTTCTCTTTATTATTCTTCATTTTCTCCCTAGAGCCCAGCATGGACTCTAAATATTTACTGAATGAGGTAATGAGTGGGGTAGGAATCTTTTTGAGAGAAGAAATAAGAAAGATCACAAACTTAAATATGTTTTTAGGTGGGATGGTGGGAAATTGAAGAAATTCTACAGGAAATTCTAAAATGTAACCTACAACTTATTCTTTAGGAATTAGAGGATATAAAACAAAACTGAGGGTTTTTTTTTTATGTTTCGGGATTATCATTATCAATACCAGTTACTGTGTCTCAATAGGAATAAGATAATATTGAAATACTATATATGCAAACACTGGTGTTTCCACTAGGTATCCTGTCCATGTTAGTTTTTCTTTCTTAGTTCCTTGCCAGCTACACCCATGATCACTTCTTGTATTATTTATAAACTTATCTGATTCCCGACTTTGAGAAGCTTGCATGGTATACTGAAGAGAAAATGGATTTGGGTTAGATAAGCCTGGGTTAGTTTTGAATTCCAGCTGCATCTTTTATTACTGTTATGTCCTTGAGAAAGTTAAACACTTGAGCTTCAGCTTTCTCTTTGATAAAATGGAAACAGTAATATCAAACAAGAAAAAAATGGTGACAATGTAAGAAAACATATGTAAGGTTGTTCTCAATAAAAGGGAACAGTTCTCAATAAAATGGTTCTCAATGGGTTCTCAACAAAAGGGAACAGTTATAAATAAAAGTAGACCTTAGGCTTCCCTGGTGGCGCAGCGGTTGAGAGTCCGCCTGCCGATGCAGGGGACGCGGGTTTGTGCCCCGGACCGGGAAGATCCCACATGCCGCCGAGCGGCTGGGCCCGTGAGCCATGGCCGCTGAGCCTGCGCACCCGGATCCGGAGCCTGTGCTCCGCAACGGGAGAGGCCACAAGAGTGAGAGGCCCGCGTACCGCAAAAAAAAAAAAAAAAAAAAAAAGGAGACCTTAGTCATTTTAGAACACTTGGCACTTAGCCCATTTCTTTGCTGTATCAGGTGGCTGATAAATGTTTGATGAACTGAATTCCTTCTGCTGTCAAGGAATCTGTTTCCTTTTGTTTTCATTATAATTTCTTTTTGGCTGATTTGCTGTCACTTCTAAAAATCATAACTTCTCTCTTTTCCTTTTTGATTTTCTCTCTCCAATTATAGCCATTTCTTCATTGCACTGTTGCAGTAAAATTTGATTCGTGTATATATCTCATGAGCCAGTACTTGTCCTACGTGAAAAATCATGTAGTCGTTTTCTCTTCCAATGTCTCCAAATGTCTGCTTGGTTTTGTTTCTTTGGTCTCTCTCTTCGAGCAGAAGATTGTTCAATTCTTTTTGTTTCTGTAGTTAGAGAAGTCAGGTGAGGAGTACTTTTAAAGTTTAAATATGTTTTGTTGATTGAAGAAGACATCTGCAGTGCATTCTCTCCCAATTTCCTATGGAAAAACCTCCCAGAGAAATAAAACTCAAAGCAATAAAAACAAGGACGATCAGTCAACCAATTGCCAGAATCTTGGAGGATTTTCCACTCATTAAATGTTGTGAAACTTCACTGTATGTTGCTATCAAAGACTGAACCACAAGGAATAAAACAATTCTAAATGTCCAAAAGTAGGTATCAATACTATCTATCTTTTTACCCTGTTGTCTACTCAATCTTATTTTTGTAGTTCATTCAAGGAAGAAACCTTTATCAACACTTTCTCACAGAGTTCCCATGCTAGCAAATGGTTTGACTGGCCAGGAAAGACTCCACACATTCTTACAGGGCTCAATAGATAAGTATATTAGATTTTATAGACACAAGTAGCTCCTCAAGAAACTTCAGAAGCCCAGAATTCTGTAATTGGCTTTCTGAGATCCAACCTTAGGTGCATTATGTATAGTTTGGGAACATACCTTCCTTAAGAGCAAGTCATCTTTTTGGCATTCTTCACGTAGATGTGGATTTATGTTGTTTTACAAGTGTTCGTTTTTTTCCTGCACCCAAATTCCATCACCTCCAAGTCCATTAGCATAAGTACAAAAGGTTGGAGGTGGTGCCAAAGAGCAGCAGAGTTTATAGGACACCTGATGAATGGTAATGGAGGGTTCCACTGCCTTGCCATTTCATCAGCTGGTTGGAAAGATAGATATGCAGTTGATTTGGACTTTTGTGATTTATAAAGGCCCACTTAGTCACTTGAGGTAACTTTGACTTTAATTAATTATAACGTTTGTGTGGGTTATTTGGGCCAAGGTAAATAATACCAGAGGACTTAACTAATGATATAATTGGAGAAATAACTTAAAGGGATACTAAACTACTTTCTATGGAAACCAGCATATAGAAACAGAAAACCATGGAAGTTTATTAAATTTGACTAAGAGACACAAGGTATGGACATGATCTCTTAGAGACAGCAGGCAAGAAGTATGTATAGTCAACTTCTTGGGGCAAATATGACCTCCCTGCAACAAGTTTTGCACTGGAAACTAAGGGTTTCTATTTCAAGGAAAAATTGAAGTCTAGTCTGTTCTCCCACTCCTTGTTCGTGACCCATGCATTTCCTTGCTAACCTTTACATAATATACTTGAGAGGTGGTTCTTTTATGGTGATTATAGTTCCCTCCCCATCATGGTTCTCACAAGAGGTTTTTCCAAAGGCTTTAAGGTTCCCCTGTAGATTGGGCCTGGACTATTTCTAGATGTGATTTCTAGACGTACTGCCAGATTACCTGTGAGTCTGTATTTTAATTAGTCAACTCTGTCAATCCCTTTATATTTGATGGTCCATCTGGCATTTGACCTCTGCCCTACCTAGCTATCAGTATCTTCCTGGTTTTTGCTGGACTGGTTGGTTTCATTTGTTGCTTCCCTACAGTCGACTGCATATGTGTCCACAAGTGCCTCTGTCTCACATCCCTACCATCTTCCTTGAACTCAAGATTTTAAGTGTATCTCCCAGACCCAGATTAGTTTTATGTCTACCCTTTATTTTTTCATGAGCTTGACATCCTAGACCCTGTGCACATCCCATAATCCCAACTCATAAGATGCCTAACATGACTTTGATTTCAAGTGTTCCTAAATTGAAGCAGCAGAGCTGGCAACAAATAAATGTTTTGATATTTAAAACAACAAAAAGACACTATCTTTTACTCATCAGATTGGTAAAAAAATTTTAAATTTGAGTGTAAAAAGTGTTGGCAGTTTTAGGGAGGAAAGAGATTTTTTTTTAACAATTTTATTGAGATATAATTTACATTCTAAAAAATTCACCCGTTTAAAGTATATGGATCAGTGGTTTTTTAGTACACACATAGAGTTGTGCAACCATGTCCACAATCTAAATTTAGATCATTTAATCACCTCAAAAGATACCCCATACCCATTTTCAGTCATTTCCCATATTCCATCCCATCCCACCCCGCAACAGACCCAGGCAACCATTAATCTACTTTATATCTCTGTAGATTTGCCTACTCTAGGCATTCCATACAAGAAGTCATACAATATGTGGTCTTCTGTGACAGACTTCTTTTACTTAATACAATGTTTTCAAAGTTCACCTATTTTGTAGCATGTGTCAAGGAAGAAACTTTCTTCCTTGTTACGGTTGAATAATATTCCATTGTATAATACATTATGTTTTGTTTATTCATTCTTCAGTTGATGGACAATTGAATTGCTTCCACTTTTTAATGACTATGCATAATACTGCTATGGATACTTTTGTACAAGTTTTTGTATAGACATAGGTTTTCATTTCTCTTGAGAATGTACCTAGTAATAGAATTGCTGGGACAAAAGATAACTCTACGTTTAAAATTTTCAAGGATTGACAGGGTGTTTTCCAAAGTGGCTGTGCCATTTTACACTTCCTACAGCAATAAAGAGGGTTCCAATTTCTCCACATGCTTGCCAACATTTGTTATTTTTTTGTCTTTTTGATTATAGCCATGCTAATAGATGTGAAGTGGTATCTCACTGTGGTTGTGATTTGCATTTCCCTAATGTCTAATGATGTCGATCATCTTTCATGTGCCTGTTAGTCATTTGTATGGCTTTCTAGAGAAACATCTATTCATATCCTTTACCCAGTTTTAAATTGGATAGTCTTTTTATTATTGAGTTATAAGTGTTCTTTTTTTTTTTTTTTTTTTTTTTGGCCACACCATGAGGCATGCAGGATCTTAGTTCCCTGACCAGGAATCAAACCTGTGCCCACTGCAGTGGAAATGTGGAGTCTTAACCACTGCACTGCCAGAGAAATTGCATAAGTGTTCTTTATATATTCTGCATACAAGTCTCTTTATCAGATTCATAACTTACAAATATTTTCTCACATTCTATGAGTTGACTTTTCACTTTCTTGATGATATATTTTGCAACACAGAAGTATAATCTAAGATAGGCAATTTAAATATTTTTCCTTTGTTCCTTGGGCTTTTGGTGTCATATCTGAGAAACCATTGCCTCACCTAAAGTCATAAAGATATATTACTACGTTTTATCCATAATTTTATAGTTTTAGCTTTTCTATTTAAGACTTTGATCCACTAGAGTTAATTTCTATATATGATATGACGTAGGAATCTAAATTTATCTTTTGCATATGGATATCCAGTTCCCAGCACCATTTCTTAAAAAGTCTATTCTTTCTCCCACTGAATTGTCTTGGCATCTTATTGAAAGGGAACGAGATTCTTTTTTTTTAACTTTATTTTTGGCTGTGTTGGGTCTTCGTTGCTGCGTGCAGGCTTTCTCTAGTTGTGGGGAGCAGGGGCTACTCTTCCTTGAGGTGTACGGGCTTTTCATTGCAGTGGCTCCTCTTGTTGCAGAGCATGGGCTCTAGGCACATGGGCTTCAGTAGTTGCAGCACGCAGGCTCTAGGGTGTGCGGGCTTCAGTAGTTGTGGCACGTGAGCTCAGTAGTTGTGACTCGAGGACTTAGTTGCTCCACAGCATGTGGGATCTTCCCGGACCAGGGATGGAACCAGTGTCCCCTGCATTGGCAGGTGGATTCTTAATCACTGTGCCAACAGGGAGTCCCAGGAAAGAGATTCTTATATACTGCTGGCAGTGGTACCAATTGGTACAATATATGGAGGAAAATTTGACAATGTCCATCAAAATCTTTTAATGAACAAATCCAACACCCTAGCAATTCTTTTTCTAGGTGGCTGTAGTCTGGAAAAAACACTTGCACATCTTTACAAAGAGGCAAATATAGGAATGGTTTTGTATTAGTGAAAAGTATTTGTAATAGTCAATAATTGAAAGTTTCCATCATTAGGAAAATACCTAAATTAACTATTTTATATCCAGACTATCAAATACAATGCAGCAGGGGGAAAAAACAGATTAAAGAATGGCATGCACCATATATTAGAATTTATAAAGAAAAAAGGAATAAACATATCATAAAACACACACAAACATAAATATAATACAAACGTACATAAAAATACAATATATAGGGCTTCCCTGGTGGCGCAGTGGTTGCGCGTCCGCCTGCCGATGCAGGGGAACCGGGTTCGCGCCCCGGTCTGGGAGGATCCCACATGCCGCGGAGCGGCTGGGCCCGTGAGCCATGGCCGCTGAGCCTGCGCG
>NC_041221.1:108901605-108909698 GCF_002837175.3 Physeter macrocephalus
GGGGGAGGCCACAACAGAGGGAGGCCCGCATACCACAAAAAAAAAAAAAAAAAAAAAAAAAAAAACAATATATAAATATATATAATTATATATACATATTTAAAATGTTTATATAATATATAAAATATAATTATAAATATACATATTTATAATATATACATGTATGTACACACATATACAAACATATATATACGTATATATGGTCTATGAATCTAAACTTTTGTATACAAATACCTAGAAAGTGTTTGGAAGAATACACAAGTTTATAGCAATAACTATTTTTAGAAAGGGACTAGTCAAAGGGAACTATTCCATTTTTCTAAATTACTTTATTTTTTATGAATAAAAATATTCATATATTGCTTCTGTGACTGAGATTAATAATAAAAAGAATAGTTATTAAACATACTCCCCCCTTTCCCCCCAATACAAGCCAAATGTCCTGAAAGAAATTTGTATTTTCAAGGAAGTTTTCAGGTAAAGTAGAACTCATTCTATTGAAACCTGGCATAAAGCCATATTTAGATTAACTTATTGTGATAAAATATTAAAAATGGGACACTTTTCTCAGTTTTGGCTGAGGCAATAAATATCCAGAATACAATAATGTGTTGGAAGTATTTTTATATTCCAAAGTGAGGCACTGAGCCAAATATACAAGAATTGCAAAGGAAATGATCAAAAACCCATTTATCAACCCATTGCCCATATTTCTCAAGATAATAAATGTTTTAAAACTGTAGTAAAAGAGTAGAAATTAGATATAATTTCTTTAAAAAGAACTGGCAGTAAGCTGTGTGTCAGACCACTACCATTATTCTCCATTTCCACCTCCTAAATGAAAGTTTAAAGCAGACCACATTCCAGCCTATAACGTGTCTTCTGGCACTTGAGAGATACAGTGGATTTATGTTTGAATCACACCTGAAAATTCGAAAGAATGACATATGGCTGAAGCAGTCCGGTGCCAACAGAGTAGGGGGCCAAAGTTTGGGAAGTATTATATTTGTATTTCCTTCTACATATATAAAAAATTCATGTATATGACCAAATGGAGACAGAGCACATGTAAGAGTTTGCTTCCAGCCAGGACTTTCATGAAGAGAATTAATTGGAGGGACTACGGAACCCCAATAAAGAGTATTTTAAGGACACTATCCTTAGACCTCAGAAAAGCACACAGCAAAGGAGTAACTGAAGACAGTCAGCTGGAAAGTGTATCATCAGTGTCAAAGAAATGCAGATGAGAGATTCCCTAGTGACAGGATGTCTCTAAAGAACATACAAAGCATCCTATGCCTCCTTCCAAAGTTAGAAATCCTTTATGTTGCTTACAATAATTCATTCAAAGCCTTTATTGTTTCTTCCTTTTCTTCCCTCCCTGCTTTGACTTTGGCAGAGCAGAGGCAGCCTAGTCAGAGGAGAAGAGGAGACATGCAGCATGGGGGAATACAGAAGCCAACAGTAAGCCCTTTCACTCTGCAGCTTCCAAATCTACATTACCTCTCAGAAGAGGGGATAAGTCTTAACTTTAAGTGAAGTTAGGAGTTTTAATTATAATGCCGGGATGACCATATTAATTACTGGACTAAGACAGTTTGGGAGACTATTTAAGAGAGAGCAGATAAGCCTTTCTGAAGTTTCACCACTTCCCAAACTAGCTACACGGAATGAGTTTTAAGGGCATTGTAGAAAAAAGATCAAGCTGCTGTTTAATTGCACCCTACTAGTTCTGCTCTTCAAACATATCAGTTATAGCATCATTAAATATTAAACATCAGTGAGGCAACTGAATTAATTCTGACAGCCTTTAGCATCAAAATAGACAACTGAATTTTTTAAATTTTTGCTTATACATTGTACAGGTATAGTGGCTAATATATTCTGTGTTTGCTCTCTTCATTATCAGGTTCACGTATTTAATGCAGAAGTCACCTGGAGTCATCTGATACCCTGAGGTCTAAATAATTTTAGATAATATAGCCATGACCTACGTCACATAGCTAGTTAGAGGAGTTATTTGAAAGAGATTTGTTGGATTTCAAAACCCCCACCAGGCTTAGGAAATGTAGCTATGCAAGTAAACATTGTCCAAAAATTTGTCAGACTTGGAAAACCTGAGAGACAAGTAAAGTCCCATTACCAGTCATTATGATGTCTAAAACCTGGAACTTGTACACAAGGCCATCAACCATGGAATCAGTCATAACAACTAAATATCACCAAAGTAATAACAGTCATTAACTTGGAGAGTTGTTGTAAAAGCATTCATAAACTGAAAAGCGTATTCAAGAATTTGACAGACTCACAGATATAGAGAACTAACTAGTGGTTACCAGTGGGGAGAGGGAATAGGGGAGGGGCAAGATAGGGGTAAGGGGATTAAGTGGTACAAACTATTATGTATAAAATAAATAAGGGACTTCCCTGGTGGTGCAGTGGTTAAGAATCTGCCTGCCTGCCACGGGTTCCATCCCTGGTCTGCGAAGATCCCACATGCTGCGGAGCAATGAAGCCTGTGCCCCACAATTACTGAGCATGCGCTCTAGAGCCTGCAAGCCACAACTACTGAGCCCACGTGCCACAACTACTGAAGCTGGCATGTTCTAGGGCCTGCATGCTGCAACTCCTGAGCCCACTGCTGCAACTACTGAAGCCCACACGTCTAGAGCCCATGCTCTGCAACAAGAAAAGCTACCGCAGTGAGAAGCCAGCGCACCACAAAGAAGAGTAGCCCCCATTTGCTGCAACTAGAGAAAACCCACGCACAGCAACAAAGACCCAACACAGCCAAAAATAAATAAAATTTTTAAAATAAATAAATAAATAAATAAAATAAATAAGCTACAAGGATATATTGTACAACACAGGGAATATAGCCAATATTTTAAAGTAATTATAAATGCAGTATAACATTTTAAAAATGGTGAATCACTATGTTGTACACCTGTAACTTTATATAATATGGTACATCAATTATACTTCCATTTAAAAAAATTTTTTAAAGAATTTGACAAATTGAGTGTAATTTGTGTTATGATTGTTTACAAACTAAACAAGTATGTTAACAATTTTTTTAAACCTATAACTTATGGGAATCCAAAGTTGTCTGAAAAATGTTTAGAGACAGTCTAACTTTCTCATGGTCACCTTTGTCTCCAATTTCCTCTTTCCATTTGCCCTAGCTCTGTCTCACATTTTATTCAGGTAGTGTGAAACAGCCCCTTCCTTGATTATTTATAATTACCTACTTACATAAAGTTTAAAGGAGCCTGAATAATGATTTTTTACCAATTACTTTTACCACAAAACTGGGGGTCATGGCTGCCGAAGAGTGTGTAGTTACTTTGCAGCAATTAACAATGCCAAATTAAACATTAAGTATCTCCATTCCTGGAAAGCTCTTCAGCCATTTCTTTTTCAGGAAATTTCCATGGGTCTTTTAGCCAAGTCCCTAGCTTTATATCATTTTCTTCCTCTGATCATGTTTTCTCTTTCTCATTATCCATTGTAAACAAACTATTTACTTTATTATTCAGTACAATGGGGGCAGCTTTCTACCATTATTCAGATTTTTGTTGGACTCCCATAGGTGAATTCTGTCATCTTTGTTTTAGAATTTGCCAAATTCGAGAATGCCCTGTCTCTCTGGGAAGTACTCTAATTTTTAAAAATGGAAGTGCAATGAAAATTTCAGAATGTCAAGAGATTAAGACCAGTGAAAGGAGACTATATATTTTTTGTTCTCTGTCCACTTCAATATGTATAGAATATACAGATATTCTTTGCAGTATTTTCAACACTCTGCCTAAAGAAGGAAGTCCTGGGCCATAGGAATGGCTTTGCTCCTTCGTGATTAGGGACACCACAAAGGGAGAGAATGCCATCCTAGGGTAGAATTCTTGAACTGACAATGTACGGCTTTTATAATTTCCTTTTGCCTTGTGAACACATAGGAACAAGGAATTGCCTAATAACCTCCTGGAGCCATGCATATGAAAAAGAAAAATCAGAATTCCTACATTAAATGATTTTAATTAAATGATAATTAACTATCACTTATTTCTCCAGGGTGTAAGTTTGAAAATGTATCTAAGGACATTTAGTCTACCTTGCTTTAAGCATAATTTATTAATCTTCTCTCTTCTCATAAGAACAAAAAATGTTCATTGATTTACATGGCTATGCCAAGGGGTGCAAAACAGGGGATTGTCTGAGCATCTACTATAATAGGGTTAGAAAACTATGGCTATGGACAAGCTGCCTGTTTTTGTAAATGAACTTTTAATGGAATGTAGTCAGGTCCATTCATTTACATATTGCCTATTGATACTTCTGTGCAACAACAGGAGAGTTGAGTAGTTGCGACAGAGATCCTATTGCCAGGCCCTCAAGATATGAATAAGGACTATCTGATTGATTGGTTCAAGATGGCGGAGTAGAAGGACATGCACTCACTCCCTTTTGTGAGAGCGTCGGAATCACAACTAACTCCTGAACAATCATTGACAGGAAGACACTGGAACTCACCAAAAAAGATACTCCACATCCAAGAACAAAGGAGAAGCGAAAATGAGACAGTAGGAGGGAAGCAAACACAATAAAAGCAAAACTCATAACTGCTGGGTGGGTGACTCCCAAACTGGAGAAAAATTTTACCCCAGAAGTCCACCCACTGGACTGAAGGTTCTGAGCTCCATGTAAGGCTTCCCAACCTGGGGTTCTGGCAATGGGAGGAGTAATTCCCAGAGAATCAGACTTTGAAGGCTAGCAGGATTTGGTTGCAGGACTTCGATGGGACTGGGGGAAATAGAGACTCCACTCTTGGAGGGCACACACAAAGAGGTATGCACATCGGGACCCAAGGGAAGGAGCAGTGATCCTATAGGAGACTGAACCAGACCTACCTGTTAGTGTGAGAGGAACTCCTGCAAAGCTGGGGGGTAACTTTGGGGACAAGGACAGCAGAAGTTCTGTGAAGTACTTCTTTGCATGAGTCCTCCCTGAGTCCACCACTAGCCCCACCAAAGAGCCTGTAGACACCAGTGCTAAGTCACCACGGGCCAAACAACCAACAGGGAGGGAACTCAGCCCCACCCATCAGCAGACAAGCAGATTAAAGTTTTACTGAGCTCTGCCCACCAGAGCAACACCCAGTTCTGCCCAGCACCAGTCCCTCCCATCAAAGGTTGCACAAGCCTCTTAGAAAGCCTCATCCACCAGAGGGCAGACAGCAGAAGCAAGAAGAATTTCAATTCTGCAGCCTGTGGAACAAAAACCACATTCACAGAAAGATAGACAAAATAAAAAGGTAAAGGACTATGTACCAGATGAAGGAATACGATAAAACTGCAGAAAAACAATTAAATGAAGTGGAGATAGGCAACCTTCCAGAAAAAGAATTCAGAATAATGACAGTGAAGATGATTCAGGACCTTGGAAAAAGAATTGAGGCAAAGATCGAGAAGATGCAAGAAATGTTTAACAAACACCTAGAAGAATTAAACAACAAACAAACAGGGATGAACAATACAATAACTGAAATTAACAATACACTAGAACGAATCAATAGCAGAATAACTGAGGCAGAAGAACGTATACGTAACGTGGAAGACAGAATGGTGGAATTCACTGCTGTGGAAGAGAATAAAGAAAAAAGAATGAAAAGAAAAGAAGACAGCCTAAGAGACCTCTGGGACAAAATTAAACACAACAACATTCGCATTATCGGGGTCCCAGGAGGAGAAGAGAGAGAAAGGACCCGAGAAAATATTTGAAGAGATTATAGTCAAAAACTTTCCTAACATGGGAAAGGAAACAGCCACCCAAGTCCAGGAAGCACAGAGAGTCCAGGCAGGATAAACCCAAAGAGAAACATGCCAAGACACATGGTAATCAAGTTGATAAACATTAAAGACAAAGAATAATTATTAAAAGCAACAAGGGAAAAATGACAGATAACATACATGGGAAGTCCTGTAAGGTTAACAGCTGATTTCTCAGAAGAAACTCTACAAGCCAGATGGCAGTGGCACTATATATTAAAAGTGATGAAAGGGAAGAACCTACAGCTAAGATTACTCTAACTGGCAAGGATCTCATTCAGATTTGACAGAGAAATCTTCTGACCACAACACTATGAGATTAGAAATCAATTACAGGGAAAAAAAAACCATAAAAAACACAAACACATGTAGGTTACACAATACGTTACTAAATAACCAAGAGATCACTGAATAATTCAAAGAGGAAATCAAAAAATATTTAGAGACATATGACAATGAAAACATGAAGTGCCAAAACCTATGGGACACAGCAAATGCAGTTCTAAGAGGGAAGTTTATGGCAATACAATCCTACCTCAAGAAACAAGAAACATCTCAAGGAAAAAAAAGAAAATATGAAGAGACCAATCACAAGTAATGAAATTGAAACTTCTTCCAGAAAACAAAAGTCCAGGACCAGACAACTTTACAGGTGAATTCTACCAAACATTTAGAGAAGAGGTAACACCCACCCTTCTCAAACTCTTCCACAAAATTGCAGAGGAAGGAACACTCCCAAACTCATTCTACAAGGCCACCATCACCCTGATACCAAAACCAGACAAAGATACTACAAAAAAAGAAAATTACAGACCACTATCACTGATGAATATAGATGCAAAAATCCTCAACAAAATACTAGCAAACAGAATCCAACAACGTCTTCTTTGAGAAGATAAACAAAATTGACAAACCTTTAGCCAGACTCATCAAGAAAAAGAGGGAGAGGAATCAAACCAATAAAATTAGAAATGAAAAAGGAGAAGTTACAATGGACACTGTAGAAATACAAAGCATCCTAAGAGACTACTACAAGCAACTTTATGGCAATAAAATGGACATCCTGGAAGAAATGGACAAATTTTTAGAAAGGTATAACCTTCCAAGACTGAACCAGGAAAAAAAAGAAAATATGAAGAGACCAATCACAAGTAATGAAATTGAAACTTCTTCCAGAAAACAAAAGTCCAGGACCAGACAACTTTACAGGTGAATTCTACCAAACATTTAGAGAAGAGGTAACACCCACCCTTCTCAAACTCTTCCACAAAATTGCAGAGGAAGGAACACTCCCAAACTCATTCTACAGGGCCACCATCACCGTGATACCAAAACCAGACAAAGATACTACAAAAAAAGAAAATTACAGACCACTATCACTGATGAATATAGATGCAAAAATCCTCAACAAAATACTAGCAAACAGAATCCAACAACGTACTAAAAGGATCATGCACAATGATCAAGTGGGATTTATCCCAGGGATGTAAAGATTCTTCAATATACGCAAATCAATCAATGTGATATACCATATTAACAAATTGAAGAATAAACACCATATGTTCATCTCAATAGATGCAGAAAAAGCTTCTGACAAAATTCAACCCCCATTTATGATCAAAACTCTCCAAAAAGTGGGCATAGATGGAACCTACCTCAACATAATGAAGGCCATATATGACAATACTACAGCAAACATCATTTTCAATGGTGAAAAACTGAAAGGATTTCCTCAGGTTCAGGAACAAGACAAGGATGTCCACTCTCACCACTATTATTCAACACAGTTTTGGAAGTCCTAGCCACAGCAATCAGAGAGAAAAGAAATAAAAGCAATACAAATTGGAAAAGAAGAAGTAAAACTGTCACTGTTTGCAGGTGACATGATACTTACATGTCATGAATTTAGAGAATCCTAAAGATGCCACCAGAAAACTACTAGAGCTAATCAATGAATTTGGTAAAGTTGCATGATACAAAATGTATGCACAGAAATCTCTTTCATTCCTATACACTAACAATGAAAAATCAGAAAGAGAAATTAAAGAAACACTCCCATTTACCATTGCAACAAAAAGAATAAAATACCTAGGAATAAACCTACCTAAGGAGGTAAAAACCTGTACTCAGAAAAACTATAAGACACTGATGAAAGAAATCATAGATGACACAAACAGATGGAGAGATATACCATGTTCTTGGATTGGAAGAATGAATATTGTGAAAATGACTATACTATCAAAAGCAATCTACAGATTCAATGCAATC
>NC_041221.1:108916797-108930188 GCF_002837175.3 Physeter macrocephalus
ATGAATATAGATGCAAAAATCCTCAACAAAATACTAGCAAACAGAATCCAACAACGTACTAAAAGGATCATGCACAATGATCAAGTGGGATTTATCCCAGGGATGTAAAGATTCTTCAATATACGCAAATCAATCAATGTGATATACCATATTAACAAATTGAAGAATAAACACCATATGTTCATCTCAATAGATGCAGAAAAAGCTTCTGACAAAATTCAACCCCCATTTATGATCAAAACTCTCCAAAAAGTGGGCATAGATGGAACCTACCTCAACATAATGAAGGCCATATATGACAATACTACAGCAAACATCATTTTCAATGGTGAAAAACTGAAAGGATTTCCTCAGGTTCAGGAACAAGACAAGGATGTCCACTCTCACCACTATTATTCAACACAGTTTTGGAAGTCCTAGCCACAGCAATCAGAGAGAAAAGAAATAAAAGCAATACAAATTGGAAAAGAAGAAGTAAAACTGTCACTGTTTGCAGGTGACATGATACTTACATGTCATGAATTTAGAGAATCCTAAAGATGCCACCAGAAAACTACTAGAGCTAATCAATGAATTTGGTAAAGTTGCATGATACAAAATGTATGCACAGAAATCTCTTTCATTCCTATACACTAACAATGAAAAATCAGAAAGAGAAATTAAAGAAACACTCCCATTTACCATTGCAACAAAAAGAATAAAATACCTAGGAATAAACCTACCTAAGGAGGTAAAAACCTGTACTCAGAAAAACTATAAGACACTGATGAAAGAAATCATAGATGACACAAACAGATGGAGAGATATACCATGTTCTTGGATTGGAAGAATGAATATTGTGAAAATGACTATACTATCAAAAGCAATCTACAGATTCAATGCAATCCCTATCAAATTACCAATGGCATTTTTTACAGAGCTAGAACAAAAAATCTTAAAACTTGCATGGAGACACAAAAGACCCCGAATAGCCAAAGCAATCTTGAGGAAAAAAAACGGAGCTGGAGGAATCAGGCTCCCTGACTTCAGACAGCTACAAAGCTACAGTAATCAAGACAATATGGTACTGGAACAAAAACAGAAATGTAGATCAATGGAACAGGAGAGAAAGCCCACAGATAAACCCTCGCACCTATGTGCAACTAATCTATGACAAAGGAGGCAGGATATACAATGGAGAAAAGAAAAAGACAGCCTCTTCAATAAATGGTCCTGGGAAAACTGGACAGCTACATGTAAAAGAATGAAATTAGAACACTCCCTAACACCATACACAAAAATAAACTCAAAATGGATTAAAGACCTAAATGTAAGACCAGGCACTATAAAACTCTTAGAGGTAAACATAGGAAGAACACTCTTTGACATAAATCACAGCAAGATCTTTTATGACCCACCTCCTAGAGTAATTGAAATAAAAACAAAAATAAACAAATGGGACCTAATGAAACTTAAAAGCTTTCCCACAGCAAAGGAAACTATAAACAAGATGAAAAGACAACCCTCAGAATGGGAGAAAGTATTTGCAAACGCATCAATGGACAAAGGATTAATCTCCAAAATATATAAAGAGCTCATGCTGCTCCATATGAAAAAAAAAAACCCAATCAAAATCAGGCAGAAGACCTAAATAGACATTTCTCCAAAGACGACATACAGATGGCTAAGAGGCATATGAAATGCTGCTCTACATCACTAATTATTAGAGAAATGCAAATAAAAACTACAATGAGGTATCACCTCACACCTGTTAGAATGGGCATCATCAGAAAATCTACAAACAACAAATGCTGGAGAGGGTGTGGAGAAAAGGGAACCCTCTCGCACTGTTGGTGGGAATATAAGTTGATACAGCCACTGTGGAGAACAGTATAGAGGCTGCTTCAAAAACTAAAAATAGAATTACCATATGACCCAGCAGTCCCACTACTGGGCCTATACCCAGAGAAAACCATAATTCAAGAAGTCACATGCACCCCAATGTTCATTGCAGCACTATTAACAATAGCCAGGTCATGGAAGCAACCTAAATGCCCATCAACAGATGAATGGATAAAGAAGATGTGGTACATATATACAATGGAATATTACTCAGCCATAAAAAGGAACGAAATTGTGTCATTTGTAGAGATGTGGATGGACCTAGAGACTGTCATATAGAGTGAAGTAAGTCAGAAAGAGAAAAACAAATATTGTATATTAACGCATATATGTGGAATCTAGAAAAGTGGTACAGATGAACCAGTTTGCAAGGCAGAAATAGAGACAAAGATATAGAGAACAAACGTGGACTCCAAGAGGGGAAAACGGGGGAGGGGAGGGGAGTAGGATGAATTGGGAGATTAGGATTGACATATATACACTAATATGTATAAAATAGATAACTAATAAGAACCTGCTGTATAAAAATAAATAAATAAAATTTTTAAAAAAGAATATTTACTGTCTGATCTGTTAACAATAATGTTGCTGACCTCTACTATACAATAATCTTTGTTGTATAAATGACTTATGAGGATATTTTTCCCAAAGATAGTTCTTACCCTAAGCTGCCACCAGCTTTTAAAATAAAAATTTTGTTTTTTTTCACATAGATACAGAACATACAAACTTGTGTCAAATAGCATTCTCAATTCCCTCTTGGCTGCCCTGGTATTTAGAACATGAGGTTAGGTCCAACAGAGCTGGGAAGTAATAAACAATGTATATAATTGTATAGATAAAATAAGGTACTATATGGCTTATCCATTTTTCAGAGAAATGAGAAGAAAAATATTTAATCAGAGATACTGTCTGTGACAAATCTATGACATATAAACATGTCTTAATGTGAGACGACAAAAAATGTCATGCCAGTGAATACTCTTATTAAGCTATTTCTCCCAAAAATAATGCTAGTTTCATTGTCAGGGTTTAAATTGTTAGGACATGTTAAGAATGATCAGGCTTCTTGCAAGGAAATATAATCACATTCAGACCTAATTAGACTTAAAAGCTTTTGCACAGCCAACGAAACCATCAACAAAATGAAAAGACCAATAAAGTGTCAATATCCAAAATATATATACAGCTCATACCACTCAACATCAAAAAAAACCCCAAACAACCCAATTAAAAAATGGGCAGAAGAACTGAATAGACATTTTTCCAAAGAAGATGTACAGATGGCCAACAGGAACATGAAAAGATGCTCAACATTGCTCTTCATCAGGAAAATGCAAATTAAAACCACAATGAGATATCACCTCATACCTGTCAGAATGGCTATCATCAAAAAGAACACAAATAACAAATGTTGGGGAGGATGTGGAAAAAAGGGACCCTCATACACTGTTGGTGGTAATGTCAATCGGTGTAGCCACTGTGAAAAACAATATGGCAGTTTCTCAAAAATCTAAAAATAGAACTACCATATGACCCAGTAATTCCACTCCTGGGTATATATCTGAAGAAAATTAAAACACTAATTCAAAAAGATACATGCACCCCAATGTTCATAGCCGCATAATTGACAATTGCCAAGATATGGAAACAACCTAAGTGTCCCTCAACAGGTGAATGGATGAAGAAGATGTGGTATATATATACAATGAAATACTACTCAGCCATAAAAAAGGATGAAAATTTGCCATTTCCAACAACATGGATGGACTTAGAGGATATTATGCCAAGTGAAATAAGTCAGACAGAGAAAGACAAATACTATATGATATCACTTATATGTGGAATCTAAAAAATAGAACTAGTGAATATAACAAAAAGGAAACAGTCACAGATATAGAGAACAAACTAGAGGTTACCAGTGGGGAGAGGGGAGAGGGCAGGGGCAAGAAAAAGTAGGGGATTAAGAGGTACAAACTATTGGGTATAAAATCAGCTACAAGGATATACTGTACAACAGAGGGAATATAGCCAATATTTTATAATCACTATAAATGAGTATAACATTTTAAAAATTGTGAATCACTATGTTGTACACCTGTAACTTATATAATATTGTATAACTATATCTCAATTTTTAAAAAGTTAAAAAAAGAAAAGAATCACATTCAGGCATTCAGGCAGCAGGGTTTCTCTCGTTTCAATGTGCATATGAATCACGTGGGGAATGTCTCACAATGCAGATGCTGACTCAGTAGTCTGAGGTGGGACTTGGGATTGTGCATCCCTAACAGGCTCACCTCTGGACCACACTTTGAGTTGCCAAGCTCTATTACTTAGTATTTTCTCTACTTTCCTGTGGTAACCAGTCTCTAAGATGGCTCCCAATCATCCCTACCTGCAGAATCCACCTTCTTGTGTGATCCTCTCTCACATTGTGCCAGGGTGGATCTGTATGAGAGTTTATGCATGGTATGTCACTTCCAAGATTACTTTATAAAAGACTTCCATTGTAGGTGTATGTTTTCTCTCTTTCTCCCTCTCTCTCCCTCTCCCTCTCTCTCTCTCATTCCACCTGGGGAAAGCCAACTGCCATGCTATAAGGCAATAGAGTGGAAAGGACCATATACTGAGAAGCTGTGTTATCTGACCAGCAGCTACTGAGGACCCAAGGCCTACTATCAACTACCTGAGTGAATTTAGAACCAGATCCTTCAACTCTGGCTAAATATTGACATCCATGCAGCCCTGTCTGAGAGCTTGACTGCAAATTCATAAGAGACCCTGAGCCAGAACCACCCAGGTAGGCCACTTTCCGATTCCCAACCCTCAGAAACTATGTGAGATAATACATGGTTGTGGTTTTTTCCAGCTGCTAAGTTTTGTGATAATTTGTTACACAGCAGTAGGTAACTAATACCTTTAGTTAATGATTTTACAGTATCTTTTTAGAGAGTCTGCACTGATCAAGAAAGGGTAAAATGCAGTTATTTATGGCTAATCAAAAAAGAAAAAACTAATACCTTATAACTACAGTGTCTTTTCACATTAATCACCGTGATTTAGTCTCACACTCATTAGAGGTAGAGATGGCAGGATCATCAGTCCCCCTTTACAGATTTGGAATCTGCTAGGTCCAGAGAAGCTTGATGTTTGTCCAATATCATATAGCAAGTCAGACAAACCTGAACTGGACCTCCACCTTTCATATTTCTCCTCCCAGGGTTCTTGTTATTAGAATCCCCTGCCTCTGCTTACCATTTCTATCCAACTGTTGGTTGGTGGTCAACTAAATAAGGAAGCTGGGAAACATTTAAGAGTTTAGCTCTAGGTTGTAATACCCAATATAAGAGTGGGAGTTGTAATGAGAGCTACCAGCTGTTACATCACTTGTGCCATTATTATTTTATCAGATACTTTATTGAACCAGATAAACTGTCATATTATGTATAGCCCAGGACCTAACTGGCAGATCTCCCACCAACTCTTTATGTATCAGTGACTTGATAAAAACTGTGTTTAATTCTTTTTTCCACCTTTCTTGAGATATAATTTACATACCACACTGTATAAGTTTAAGGTGCACAGCATAAAGATTTGACTTACATATATTGTGAAATGATTACCACAATAAGTTTAGTTAACATCTGTCATCTCATATAGATACAAAAAATAAAAGAAAAGACTGTTTTTTCCTTGTGATAAAAACTTATGGATCTACTCTCTTAACTTGCAAGTATACCCTACAGCAGTGTTACCTATAGTTATCATGTTGCACATTACATCCCTCGTACTTGTTTATCTTACAAACTGGAAGGTTGCATTTTTTACCACCTTCATCCAGTTCCCCCCTCCCTCCAATCCCCACCTCTTGTACCCACAAATCTGATCTGTTCTTTGAGTTTGGGGCTTTTTAAAGATTCCACATATAAGCGAGTTCACAGGGTGTTTAATTTTATTGCATGTTAATAAAAGCACTTAGGAGTGAGGTGGGGTTATGTCTCCAGTTTCTTCAGTGTTTTGAAAGGATCACTTAGGGTTTACAAAACTTTGAGTTTGGAGATCATGTAGAAGAAATTAATAAGCAGTTGAAAAAGCTTATAAACAACCAAGATGTCCTGGCTTCCACATTCAGGAATTCACCTGATCTACTGGAGGATGAGTTAGTATTTGGTTACCTGGGATCTATGTTGATTTGTGATTCACTAAAATATTTCTGCATGACATTAGTTTTAGTCATGTCTTTAGATGTTTGGGGAAAAATAAGCATGAAACTTATCATGATATTAAGGCATTTTATGATTTGGGAAAAATATTTGGGAGGACAAAATTATTCTTCTTGAGCTAAGAAAGTATGAAAACAGTCATCTTGAAACAAACATCCTTTTTTTGTTTTGTTTTGTGGGTTTTCACTATTTATTTATGACAAATACTCCACATCTGTAATCCTCTCCAGTCAGAAGTCCTTTGAGACGATGCCGTCGGTCTTGGCCAGTCGGAGAATGGAATCATCTGACTCACCCATCCTGTGAATGGCCCCGCAGATAGCGTAGGTTTTAAACTCGGCGTTGAGCGTGCCTGTCACCGTGCCAGCCTCGGCCACGTTCATCTGGATGGCGCATGGTCCTTGGCAGCGATGATGCGGTAGCTGGACAAGCATTTCCGCGGCATGCACAGGTCCATGAACTCGCTGGCGTCGTTCCGCATGTTGAGGGTGCATCTGGTGGCACCGCGATGAGTGCTCGCGCAGAAAGGCAAAACAACTATTCTTAAAGCAATTTACACTACATTTTCCAATTCCCTTAATGTTGAAATCACCAGAAACTAGAGAGCCTGGCTAGGGTGGTAACATCACCACCCACTAGCTATGTGATACTTGGTTAAAGTCGCTGAACTTCAGTCTCTTTACTAAAAAATGGGCTCAATTCTGTTACAGTATTTTAAAGAGAATTAAATAATTTAATATCTGTAAATTACATAGTATAGTGTCTATGACATAATAACTTTCAGCAAATGCTGAGAATCTGTTATTTACTAAGTAATAGTTTTGTAAATGGTAACAATCAGGCAATGGGACCTTGTTTCTCCTGCTTGCTATGAACTTCAGGAGAAGAAAGCTAGGAAAATTATAGTGAGTGAGTAGGAACAGAGGCTAGAAAAGTAGAAGATAAAATCAGTTCTATTTGTTA
The DNA here is from genome assembly GCF_002837175.3 of Physeter macrocephalus. NCBI lineage: Eukaryota > Metazoa > Chordata > Mammalia > Artiodactyla > Physeteridae > Physeter > Physeter macrocephalus. Next base: position 108,923,868 of record NC_041221.1, read on the forward strand.
ATTTTAATTCACGTCATCTAGGAATAGATCATATCAAACTTTGGGAGGAAACTGTACATATTTATGAAGTACATATCAAGCATTTGAAATATTCCTTTAGTCCACTAAATATATTTTCCAAAATGTTCATCTGGCATTTTTAGCCTGTACACTTCTGAGACCTAGTTACCTTATTTTTTCTTTTAAATTGTAATATACACAACCCTCTTTTCCTAGGTGACACTTTGAAATATGAAATGCAATTCCCAGTTCTGCAGTAGGTTTGCATTCCTGTTAGAATTACTAGGCCTTCCATTCATTTAGATCAGATGAAATGTGTCATCTTCAGTAAAGCTTTATCCAAGTTCTTTGGACAAAGGCAGCTTTTTCCCTTGAGCTTCTCCAGACAACAATTTGCAACTATTCCTGTTACAGTTGTTTTCTAAACATTTATTTACATGTTTCTTTCCTCTACTAGATGGCAATCACATCAGAAATATGAAGTTTAAATTTTTATTTCATCTTTTGCTGAGAGGGGGTACATAAATATTAACTGAGTGAGTGATGAAGGGAATGAATTTGATTCTTTACTGTGGAGTGGAATACATAGAAATATATAGTCTTCTGAGATCTGTGTTTATTTATCAATTAGATATTGCTATAAATACATGGTATTTAGAAAGAACAATGATCTTACCCTCACGCTAGACCCTTGTGTTTACTTACAGTGGTATGATAAAGATGGCTAAATAAAAGATAAAGAAGAACTTTAAAACATCACCGCTTCAAAAGAATGTTTAGCAGTTCTGAGATCAAAAGTCAGCTACTAGTATCTTGTATCTTATTGTCCAAAAGCAGGTAGTAATTCCCCAGGTGCACACAACATGGCACCTGTATATCACCTGTGAAATAAACATACTCTGGCTGTCAAGAAATGTTTGGTTGTTGTTGTGGGGTTTGCCCCCCTGAGTGAAGGATTTAAAATTAAACATCAGTTTAGATGGGGAAAAGAAAAGGTGGCTAAGATTTTTTTTTTTTTTTTTTTTTTTTTTTTTTGCGGTACTCGGGCCTCTCACTGTTGTGGCCTCTCCTGTTGTGGAGCATAGGCTCTGGACGTACAGGCTCAGCGGCCGTGGCTCACGGGCCTAGCCACTCCGCGGCATGTGGAATCTTCCCGGACCGGGGCACGAACCCATGTCCCCTGCATCGGCAGGCGTACTCTCAACCACTGCACCACCAGGGAAGCCCTGGCTAAGATTTTTGATAGGTTTTCCTTTTGCTCCCAAAGTGGCTTCCCAGCAGCAACTTTGGCAATTACTCTTGGCAGTAGCTCCTGACACAGGCTCCCAACACCTGCTCCCATCTGCAAGGGCTCTTCTCTGAAATGACTTCCACTGGCAGGGAGTTCCATTATCAAAACTCTAGGGCAGTAGCAGCCTATTCTATCTTTGGGGCCACTAGCCTCCCTCGTCCTTCTCTTGGTACCTGGTCCCTGCTCTCTTAGCACCATTTCTAGGGCAGCTCACAGCAGGACCCACAGAGTCCTCTGGACAGTTACAGAATGAAACTGCTCTTTTTGAGTAACAAGTTCAAAAGTATGAAGATAAAAATCCTAAATTATAGACCATAGTGCTATATTCTCTGTAATTTCCTATGGTCCACTCAACACTTCTGAGGTTTGGGATCCCCCTTTGGAGTTGTAACTGCTTGAGGACATTATGTTAACCCTTAGTGGCTGGTGGAACACAAGCCTAGTGGAGAGTTTGCTGTTTTATCTTATCTTACCTTACCTCACAGCACACATTTCCCTCTTCTTCTGGTGTTTTTTGGAGGATGTTTCCCTCACCTAGTTTCAGTGCATGTGGTTGAGGTGGAGATAGATAATACTCACTATCTCCTTCGTTCAAGGGATTATACTATGTTCTGTGTTGCACAGATTCTCTGTTGATCCAAACAACAAAATTCCAGGAATTTTATCTATACATGTATCTATGTATTAGGAAAGATAAATTATTTTTCTGATGGCCTTGTTAAAGGTGAAAAGAGGGCTTCCCTGGCGGTGCAGTGGTGGAGAATCCGCCTGCCGATGCAGGGGACGCGGGTTCGTGCCCCGGTCTGGGAAGATCCCACATGCTGCGGAGCAGCTGGGCCCGTGAGCCATGGCCGCTGAGCCTGTGCGTCCAGAGCCTGTGCGAGAGGCCACAACAGTGAGAGGCCCATGCAGCATCAAAAAAAAAAAAAAAAACCAGATGAAAGGATTATGTAATCTTCAGCTACTATTGGCAACTATGGGGAGATGGCCTACATGTGAAAATGAGTGAATGCGTGTGTGTGTGTGTGTGTGTGTGTGTGTGTGTGTGAGAGAGAGAGAGAGAGAGAGAGAGAAAATCCTGAAAATAATATTTGAATGCCTGAACTTAACCTGTCTGACCAGCTCTACTCATGGGTTTCTCTATTACGTGATTCAATAAATTACTCTATTCTTATTATTTGCATAAGGTAGTTTGAATTAAGTCTCTAAAACTGGTAACTAAAATGGCTCAACTAATTGATCAGGAAACTAAGGGATCGATGAAACCTGCAAATTCCACTTGCTCATCTTTTCCTAGACGGCAGCCATATAACCAGGTAACCAGAATGCCTAGGACAATTTTACTTCAAATGTTTCCTCCTATTTTCCCTATCAATATATTCCTAAATTTCATACTTTATCATTTTTCCAAAAATAAATGGTAATTATGCCCATAGGGCATAAGGACACCAATGAAAACCAAGTTTCCCCAAAGTTAACTTGGACCTTTCAGTATTCTTTGAGAGAGAGAGAGAGAGAGAGAGAAAATCCTGAAAATAATATTTGAATGCCTGAACTTAACCTGTCTGACCAGCTCTACTCATGGGTTTCTCTATTACGTGATTCAATAAATTACTCTATTCTTATTATTTGCATAAGGTAGTTTGAATTAAGTCTCTAAAACTGGTAACTAAAATGGCTCAACTAATTGATCAGGAAACTAAGGGATCGATGAAACCTGCAAATTCCACTTGCTCATCTTTTCCTAGACGGCAGCCATATAACCAGGTAACCAGAATGCCTAGGACAATTTTACTTCAAATGTTTCCTCCTATTTTCCCTATCAATATATTCCTAAATTTCATACTTTATCATTTTTCCAAAAATAAATGGTAATTATGCCCATAGGGCATAAGGACACCAATGAAAACCAAGTTTCCCCAAAGTTAACTTGGACCTTTCAGTATTCTTTTAAAAAACATATATTACAAAAGGAGTTAATAATAGCTGCTCGTCCCCAAAGAATTGTTCTGAAAATTAGTTTGCATTTGTAAAAATAAAAAGGTATATATATCAAATAATAGTGAATCAGTTTACATAGCATATAAAATAGAAAGGGTGTACAGATGTGTGGTATCAATACTATTTTTTTCTATGAAAAACGTTGCAATGATTGTGAGATGCTTGTGGATGACCAGGTCTCCCCTAGTACAGCATAAGCCTCGGAAAGAGCGTCTGTGTCCAGAGAGCATTTAGCAAATTTTCCGATGTATGTGAAATGCTCTTTGTTGGCTGTTTGATCTGGATATGGTCCTCAGCAAAGTTCTAGTTGAGAACATTTTAAGAAAATCAGGTGGTCCCTACAAGGAAGGAAAAATGAAAGATATTCATCCAGATAATTCAACCCCCTCAAAGAGTATAAGAACATTTCCAGAGAAATGAGGTATATTGTAGGAACAGTAGTTAATTGCTTTGTATTTTTGTTTCATATTACATGTGCAAACATACTATTACTTATGTGATATGGTTGGAATTACATAATAAAGCCCCTATTTTCTCATTGTCTAGGATGTAAGGGTTCAGAAAAGGCCCAGTGGAGTCATTTATTATTCATGTATGAGTTGGGGTGCCAGGAAACAAGCTTTGGTCTTTCCTGAGTAGTCTTTCTAGATCTAGTCATCACTCTTAGAAGAAAGACTGTGAGAAGGACAAGAACTTAGAGACCATCCATTTCAGCCTCTAATTTTTCAAACAAATAAATCAAGCCTCAGAGACCTTCACTGACGCACTGATGTTCGTTTGATGCCATAATCCATTGCCCTATTTTCCATCACTCTGTTCCAAATGCTGTTACACTGAGGGTACTAGGTCTGATTTGAGCATACATAGACAAGGTTTTGGATTTAAAAATCACATACTTAACTTATTGTATATTTAAAAACTATAGCTGACAATCAAAGTTGTGATTTCAGAAGTGTTAGTACTTAGAACAAGGATGGATAAGTTAAAAAAATCATAGAGAGAGTTGGTTTAAGGTAGGATTAAAGAAAAATAAAACATTACATGTGACAGACATGTGGTTATGACCCCAGATTATGAATGTAACAATTCTCTTCATGACATGTAATGTGATAAAATATATCTGTATGTATATTATGTTATAGGAAAAATTCTTACAAAGATGTAAACATGAAATAATCTTGTTATATTTTGAACAATTGACTGTATTAAAGATAAAACTGCATGAAAATATAAAACAGAAAATGTGTATCAATTTAAGTTATTTATTTAAAAAAGTTTCTAATAATGAAGCTCAATTTTTCAAGAATATCATTTTCTTAAAAATTCTTTAAGAAAAATTAAATTAAAAAAAAACTTCTTAGTTCTCATTTTTCTACCATGTCTTGGCAAAAATAAATAAGTTATGTGGATAATTGAGAGAAATTAAACTTATTAATTAGTGATGTTTTTCCAACTATTAATTTGTTCATTTAATAAGTAATTATTGAGGGATCCTTACATACTGGGCACTATTCTAGGCACTGGGGATAGAGCAGTGAGTAAAAAGTAAAAATATTTGCTTTTATCAAGTTTACATTAAAGTAGATGAAGAAGGCAATAAAGAATGGTTATATTATATGTTAAAAAGTGATAAGTACTACCATGAAATGCAAAGCAGAGTAAAGTGATAGAGATTAACCAGAGGGGACTTCTGTGTTAAGGAAATCATCTCTGAAGAGATATATGAACAGAGACCAGGATGAAGTAAGAGAGTGAGCCTTATGAATATCTTTGGAAAGAATTCTGAGCAGAAGGAAAGGTAAATGCTCAGAAGGGCCACCTCATTTACTGAGGTAGGAGTAGTACTCACAACCAGACACATGATCAGAAAAGACCTGAGAGAACCATAGACTTATACCTCTGACAGACCTGTGTGTTCTAGGCTCTACTCAACCAGTAGATAAAGGCTAACACAAAGTTCTAAGCAGCCTGGCATAGTGATGAAGAAGTAATCAAGCTCAGAGCCAAGCTGCAAAGAATGAGAGAGTAGTATTTATTTTCATCATCCTGGGCTTTCCTGGTGGCGCAGTGGTTGAGAATCTGCCTGCCGATGCAGGGGACACAGGTTTGAGCCCTGGTCTGGGAATATCCCACATGCCGTGGAGCAACTAGGCCCATGAGCCACAACTACTGAGCCTGCGCGTCTGGAGCCTGTGCTCCGCAACAAGAGAGGCCGCGATGGTGAGAAGCCCGCGCACCGCGATGAAGAGTGGCCCCCGCTTGCCACAACTAGAGAAAGCCCTCTCACAGAAACGAAGACCCAACACAGCAAAAATAAATAAATAAATTATTTTCATCATCCTGGCTCCAGTAAAGAAATCTCTGTCAGGTCACTGACTGACGACTGAAATAATGAAAAGACTCTGGTGTCCATACATGACAAGAAATATAGTTTTTGCACAAGTAGTTTGGAAGTGTCACCAAACAACTGGATGACTGCAGCCTTCAATGATTAACAACAGAAAATTCTGGGGAAAAGAGAGAATTTGATTTCTGGCATTATCACATGCAAATATTCAAAATGCTTAATTTTGAACAACAACAACAAGAAACCTCACAAGACATACAAAGAAACAGTGAAGTATGGCCCATTCAAAGGAAAACAATAAGTTGACAGATCTGGCCCTGAGAAAGCCCAAACATTAGACTTACTAGATAAAGACTTAAATAAACTGTGTTAAATATACTCAAAATGCTGAAGAAAACCATGGACAAAGAACTAAAGGATCTTAAAAGTGACATATGAGAAAAATAAGAATATCAATAAAGAGACAGAAATTTTACAAAAGGAGTCAAATAGAAACTGGAGATAAAAAGTACAATAGCTGGGCTTCCCTGGTGGCGCAGTGGTTGTGCGTCCACCTGCCGATGCAGGGGAACCGGGTTCGCGCCCCGGTCTGGGAGGATCCCACATGCCGCGGAGCGGCTGGGCCCGTGGGCCATGGCCGCTGGGCCTGCGCGTCCGGAGCCTGTGCTCCGCAACGGGAGAG
>NC_041221.1:108930307-108999016 GCF_002837175.3 Physeter macrocephalus
GGGTTCGCGCCCCGGTCTGGGAGGATCCCACATGCCGCGGAGCGGCTGGGCCCGTGGGCCATGGCCGCTGGGCCTGCGCGTCTGGAGCCTGTGCTCCGCAATGGGAGAGGCCACAGCAGAGGGAGGCCTGCATACCACCAAAAAAAAAAAAAAGTACAATAGCTAAAATAAAATTAAAATATTTCAGAGGTATTCAACAGCAGGTTTGAGCAGGTACAAAGGCTCTGTGAACTTGAAAATAAGACAACTGAAATTATCCAGTCTTAGGACCAGGAAGAAAAAAAAATGAAGAAAAGGGAACAGGATCTGAGGGACTTGCAGGACACCATTAAGCAAATCTACATATGCTTTATGGAAGCACTAGAAAGAAGAGAGAAAGAAAAGGGGAAAAGTATATATTTGAAGAAATAATGGCTGAAAATCTCCCAAATTTGAGGAAACATATGAATCTACACATACAAAAAATCTCAGCAAACTCCAAGCAGGATAAATGCAGAGATCAACACTATGACATATTAAAATCAAATGAAAGACAAAGACAAACAGAAATGTTGCAAGCAGCAAGTGACTGGTCATGTATAAGGGATTCTCAATGAAATTAACAGTGAATTTCTCATCAGAAACCATCTAGGCTAATAGGCAGTGAGATGACATATTTTAAATTTGTAAAAAAAAAAAAGCTGTCAAGCAAGAATTCTATATCAGGCAAAACTATCCTTCAAAAATGGCAGAGAAATTAAGACATCCCCAGATTTTAAAAACTGAGAGTTCTTTGCTTGTAGACCAGACTTACAAGAAATGCTAAAGGAAGTTTTCAGTATGAAGTGAAAGAACACTAGACAATAACTGAAAGCCATATGAGAAATAAGAAACATTGGCAAAGATGACTACATAAATAAATTTAAAAGCCAGTATTAATATATATTTTTTGGTTTGTAACACCTTCTAAAATTTTCTACATGACTTAAAAGACAAATGCATAAATTAGTAATTATGAACCTATGTTAATGACAACAAAGTGTAAAGATATAATTTGTGACAAAATTTAAACAGGGTGGGAGAAGGAGCTGTCTCAGTCCCTGGTTCTCTCCTGAAAACCAGTCAGCCTACAGTTTATCCTGTATTTTGAATCTCCTCTCCATTGCCTTTCATCACAACTTTCATTGTTCTTCCTTTAGGTTTGAACCTCTCCATGCTCTGTCACAAATGAAGTCAGTTTCTTAGGGAAAATGTTAGGAGTTGTCTATTTTATGACCTGCTTCTCCACTCAGGGACATTTCTGAGCCAAGGATCTGGAGCTTGGGGGTGGGGACAATGTCAAGCTTCTCTCTCAATGACACTCTCACTCTAGGAGCTAAGTGCTTGGCGTTGGTGGGGGAAGTAGCCTGTCATTTTGGCTTGCTTCTCCTGGTATGTAACCATGACTGCACGAGTTGAAAGGAGAATCAGAGCCCCAACATTCTCAGGATTCTGTGTCAATGAGAGAGCCCCCATCCTACAAGTCAAGGCGGGGTGAAAGAAGGGAGCTCTCATCTCTCAACTGTACTCAACAGGGACTTATCCTCAGCAACAGGTTGTTGTTTTTGAAAGACAAGTTATTATTTAAATAAAGTATAATATTATATTGTGTAGTTCATATATGAGAAGGTAAAAAAATGAAAACAGAATACAAAGTGGGGGAATTTAATGAAATTTTTCTAAGATAAGTGTTTTCTTTTTTAAGTATCATAATATCAAGTCTTAGCAACTGTGATAAGATAATAATGGATAATGGAAATCATAGAGCAATTATTTTTTTAACATCTTTATTGGAGTATTATTGCTTTACAATGGTGTGTTAGTTTCTGCCTTATAAAAAAGTGAATCAGCTATACATATACATATATCCCCATATCTCCTCCCTCTTGCGTCTCCCTCCACCCTCCCTATCCCACCCCTCTAGGTGGTCACAAACCACCTAGCTGATCTCCCTGTTCCATGTGGCTGCTTCCCACTAACCATCCATTCTACACTTGGTAGTGTATATATGTCCATGCCACTCTCACTCAACTCGTCCAAGCCCACTCTTTCCCTTCCTCATATCCTAAAGTCCACTCTCCACATCTACGTCTTTATTCCTATCCTGCCCCTAGATTCTTCAGACGCTTTTTTTTTTAGATTCCATAAAAATGTGTTAAGCATATGGTATTTGTTTTTCTCTTTCTGACTTACTTCACTCTGTATGGCAGACTCTAGGTCCATCCACCTCACTACAAATATCTCAATTTCTTTTCTTTTTATGGCTGAGTGATATTCCATTGTATATATGTGCCACATCTTTTTTATTCATTCATCTGTCGATGGACACTTAGGTTGCTTCCATGTCCTGGCTATTGTAAATAGAGCTGCAGTGAACATTGTGGTACGTGACCCTTTTTGAATTATGGTTTTCTCAGGGTATATGCCCAGTAGTGGGATTGCTGGGTCATATGGTAGTTCTATTTTTAGTTTTTTAAGGAACCTCCATACTGTTCTCCATAGTGGCTGTATCAGTTTACATTCCAACCAACAGTGCAAGAGGGTTCCCTTTTCTCCACATCCTCTCTAGCATTTCCTGTTTGTAGATTTTTTTGATGCTGGCCATTCTGACTGGTGTGAGGTGATACCTCATTGTAGTTTTGATTTGCATTTCTCTAACAATTAGTGATGTGGAACAGCTTTTCATGTGCCTCTTAGCCACCTGTATGTCTTCTTTGGAGAAATGTCTATTTAAGTCTTCTGCCCATTTTTGATTGGGTTGTTTTTTTAACATGGAGCTGCATGAGCTGTTTATATATTTTGGAGATTAATCCTTTGTCCATTGACTCGTTTGCAAATATTTTCTCCCATTCTAAGGGTTCTCTTTATGTCTTGTTTATAGTTTCCTTTGCTGTGCAAAAGCTTTTAAGTTTCATTAGGTCCCATTTGTTTATTTTTGTTTTTATTTCAATTACTCTAGGAGGTGGGTCAAAAAAGATCTTGCTGTGATTTATGTCAAAGAGTGTTCTTCCTATGTTTACCTCTAAGAGTTTTATAGTGCCTGGTCTTACATTTAGGTCTTTAATCCATTTTGAGTTTATTTTTGTGTGTGGTGCTAGGGAGTGTTCTAATTTCATTCTTTTACATGTAGCTGTCCAGTTTTCCCAGCACCACTTATTGAAGAGGCTCTCTTTTCTCCATTGTATATCCTTGCCTCCTTTGTCATAGATTAGTTGACCATAGGTGCATAGGTTTATCTGTGGGCTTTCTATCCTGTTCCATTGATCTATATTTCTGTTTCTGTGCCAGTACCATATTGTCTTGATTACTGTACTTTGGTGGTATAGTCTGAAGTCAGGGAGTCTGATTCCTCCAGCTCTGTTTTTCTTTCAAAAGATTGGTTTGGCTATTCTGGGTCTTTTGTGTCTCTATAAATATTTTAAGATTTTTTGTTCTAGCTCTGTAAAAAAAAATGTCATTAGTAATTTGATAGGGATTGCACTGAATCTGTAGATTGCTTTGGGTAGTATAGTCATTTTCACAATATTGATTCTTCCAATCCAAGAACATGGTATATCTCTCCATCTGTTTGTGTCATCTATGGTTTTTTCATCCCTATCTTACAGTTTTGAAAGAAAAAGAGTACAGATCTTTTACCTCCTTAGGTAGGTTTATTCCTAGGTATTTTATTCTTATAATTTTCGGAGTACAGGTCTTTTACCTCCTTAGGTAGGTTTATTCCTAGGTATTTTATTCTTTTTATTTCAGTGCTAAATGGGAGTGTTTCCTTAATTTCTATTTCTGATTTTTCATTGCTAGTGTATAGGAATGAAAGAGATTTCTGTGCATTCATTTTGTACCCTGCAACTTTACCAAATTCATAGATTAGCTCTAGTAGTTTTCTGGTGGCACCTTTAGAATTCTCTATGTATAGTATCATGTCATCTGCAAACAGTGACAGTTTTATTTCTTCTTTTCCAATTTTATTCCTTTTATTTCTTTTTCTTCTCTGATTGCTGTGGCTAAGACTTCCAAAACTATGTTGAATAATAGTGGTGAGAGTGGACATCCTTGTCTTTTTTTTTTTCTTCTCTGATTGCTGTGGCTAAGACTTCCAAAACTATGTTGAATAATAGTGGTGAGAGTGGACATCCTTGTCTTTTTTTTTTTTTTTTTTTTTGTGGTATGTGGGCCTCTCACTGCTGTGGCCGCTCCCATTGAGGAGCACAGGCTCCGGACACGCAGGCCCAGCTTTTTCCAAGGTCCTGGAGAGTTTTTACCTAAATGGGTGTTGAATATTGTCAGAGGCTTTTTCTGCGTCTATTGAGATGAGCATATGGTTTTTACTCCCCAGTTTGTTAATACAGTGTATCACATTGATTGATTTGCTTATATTGAAGAATCCTTGCATCCCTGGGATAAATCTCACTTGATCAAAGTGTATGATCCTTGTAATGTGTTGTTGGATTCTGTTTGCTAGTATTTTGTTGAAGATTTTTGCATCTGTGTTCATCAGTGATATTGGTCTGTAATTTTCTTTTTTTTTCTGGTATCTTTGTCTGGTTTTGGTATCAGGGTGATGGTGGCCTTGTAGAATGAGTTAGGGAGTGTTCTTTCCTCTGCGATTTTCTGGAAAAGTTTCAGAAGCATGGGTGTTAGCTCTTCTCTAAATGTTTGATAGAATTCACCTGTGAAGCCATCTGGTCCTGGACTTTTGTTTATTGGAAGATTTTTAATCAGAGTTTCAATTTCATTACTTGTGATTGGTCTGTTCATATTTTCTATTTCTTCCGGGTTCAGTCTTGGGAGATTATACCTTTCTAAGAATTTGTCCATTTCTTCCAGCTTGTCCATTTTATTGGCATAGAGTTGCTTGTAGTAGTCTCTTAGGATGCTTTGTATTTCTGCGGTGTGCATTGTAACTTCTTTTTCATTTCTAATTTTACTGATTTGTGTCTTCTCCCTCTGTTTCTCAATGAGTCTGGCTAAAGGTTTATCAATTCTGTTTACCTTCTCAAAGAACCAGCTCTTAGTGTTATTGATCTTTGCTATTGTTTTCTTTGTTTCTATTTCATTTATTTCTTCTCTGATCTTTATGATTTCTTTCCTTCTACTAACTTTGGGTTTTGTTTGTTCTTCTTTCTCTAGTTCCTTTAGGCGTAAGGTTAGATTGTTTATTTGAGATGTTTCTTGTTTCCTTAGGTAGCATTATATTGCTATAAACTTCCCTATTAGAAGTGCATTTGCTGTGTCCCATAGGTTTTGGATCATCGTGATTTCATTGTCATATGTCTCCAGATATTTTTTGATTTCCTCTTTGATTTCTTCAGTGATCTCTTGGTTATTTAGTAACGTATTGTTTAGCCTCCATGTGTTTGTGTTTTTAACATTTTTTTCCCTGTAATTGATTTTTAAACTCATAGTGTTGTGGTCAGAAAGGATGTTTGATATGATTTCAATTTTCATAAATGTACCAAGGCTTGATTTGTGACCCAAGATGTGATCTCTCCTGGAGGATGGTCCTTGTGCACTTGAGAAGAAAGTGTAATCTGCTGTTTTTGGATGGAATGTCCTATAAATATCAATTCAATCTATATGGTCTATTGTGTCATTTAAAGCTTCTGTTTCCTTATTTATTTTCATTTTGATGATCTGTCCATTGGTGTAAGTGAGGTGTTAAAGTTCCCCACTATTATTGTGTTACTGTCGATTTCCTCTTTTATAGCTGTTAGCATTTGCCTTATGTATTGAGGTGCTCCTATGTTGGGTGCTTATATAATTATAGTTGTTATATCTTCTTCTTGGATTGATGCCTTGATCATTATGTGGTGTCCTTCCTTGTCTCTTGTAACATTCTTTATTTTAAAGTCTATTCTATCTGATATGAGTATTGCTACTCCAGCTTTCTTTTGATTTCCATTTGCATCCCCTCACTTTCAGTCTATATGTGTCCCTAGGTCTGACGTGGGTCTCTTGTAGACAGCATATGTACGGGTCTTGCTTGTGTATCCATTCAGCGAGCCTGTGTCTTTTGGTTGGAGCATTTAATCAATTCACATTTAAGGTAATTATCAATATATATGTTCCTATTACCATTTTCTTAATTGTTTTGGGTTTATTTTTGTGGGTCCTTTTCTTGTCTTGTGTTTCCCACTTAGAGAAGTTCCTTTAGCATTTCTAGTAGAGCTGGTTTGGTGGTGCTGAATTCTCTTAGCTTTTGCTTGTCTGTAGAGCTTCTGATTTCTCTGTCGAATCTGAACGTGATCCTCGCTGGGTAGAGTAATCTTGGTGGTAGGTTCTTCCCTTTCATCACTTTAATTATATCATGCCACTCCCTTCTGGCTTGTAGAGTTTCTGCTGAGAAATCAGCTGTTAACCTTATGGGACTTCCCTTGTATGCTATTTGTCGTTTTTCCTTTGTTGCTTTTAATAATTTTTCTTTGTCTTTAATTTTTGTCAGTTTGATTACTATGTTTCTCAGCATGTTTCTCCTTAGGGTTTTCCTGCCTGGGACTCTCTGTGCTTCCTGGACTTAGGTGGCTATTTCCTTTCCCATGTTAGGGAAGTTTTCAACTATAATCTCTTCAAATATTTTCTTGGGCCTTTCTCTCACTCTTCTCCTTCTGGGATTTCTATAATGCAAATGTTGGTGCATTTAATGCTGTCCCAGAGGTCTCTTAGGCTGTCTTCATTTCTTTTCATTCTTTTTTCTTTATTCTGTTCAGTGGCAGTGAATTCCACCATTCTGTCTTCCAGGTCACTTATCCATTCTTCTGCCTCACTTATTCTGCTATTGATTCCTCCTAGTGTATTTTTCATTTCAGTTATTGTATTGTTCATCTCTGTTTGTTTGTTCTTTAATTCTTCTAGGTTAAACATTTTGTTAAACATTTTTTCATCTTCTTGATCTTTGCCTCCATTCTTTTTCCAAGGTCCTGGATCATCTTCACTATCATTATTCTGAATTCTTTTTCTGGAATGTTGCTTATCTCCACTCCATTTAGTTGTTTTTCTGGGGTTTTATTTTGTTCCTTCATCTGGTACATAGTCCTCTGCCTTTTCATTTTGTCTTTCTGTGAATGTGGTTTTTGTTCCACAGGCTGCAGGATTGTAGTTCTTCTTGCTTCTGCGGTCTGCCCTCTGGTGGATGAGGCTATCTAAGAGGATTGTGCAAGCTTTCTGATGGGAGGGACTGGTGGTGGGTAGAGCTGAGTGTTCCTCTGGTCGGAAGAGCTCAGTAAAACCTTAATCTGCTTGTGTTGATGGGTGGGGCTGAGTTCCCTCCCTGTTGGTTGTTTGGTCTGAGGTGACCCAGCACTGGTGCCTACAGGCTCTTCGGTGGGGCTAATGGCAGACTCTAGGAGGGCTCATGCAAAGGAGTATTTCCCAGAACCTCTGCTGCCAGTGTCCTTGTCCCCACAGTGAGCCACAGCTGCCCCCCACCTCTGCAGGGGACCCTCCAACACTAGCAGGTAGGTATGGTTCAGACTCCTATGGGGTCACTGCTCTTTCCCCTTAGGTCCTGTGCACACTACTTTGTGTGTGCCCTCCAAGTGTGGAGTCTCTGTTTCCCCCAGTCCTGTCGAAGTCATGCAATGAAATCCCACTAGCCTTCAAAGTCTGATTCTCTGGGAATTTGTCCTCCCGTTGCCATACTCCCACGTTAGGAAGTCTGAGGTGGGGCTCAGAACCTTCACTCCAGTGGGTGAACTTCTGTGGTATACTTGCTCTCCAGTTTGTGAGTCACCCACCCAGTGGTTATGGGATTTGATTTTATTGTGATTGTGCCCTTCCTACCATCTCATTGTGGCTTCTCCTTTGTTTTTGGATGTGGGGTATCTTTTTTGGTGAGTTCCAGTGTCTTCCTGCTGATGACTGTTCTGCAGTTAGTTGTGATTTTGGTGCTCTCACAGGAGGGAGTGAGCACACATCCTTCTACTCTGTCACCTTGAACCAATCTCCTGGGTGCCATTCTGAAATCCTCCCTCTGGTTCTTTAGAGCCAAGACCTGGCCCCACCCAACAGCCTGTATGCATCAGTTCTATGATGCCTTAGGCCCAGCTACTAAATGGGTGGGGACGCAGCTCCACCTATCAGAAGACAGGCTGCCTACAGAACTCCTGAGTCCACAGCTGCCTCTAGACAGAGCCCAGGCCACCAGAGTACCCAGGACACAGCTTCACCCACCAGTGGGCAAGCAGCAGCCCCAGAACTTCCTGGGCCTCAGCCCTACCCTCCAGAAGCCTGCTGTAGCCTCTGGACCAGCCTCACCCACTAGGCGGCACATATCAGAGGCAAGAAAAACCACAAAACCACAATCCCACAGCCTGTGGGTTCAACCTGCCTTGAGACCAGCTGGACCCTAGCCCTTCCCACCAGTAGGCCAACACAAGCTTCAGGACACCCCAGACACCATACCTAACTGTGTCGGGAACTGCCCCCTCCCCACCACCACCAGCGACCTGACACCAACTCTGGGATCCCTGGGATCTGCAACCAGACTCCAGGACAGAGCTCTGCTTGCCAGTAGTCTGGCACTAACCCCAAGACATGGAGTAGATGGAAATAAAGAGCAAAGATCAGAGGAGAAATAAATTAAACAGAGACTAAAAGTACAATAGAAAAGATCAGTGAAACTAAAAGCTGGTTTTTTGAAAAGATAAACAGAGTTGAAAAACCTTTAGCCAGACTCATGAAGAAAAAAAAGGAGAGGGCTCAAATCAATAAAATCATAAATGAAAAAGAGAAGTTACAACTGACACCACAGAAATACAAAGGATTAGAGACTACTATGAGCAAATATATGCCAATAAAATGGACAAGCTGTAAGAAATGGTCAAATTCTTAGAAAGGTACACTCTCCCAAGACTGAGCCAGGAAGAAATAGAAAACATGAACAGAGGAATTATCAGTACTGAAATTGAATCAGTAATTTAAAAACTCCCAATACGCAGAAGTCCAGGACCAGATGGCTTCATAGGTGAATTCTACCAAATCTTTAGAGGAGTTAACACCTATCCTTCTGAAACTATTACAAAAAATTGCGGAGGAAGGAACACTTCTGAACTCATTCTATTAGGCCATCATCACCCTGATACCAAAACCAGACAGAGATATCACAAAAAGAGAAAACTACAGACCAATATCACTGATGAACATAGATGTAAAAATCCTCAACAAAATACTAGCAGACTGACTCCAACAACACATTAAAACGATTATACACCATGATCAATTGGGATTTACCCAGGAATACAAGGATTTTTCAATATCCACAAATCAAGCAATGTGATACACCACATTCACAAAATGAAGAATAGATGCAGCAGAATCTTTTGACAAAATTCAACATCCATTTATGATTAAAAACTTTTCAGAAAGTTGACACAGAAGGAACATACCTCAACAAAATGAAGGCCATATATGACAAACCCACAGCTAATGTCATACTCAATGGTGATAGTTGAAAGCATTTCCTCTAAGATCAGGAACAAGACAAAGATGTCCACTCTCACCACTTTTATTCAGCATCATATTGGAAGTCCTAGCCATAGCAGTAAGAAAAGGAAATGAAAGGCATCCAAACTGGAAAGGAAGAAGTAAAGCTGTCACTGTTTGCAGATGACATGATGACATTACATAGAAAATCCTAAAGATGCTACCAGAAAACTACTAGAGCTCACCAATGAATTCAGTAAAATTTCAGGATACAAAATTAATATACAGAAATATGTTGCATTTCTATACACTAACAATGAAAGATCAGAAAGAGAAATTAAGGAAACAATCCCATTCACCACTGCAACAAAAAGAATAAAATACCTATAAATAAACCTACCTAAGGAGGTAAAAACCTGAACTCCAAAAACTATAAGACACTGATGAAAGAAACTGAAGATGACACAAACAGATGGAAAGATATACCATGTTCTTAGATTGGAAAAATTAATATTGTGAAAATGGCCATACTACCCAATGCAATCCCTATCAAAATACTAAGGGCATTTTTCACAAAACTAGAACAAATAATTTTAAAATTTATATGGAAACAAAAGACTCCAAATTACCAAAGCAATATTGAGAAAGAAGAACAGAGCTGGCAGAATCATTTTCCCTGATTTCACTTCAGACTGCTGTATACTACAGAGCTACAATAGTCAAAACAGTATGGTACAGCACAAAAGCAGACACAGAGATCAATGCAACAGGATAGAAAGCCCAGAAATAAACCCACACACTTATGGTCAATTAATCTACAACAAAGGAGGTAAGAATATACAAAGGAGAAAAGACAGTCTCTTCAATACGTGGTGGTGGGAAAACTGGACAGCTACATATAAAAGAATGAAATTGAACATTCTCTTACACTACCTGCAAAAATAAACTCAAAATGTGTTAAAGACCTAAATGTAAGACTGGAAATCATAAAAATCCTAGAAGAGACATAGTCACAGTGCTCTTTGACATAAATCATAGCAGTATTTTTTTGGATCTGTCTCCTAAAGCAAAGGAAAGAAAAGCAAAAATAAACAAATGGGACCTAATCAAACTTAAAAGCTTTTACACAGCAAAAGAAACCATCAATAAAACAAAAAGACAACCTACTAAATGGGAGAAAATATTTGCAAACGATTTGACCTATAAGGGGTTACTATCCAACATTTCTAAATGGCTCATACAACCCAACATTAAAAAAATAAATCCAATTTAAAAATGGGCAGAAGACCTGAACAGACATTTTCCCAAAGTGGTCATGCAGATGGCCAACAGGCCCATGAAAAGATGTTCAACATTGCTAATCATCAGTGAAATGCAAATCAAGAGCACAATGAGATGTCACATCATACCTGTCAGAATGGTTACCATCAAAAGGAACACAAATAGCAAATGTTAGCAAGCATGTGGAGAAAAGGGAACCCTAATACCCTACTGGTGGGAATGTCAATCAGTGCAGCCACTGTGGAAAACAGCATGGAGTTTTCTCAAAAAACTAAAAATAGAACTACCATATGACCCAGCAATTCCACTCCTGGGTACAGATCCAAAGAAAATGAAAACACTAATTCAAAAAGATACCTGCACCCCAATGTTGATAGCAGCATTATTTACAATTGACAAGATATGGAAGCAACCTATGCGTCCATCAACAGATGAATGGATAAAGAAGCTGTGGGATGTATACACGATAGAATACTACTCAGCCATAAAAAAAAATGAAATTTTGCCATCTGCAACATCATGAATGGACCCGGAGGGCATTATCCTAAGTGAAATAAGTCAGATAGAGAAAGACGTCTACTATGTGATATCACTTATATGTGGAATCTAAAAAATACCACAAACTAATGAATACAACAAAAAAGAAACAGTCACAGATATAGAGCACAAACTAGTGGTTACCAGTGTGGGGAGGGAAGAGAGGAGGGGCAATATAGGGGTAGGGGATTAAGAGGTACAAACTATTATGTATAAAATAAGCTATGAGGATATATCATACAACACAAGGAATATAGCCAATATTTTATAATAACTATACATGGAGTATAACCTTTAAAAGTTGTGAATCGGGCTTCCCTGGTGGCGCAGTGGTTGAGAATCCGCCTGCCGATGCAGGGGACACGGGTTGGTGCCCCGGTCCGGGAAGATCCCACATGCCGCGGAGCGGCTGGGCCCGTGAGCCATGGCCGCTGAGCCTGCATGTCCGGAGCCTGTGCTCCGCAACGGGAGAGGCCACAACAGTGAAAGGCCCGCGTACCGAAGGAAAAAAAAAAAACAGAAAAAAAAAAAGTTGTGAATCACTACAGTGTACACATTTAACTTATATAATATCATATGTCAACTATACTTCAATAAAAAGAAAAAGAAAAACAAGATCTTTGTCATCTTACACAAAACTCCTCCTCCACCATTGCCTTATAAATTCAGTCACTTGCTCATGCTAGAAAACAAGAAATTATCTTCACTAATTCAGAAGTAATACATTCAGAGACTTCTATCCATAATATATCCCCTTCTTTATATCTTTCTCACTTCCCTTGGTTAGACCATCACCATTTCTCATTAGCTATTTGCCAAAGTACAAAAACTGGTGTCCTCCCTGCTTGTGGTCTTACTCTAGTCCATCCTTCATACTCCAGCCAGCATGTCTTTCCTAGAATAGAAATACAATCATGTTTCCTTCTTGCTCAAATCCTCATTGGCCTCTCATTGTCCTTAGGAAGAAGTTTAATCTTCTTATCAGAGTTTACAAAACTTTTTTTTTTTTTTTTTTTTTTTGCAGTACGTGGGTCTCTCACTGTTGTGGCCTCTCCCGTTGCAGAGCACAGGCTCCAGACGTGCAGGCTCAGCAGCCATGGCTCATGGGCCCAGCCACTCTGCGGCATGTGGGATCTTCCCGGACTGGGGCACGAACCTGTGTACGCTGTATCAGCAGGCAGACTCTCAACCACTGCGCCACCAGGGAAGCCCTACAAAACTTTTTATGATTCAATCCTAGCTTACTTCCATTTTAATCTCTAATCAACTTTCAATTATATGCTCCAACTATATAAAGAACTTCTCAGTTCTTTGAACACACCATGTGCCTCCTAAGTTTTATGCATGTCTTTGTCCAGATTACTGTTGGTCACCTCTTCTCACTTTCACCTGGATAAACTCGTATCTATGCTTTTGATATTAAGTTAAATATCACTGCCTTCAGGAAGTTAAATGTCTTTCCTTTGTGTCACTATTCATAGAATTTATCAAATTATTATTATTATTTTTTTGGCCACGCTGCCCTGCTTGCAAGATCTTAGTTCCCCGACCAGGGATTGAACCCGGACCACTGCAGTGAAAATGCCAAGTCCTAAACACTGAACCACCAGGGAATTCCCAACAAATGCTTCTTTTTGTACGATCTCTACTCTTGTAAATTTGCAGAGGTGTGTTTTATGGCCCAGAATGTGATCTATCTCAGTGAACACATTCTTTCTCTGTGAGTTTGAGAAAAACCTATATTCTGCTGTTGTTCTACGAAGTATTCTATAAATGTCAATTAAATCCAGTTGATTGATGATGCTAATCAGTTCAACCATATTCCTTCTGATTTTCTGCCTACAGGACCTGAAATTATTAATAAAGGGATGTATCTTCTCTTCTGTAGTTAGAAGTCTCTAACTATACTAATAAATTCATCTATTTCTTCACATATTTTGATGCTCTATTGTTAGGCACATACACATTAAAGTTTTCTTGGAAAATTGACTCCTATATCATTATGTAATGCTCCACTTGATCACTTACAATTTTCCTTACTCTGAAGTCTGCGTTGTCAGAAATTAATATAGATACTCCAGCTTTCTTTTGATTAGTGTTATCATGGTATGTCTTCTCTCCATAGGTTTAATTTTAATCTATCTGTGTCTTTATATATAAAGTAGGTTTCTTGGATATAACAGCCAGAGGTATGATTATATACCAGTTCATGGTTGGATATTCAGGGATTTGGAAGGAACATAATTCGAAAATTGTTGACAAGGCATTTGGGGGAAGAAGTATGTGTATAGACCTCTCTGAATGGTCAAAAACTGCGAAGATATTTGTGTCCTATGTGAATGCTCGCCAAAGGATGACCTCAGCAGAGGAATATATTAATAATCAAGTAGATAGGCGGACCCATTCTGTGGATACCAGTCAGCCTCTCTCCTCAGCCACCACTGTCATCTCTCAATGCACTGATGAACAACGTGGCCATGGTGGCAGGGATGGAGGTTTTGCATGGACTCAGCAACATGGACTTCAATTCGCCAAGGCTGACCTGCTATGGCCACCTCTGAGTGCCCAATCTGCCAGCAGCAGAGACCAACACTGATATGGCACAATTCCTCTAGGTGATCAGCCAGCTACCTGGTAGCAGGGTTATTATATCAGACTACTTCCATCTGGATATGGATTTGTCTTCCTTGCAGACAATGCTTCTGCCCAAACTACCATCCACGGACTTACAGAATGCTTCATCCACCATCACAGAATTTTTACATAGCATTGTTTCTGGTCAAGGAACTCACTTCACAGCAAAAGAAGTGCTACTATGTGCCCATGCTCACTGGTCTTACCATATATGCTGGAACCTGATCCTGGACTTCCTAGCCTCCAGAACTGTGAGAAAATAAATTTCTGTTGTTTAAACCACCCAATTTGTGGTTTTTCATTATGGCAGCCTGAGCTGACAATCACTAATTTTCATGTGTGGTATGAAATAAAAATAAGGTTAAGTTTTTTCTGTATGCAATTCAATTGATCTAGCACAATTACTGAAAAAACTCTCTTTTCCCACTGAGTTGGAGTGGCATCTTTGTTATAAATCGGGTCACTGAATATGTGTAAATCTTCTTTTGGACACTTTATTTCCATTGGTATTATGTTTATTTCTGCATCAACATGTCTTAATTGCTGTGAATTTATAGTAAGTCTTGAAATCTGTTAAAGTCCTCAAGTTTTTCTTGTTTTTTCAGATATTTTTGGATTCTAGGTCCTTTTCATTTCCATATTGAGTTTAGAATCAGCCTATCAATTTCCACCAATAAAAAATAGCTCCTGGGATTTTTTAAAAATTGGGATTAGATTGCATTTTTAGGTTATTTGGGGGAAACTCTTTGTTGCAACAAACTCTCTGAGGTATATTTAAATCAAACATCCTCTCGAAAATCTTGCTGTATATTAATATTCACTGTTAATCTCTCCCCTTCAAAATGTTCTGTAGCACTTATGGGCACCATGTTATAGCTCTTACATGATATAGAATTTTGCTTTCAGAACTATCTCCTTAGTTACAAAGAAAAATTCCATTTGCATTTTTATTAAGAATGAACATTATCTTCAGGGATAGTGTGGCAGAGTTTGATGGCTAACTAAACAAAACAACTTCAGACAAGGAGTTCCATTTAGAAAGGAGTGTTTTGTATCACTCTTTTGATGGTTACAAGAAGAAAAGGCAAAATTAAACAAAGTAAGTTTATGGCTTAGGCTTTTTCTTCCTTGGTGATAAGAAGATATACTGTATCTCTTGAAGCCTGCATCCAAAACTGACTTTAGAATTGCTGTGGTCAACAAAATCACTCAAGTCACAGCTATGCTCCTGCATGCATTCAGGGGGCTATAAAGTTGGGCAAAATAGAGAAAGATAGAATAAGTAAGAGATCTGACTATTTTGTAAATGTTTTAAAAGGAAAAATAAATCTGGATTTCTTTCCAATGAGCACCAAATCTCAGGCTTCTCTTAAAAAACTACCAAAAGCACCACAAGATCAAAGATAAGAGGAAGTTGTGTCATAGAGCAAAAGCATGGGATTTTGAGACACTTCTGAGACACTGAGACACTCCTTAACTGACTCCAACTTTGGCATCATCTCCCTTTTAAGCCCCTCACCACCCCAAATCACAGTGCAAGCAAGGAACAAGAGAAATAATCTGCTCTGAGGCTGGACTTGCCAATTTTTCACTAAGAAGACTATCAACATGGTTCACAGTGAGTCAGTCCTCACCCAGACTGTAGTAAAGACCAGCATGTACCAGTGCTGGTGGTGGTATAAAGTACTGGTTGTTATGGGCTAAATTGTGTTCCCCCCAAACTCATATGTTGAAGTCCTCAATACCTCAGAACATGATTGTATTTGGAGTTAAGGTCCTGAAAGAGGTAATTAAGTTAAAATGACGTCATATGCCTGGGCCCTAATCTGACCTACCTGACTGGTGTCCAGAAAAGAAGAGGTTAGGACACAGACATACACAGAGGAAAGACCATGTGAAGACACAGGGAGAAGATACCCATGTATGTACAAGCCAAGGAGAGAGGTCTCAGAAGAAACAAACCCTGCTGGCACCTTGACCTCAGATTTCTAGGACCCAGAATTGTGAGGCAAAAAATGTATTGTTTAAGCCGTCAAGTCTGTGGTACTTCAATGTGGCAGCCCTATCAAACTAATGTATTGGTACTGATATAAAGAGAGCCAATGTTGGGCTTCCCTGGTGGCGCAATGGTTGAGAGTCCGCCTGCCAATGCAGGGGACGAGGGTTCGTGCCCCAGTCTGGGAAGATCCCACATGCCGCCGAGCGGCTGGGCCCGTGAGCCATGGCCGCTGAGCCTGCGCGTCTGGAGCCTGTGCTCCACAAAGGGAGAGGCCACAACAGTGAGAGGCCCGCGTACCGGAAAAAAAAAAAAGAGAGAGCCAATGTTATATTAAATCTAAGGAAAAGTAGATTTTAAATAAAATGTGGCCGCCAAATTCGGAAGAAAACATTAAGCAAAATAACTCTAAGATCAGCAACATTCCAGTGGAGTAAGATCATTAGGAAAGTTACCTAAGTGGCCTTGAGACCACATTTATGGCTGGAGTAGATGGTCATGTACTAAAGGGCAGGTAATAATATTTTCCCTAAGAAAGATGAGGGAACAGAAAAGCAAATCAATATTCATCCTTCTACTCTTAGCTCATAGAATTAGCCCCTGTTGCCCTTTATTGTTTTAAAGTGTGTTGAACACAAAGGTATATGCTGGTGTACAGCATATGATTCAACTTGCAATTCTAATTCATAAAGCTCAATCATTTAACATTTAAAAGCACATCCCTTGACTGGCATTCAATAGTTTTGGATTCTGAGTCTTAAATCTTCACCCACAAGCTGGTTGTCCCTGTTTATTCATTTTAGTTGTTCAAGATTCCTTTAGTAGAGAGCAGCATAGAGTCTCTACTGCTCTCTCTTTCTAGGAGCTTCAGTGTCAGCATTTTTAGCTCCCCACCTCCAGTTACAGCTTATTGACTGTTTAATTCAACACATTAATTGTACTACTTTGCTAGTGTTTTGATATAGTAGAAGCAGTCATGTGTGTGCACACACACAAACACACCTGTTGATTGCAAAGTTCCAGGGAAATTCAAATACATTCACAAGTATGTAGAGATTCGTACTAAAGGCACCTTGAGTCAAAGACAACACCAGGTTTGTCTCTTTGTCACTTTTCAGGAGTCAGCTTCTTCCTTGTCATTTCTGGTTTGAGCTACACAAAAAAAGGAACGTCCTGTGGGGCTTCCCTCATGGCGCACTGGTTAAGAATCCACCTGCCAATGCAGGGGACACGGGTTCAAGCTCTGGTCTGGGAAGATTCCACATGCCACGGAGCACCTAAGCCTGTGCACCACAACTACTAAGCCTGCTCTCTAGAGCCTGCGAGCCACAACTACTGAAGCCCGAGCACCTAGAGGCTGTGCTCCGCAACAAGAGAAGCCACCGCAATGAGAAGCCCACACACCGCAACAAAGGGTAGCCCCCGCTTACCACAACTAGAGAAAGCCCGTACGCAGCAATGAAGACCCAATGCAGCCAAAAATAAATAAATAAATAAAAAACAAAAATGAAACGTCCTTGTTTACCCAAGCTACCCTGTTGTTCAAGAATTCAAAGCACTTCCCTTTAAAACTGAATTGAGCTGAAGTAAATAATTCCTCACCTTAATGTGACTGGAATTCACTTAAATCATATGTCAACAAAGTCTAAGTTTAGTTTTTGTTTAGGTTTAATAGTTTTTTTCTCAGGTTTCTCTGCTTAATCTGTGATTGTTATTTATCCCTTCACTTTTTATTGCACAAATAAATTTGTCATATTGAGTTGAGGTTTTCCTTTTAGTCATTTTTTATATACCTGGCATGCCTTTCCTCAAAGGTTTTTCATTTCAGAGGGTTGAAATTAAATGTACTGGACTACATAGCTAGTCAACTGCTATTTAAGACTTGCAACCAAATAAATATATGAATACATGGGCTTCCCTGGTGGTGCAGTGGTTGAGAGTCCGCCTGCTGATGCAGGGGACACGGGTTCATGCCCCGGTCCGGGAAGATCCCACATGCCGCGGAGCGGCTGGGCCCGTGAGCCATGGCCGCTGAGCCTGCGCATCTGGAGCCTGTGTTCCGCAAAGGGAGAGGCCACAACAGTGAGAGGCCCGCGTACCGCAAAAAAAAAAAATATATATATATATATATATATGAATACATATCATTCATTTATTAGTTCATTCAGCAAACACTTAGTGAGTGCCTACTATTCACCAAGTATTGTGCTGATATCTAGGGATTCAACAGTTTACTACAGACATGTGTCAGCCTTCATGGAGTTTTAAGAATTACTAAGAATATGGAAAGTAAGTAAAATGTTGCAGTAAGTGTGGAATCTCTAGAAACAAAAGTTAAATTCATAAAAACAAATATGATGTTCATTGCAAAACTAGTTTTAGTATCAAAAAACAAACCATCGTAATAAATTCAACAAATTAAATGACCATCAATAAGGAAAGAGTTAAATAATTTTTGATATAGCCAAGCTGTGACATACTCTGCATCCAATATAAACAATGGAATTAATATATGTCCTGACTAGAAAAGATATTCTTGGCATGTGCATATGTTAAGCAATTACAAGTTGAGATCAAATATAATCATATAATAATGGTTGTATTATCTCCATCAAGCTATGTATCATGAAAAATCTAGGGGTAGTAAAAAGAAAAATATATAGATCATTGGGAATCATTCATGATTTGACTGAACTGAGTAGAAGCAGTTCAATAACTGGTCTGGTGACTAGAAAAGTATAACTGGAGAAGACAGCTACCTTACGACATTATCCCTCCAGGACTGATGATGTCAATAAGATTAACAAACATTCCTATGTATTCATACTCTCAAATCTTTGAGGTGAGCAAGAACCCCTGTTATTATATTCTAACTGAGATAAAATTTACATATAGTGAAATGCACAGATCATAATTATACAGCTCAATGAGTTTTAACAAATATATGCATCCAAGGAACCAACATCCCAGTCAAGGTATAGAACATTTCCTGCACTCTGGACATTTCCTTCATGCCCTCTTCTGGTCAAGTTCCCCAACTTACTGCAATAGCAACCAATGTATTCTTCTACCACCAGAGGTTTTACTTGTTCACAAGCATTATATGAATTACACCATTCAGTTTGTCCTCTTTTGTGTCTGCTTGTTTCCCTCAACATAACATTTTTGTCATTCTTCCATGTTGTGTGTATGAGTAGTTCAATCTTTTTATTGCTGAAGAATATTCCATTACAACAAGTATTCTACAATTAGTTTATTAATTCTCCATATCCTTACCAAATTTGGTTTGGTCAAGGTTTTTGTTTTTGTTTTAATAAAAGCCATTCTAGTGAGTGTGCAGTGGCATCTCATTGTGGTCCTAATTTTCATATCCCTGATGACTACTGAGAACCTTTTCAAGTATTTATTGGTTTTTCAAATATCACATTTTATGGAGTGTCTTCTAAGACTTCTGTTCATTTTTAAACTGAGCTGCTGTCTTGTTATTTTTATGTTGTAAGAGATGTTTATATAGTTTGGATATAAGACCTTCATCAAATATATGTACTATGAATGCTTTCTGCCAGGATTTTTCATTGGCTTAGGAGTATCTTTTGATGAGGAATATTTTCTTAATTGAAGAAGTCCAATTGTATCTATTTATCTTTACTGCTTTTTGACCACTGCAAAGTTGTGAAAACATTCTCTTATTTTTCCTAGAAGTTCTACACTTCTGGTTTTTACATTTAGGTCTATGACGCTTCCAAAATAAAATTTTATATATGGTATGAGGTAGAGGTCAAGATAAATTTTTAAAATAATTTTAATGAATTTATCCAGTTTCTCCAGCATAATGTGCTAAAAGGATTTCCTTACTACATTGAATTGCATTGGCATTTCTGTCAAAAGTCAACTAACTCTATATATCTGGATTCTGAACTCTGTTCCATTGATCTCATTTCCTATTCTTATGCCAAAATCACACTATCTTGATTACTGAAACTTCACAGTAACTCTTGGTTTTAGATATTGTGAGTCCTCAAAATTCCTTAGTCTTTTGCAAGATCGATTTGACTAGTCTAGTTCTTATGCATTTCCATATACATTTTAAAAACAGCTTGTCAACTTCCACAAAAAACCTGATTGATGAGATTTCAATTGGGATTGTGTTCAGTTGATTGCTAAATTTTGAAGAATTGACACCTTAATAAATTTGAGTCTTCCTTTCTATGGACATGGTATATCTTTCCATTTATTTAGGACCACTTTCATTTATCTCCATAATGTTTTATAATTTTCAGTGTAATAGAGTTGAATTTTGTTGTCATTGTTCTTAAATTCATTCCTAAGTATTTTAGGTTTTCAGACAGTACAAGACTGTGATCCTTGAAAGGAGAATCACACAAGCCTAGCTTGATATTTGCTCCAGTTTTCTGTCTAAGGATACTTTTCAGACCAGAGTTTAGAGAGATAGAAGCTTCTCTAAATGGTACTTTGAAATGGTACTTTAAACGTTTTATTTTTTGCTTTATTTCCTCCATTACTGCTCTACATGAAATGTTTCTTTTTTCTCTGGCTTCTTTCAAGATTTTCTCTTTACCTATGATTTTCAGTAGTTTGTCTATGATGACCATAGGTGTGATTTTCTATGTATTTATACTTGCTGGGATTTGCTGAGTTTCTTGGATTTTTAAATTGGTATTTGTCAACATATTTGAGAACTTTGGGGCCATTATTTATCCAGTATTTTTGGCCTTATTCTCTACATCTTCTTTTTATGAAATTAAAATTACACCTCTATAAATTGTTTGATATTGTCCCGCAGGTCACTAGGGCTCTAGTGACCTGTCCTTTTTTCTCTTTGCTCTTTAGATAATTTCTACTGACCTATCTTACGGTTCACTGATCCTTACTTCTATAGCACATAATCTTCTTTTAAGTCCATCCAGTGAACTTTTCATTTTAGATATTACACTTTTTATTTCTAGAATTTTTATTTAGTTCTTTTTTATTGTTTGAATTTCTCTATTAGGATTCCATATTTAATGCATTTTGTCTATATTTTCCTTTAAATTCTTGAAGACATTAATATACTTGTTTGAAATTTCTGTATGCTAATTCCAATGTTATTTTACTAGTATTTTGCATGTATAGTAATTTTATATTTTATTACAGATACTGTGAGGTAGGTAGGGAATCTAGATTGATTTCTTCCATCAAGATCTGGAAAGTGGTAAAATTACTGGCTGGTCATCCTGCTTCTATCAAGCTTGGTTTTGGGTATGCAGCCCTTTGTCTTACAGCACAACTATTTGGGGGTCATGTCATGGACTGAATTGTGCCTTCCCCAAAATTTATATGTTGAAGCCCAACCTCTAATGTGTCTATATTTGGGGATAGAGACTTTAAGGATGTAAATAAGGTTAAATGAGGTCATAAAGGTGAGGCCCTAATCTAATAGGACTAGTGTCCTTATAAGCAGTGGAAGAGACACTAGGGTTGTGTGCATATAGAGGAGTGGTTTTGTGAAGACACAACAAGAAGTCAGCCATCTCTAAGTTGGAAAGAGTGGTTTCACCAGAAACCAATCCTTCAGGCACACTGAGCTTGGACTTCCAGCCTCCAGACCTGTGAGAAAGCAAATTTGTGTTGGTTAAGCCATCCAGCTGTGGTATTTTGTTATGGTAGCCCAAGCAGATTAATATAGGTCTTACCTGAATGCTCAGTAAACTCAGTAAGTTCTCTCTGCCATGATTGATTCAAATATTCAACGGTTACCAACATTGTATGACTACTTGCATTTACTTTCATCTCTCTGCCCATCATCAGCCACTTTCTGCTAGATTCTATGGAGTCTTGTGTGCATACACAGCTCAGCTCACGGCAAAAGGCCAGAAAGCAAAAATTCAAAGACTTTTGGGATTTGTTTCTTGAGAGTTCCCTTTTTGGAGATACCACTCTATTTAAGCTGGACTGAATTCCAACCTTCACCACCTCTGCTCAGTGGCACCATCACCTTCCAGTTTAGCTTCTACCTCCCTGAACTCTGGTCTGGAAAGTACCCTTAGGTAGAAAGCTGAAGGAATGTGGGGCTTACCTTTTGTGTTATACTTTTCTTAAGGATCACAGTCCTGCATGGTCTAAAAAGAGTTGTCATATATATTTTGCCCAGTTTTAGAGTTGTTTATGATGAAAGGGTTAAGTATAGTACCAGCTATTCCAACACATCTAGAAACAGTGACTTCATAGGAATTTACCATTTAAAGGTCATATCATATAAAACATAAGAGATGGAATAAATGTTCTTACTATACCTGGCAGCTCATCATCACAACTGGGAGGATGAGCAATACGTCCGAATTACTAGGCAGTTCTCATAGGTGCACACACAAAAAACACCCAAACTTTACAAACATTAATTTACACAGTACTACACATAGAAAAAAACATTGTGTAATATAATACCACACAAAATGTTTTCAATTTTAAGCAACTATCACAGTCCTTATATGGTAAAAAAAATAACAAAGTAACAGTCACAACTAGATTTAATCTTCAACCATAATTCAGCCATAATAATCCAGCATTATTAAGATTTTGTTTGAGAATTGTTTGAGAATTGAAATCATTTTTTTCTTAGTTCATGTGGATACTAGCAAATATTTAATTTATGAAGGAGAGAGGTACAGTGAAGGTGGTGTAAATCTTGGTGTCAACAGATATGAGTTCAAATCCTACCTCTTTCTTCCTTAACTTTGTGACCTTGGGAAAGTTACTTGACCTTACTGAGTCATACTTTCTGCATTTCTGAAATGGGCTAATAAATCTAAAAGGACTGTTTTAAGGCCAAGTAAGTATCACCGGTAAAGAAGTTGACAGGTACTCAATAAATAAGCCTTAAATCTTATAAAGAAAACAAAGAACTGTAATCTTTGAGTATTTTTTAAAAATTTTAAAGTTAAAAAATAAAGCTAACTACTATCTGTTCATAGTGGAGCCCAAAGAAACATTTAGTTAACTAAGAAAAGTGAAAGTAATGATTCACATCAAAAAAGTGATTCATACTTTCCTCTCAAAAATGAAGTTTAACAATGGTGAGCTAAGGAATATACCGAAATGCATATAGAAGTTTCAACAGGTTCATATTATTCTGATAAAGATATGTGTTTACTTTCTCAGGGTAGTGGTTGTGGAGAAATCCATCAGAATCCTAATGCCACTAATATCTGGCTTGTGACATATCACAGTGTCATGATTAGTTTGTTCTTTTGGAAATACCAGACCCAGTACCTTAGAGTGCTTCTAGGTTGGTGGCTTTAATATTGCGTTCTGAGGAATCCTAGAGCTCTGCAGATATACTTTAAAAGTTAAGTATTAGGGTCCTACATATGATTTCAGTGAAGGAAGGAAGGAGTGGGGGGAGGAAGGGAGGGAGGGAGGAAGGGAGGAAAAAGAAGGAACGTTGGGAGAATTATTGCTCTTGCTGAACTCTGTGATATTACCTGATTTTAATAATAGCAACATCAACATTGTTATAGCTATTCAGAACTTAAATACATTCTCAAAAAATTCTATGAGGAAAGTATTATCCTCATTTTACACATGAAGATATTAAGACTCAGGCAGTTCAAGTTGAAGAACTGGTGTAGGGCTAGGATTAAAATAAGCAATTCTGATTTCAATATCTGTTCTCTTTCCAACATGCTACACTGCCCCTTGTCATAGTGGCTTTCATGGGAGGTAGACTGCATAATATAAATTAGCAAGGAAGAAGTTTACGCTCTTGCAGTCACCATTTGTAAAGAATGAAGCAGGACTGGCAAGAGGGGAGAAGTTGGGTTGGAGTGAAGTCACAATAATGCCTCAGATGACCTTGCAACATCACGTGATGTTGGAATGGCCCATTAGAATTGTCTAAGTTGTAATAGGGGGGCTGAGCCTTCATACTCATGTGTCAATAAGTCATTGAGTATGGTCTGCCCCCAGAAGGGGGCTTGAACTTGGGCAAGGCAACTCTCCTCAGAGAAAACATCTCCAAAGAGGGCTGAAGGCTTCTAGTAATGTTGTTTATTCAACATTACTAGAAGCTTGGGAAAGAAGTCCTTCAGTCTGAAGGGGCACTGAGTGGCACAGCACAGAAGTACTGCATGATATCTCCTCAAGATACAGCAGTCCTTGTTTCCAAATGCAGAGTCATCAAAAAGAAATCTGAGTTGGGGGAAAAAAGGATATATTCAGAACAATAAGTATGTGAGATCTAAAAGAGTTTAATTTAATTGTCTTTGCAGAGAGAAAGGAAACTTCAGAGGACATAACCACAGGGAAGGAAACAGCTAATGCATAATCAATTAAAAAAAGAGAAACATTCCTAGTAGAGAAAGCTTACTTTTTAAAAATCACACTTAGGCACTTTTTAAGTCCTACGAATAAATAAAATAATATAATTAACACTTGTGTACTTGTGTACTCATCACCTAGCCTTGTTAATTTGAAATATTTTGTTCTTTATACTAAGTATTTAAACTAAATATTCAAACAAAATAGACAGTTGAATCAACTTGTATGTCCCTCCAAGATCCTACATTGCTCTTTGCTTTAGCCTAATTTCTCTAAACATCGGAGCCCTCAGCAAAGCCTCTGTGCTGATGGTTTATTGGAAATTGCAATCCTACAGCAGCTAGAACAAAGGAAAAAGGGCTGTGGGCCTGGCATGGAGGGAAAGAACATGCAGAATATTTTCATATTGTCCCTAATTATTTTTAAAAATCTGCTGAATCTGTAGTTACATTCCATTTTCATTTCTATTGTTGTTTATTTGTGCCTTTTTTCTTTTAAAATTTTTCTCGGTCCATAGAGTAGAAAATCTGTCAATTTTATTAGTCCTAATCAAAGAACTCACTTTTGGCTTTGTTTACATTCTCTAGCATATCTTTGTACTCTCATTAATTTATGCTGATTATTTTTATTCCTTTTTCAATTTTTTGGTTTACCTTGTTGTTCATTTTTTAACTTCTTGAGTTAAATATTATTAATTTTAAGAGTTATTTTCTACCATGAAATTTAAGGCTATAAATGTTCTTCTATGTACTGCTATAGCTGTGCTCCACACTTCTCCACATGTGTTATTTTAATTATGATCCATGGCATTTAAAAATATTTTTGAACTTGCAGAGACTTCATTGTAAACTATCATTATCATTCCTTATAAATAAGGCTTTTCTCTTTATTATTATTTTGTTACTTTCAATTCCTCTCCCCACTCCAGCCACTTCTCCCTTTAGACATCCACTCTAATGTGTTTATATGTGTCTTTCAATATGCATGTATCTTTGGATACAGTGTTTGTAATTATAGTTTTTATTTTACATAGGTGGTACTCTGCTCTAAATCTTATTCTCTTATTTAGTTTTGTTTTACTCATATCTTATTTTTAAGATCTCTGTATGGTGCTATGTGAGTGTCTAGTTCATTTTTTCTCCTATGGAATGTGTCTACCACATATTATCTAGCTATTTCTCTTAAAATGTAAACACCTAGAATTCTTTCAACTTTCCACTACCATGGGTGTATAGAAGCAGTGTACTGATAAGATTTGTGCTAATTAGAAGAAATAATAAATGTAATTTATTATTATTAGAGTTGCCTGTTACCCAGTAAGAGCAAAGTGAATGACAACTATTAATATTACTATTTTTTTAACTGAAAAACATTTTCATTAGAACTTCCAAGCTCACATGACCAAATGTGCCTCTGGTCAGGAATGAAGTGGAGAACAACATGATGAATCCCATCCTAAGCACTCCCCAATTCTGTATTGAAGCCTTTTTCTCCAAGACGTAGAGCTCCAGATGGGCTCAGAGTACATCAGGCTGCAGCTTGCAGCCCACACTTGAGTTAATTCTCCTGCCAGGAAGTCATGTTCCTTCCTGATTTTAGAGAAGAAGGAACTAGACTCTCTTCAAATAGGTTGCTACAAATCCTCTCCTGGAAGCCGAATTATAGACATCCAGGCTGCTGCTAAACTAACCACATCTCTAACCAAGGGTACACTAGAGAACTAGCAAGAAACAATATGAGGGAAATAAACAGGTTAGGTTTTACATAGCAGGAGTAGTCAATGTAGTAAAGCAAACAGAAGAGCAACTCCAGATAGGCTTCTCTTTGCTTCCAAAATCCTTTAGAAACTCTGCTGCCTACAAATATATTACACAAAATATAAGATAATGAAATAAGCAGTGGATGGACAGAGTAAATCTGCTGGGTTCTCTTGGGGCTCTGGAACCTCAGGGGTGTAATCTCTGCCACTTCACATTCCTCCTTTTGGCTCACAGTTACCATATCAGTAGCATGAAGAAATTAGATGAGATTTTCTCTATGTCTTCTTCAGAGTCTAAGCTTTTCTTTATTTTAAGGAAATAAGTTTTATGACCCATACTTATTTAAATGATATCTTTCTTTTTGCTTTTAAGTAGGATTTTCCATTAAATTGAAAGAGGAGAAGAAAGGATAGTTATAAAGGGATGCAAACAAATAACTGTTGGCTAACATGTGGTGAAGCACCAGTTGGTCTAAAAACATTTCTTATGTAAGATTTAAATCTTAGAATGAGGAGTTGGAAAAAATTTTTTGACCATCTAGTCCAACCTCTTCATCTTACAGGTAAAGAGAATATGTGGTATGAAGCAGTGAAGATATTGGCTCTATAATGACTGGCTAGTTAGATAAAGGGCCAGCACAAAACTCCAGGATATCTGAATGCCTAGCTGTGGGGTTGCTGCACTATCTCTGGGAAAGATTCAATGTCAGTTCTGTGTTGGATACAAAGATGAATCAGACAAAGCTTTCAATTTAGGGGGAGAAAGAATCAGATCAAACATTTCAACATTACCTTCTTCTTATGTTCCCCCAGAGGATGTGCAAATTTGTACAAACTTTCTAAAGGGCAATCATGCCATTTCTATTAAAATAAAACACCCATAATTTATGACAAAGCATAATGTATTTACCCTACTTGTTACCTACCATAGAGAAACAACAACATATGTAGACAGAGACTTGTTCAAGAATGTTTGATTATAGCTTTATATGTAAGAGCAAACACTGGAAATAACCTCCTAGCCTTGAGCTTGGGTGATATCAGTGGAGGGGAGGATGAATCAGTGGCAGATGAATTTAAAATCTGTTTTGATGGACCCATTTAACAGGATGTGCTGATTGATGAGATAAAGGTGGGAGAGTCCTGGATCTCAAACATCTTTGGCCTAACAAACTTGGGAGAATGGAGTTGCCATTTACTGAGATGGGGAAATGTGGTTAGAGCTGATTTGAGATTGGTGGTGGTAGAAGGGAGGAATCAAAAGCTAGTTTTTGGACAAGTTAAATTTGAGATGCCTATTAGATATATGCATAGAGATGTCAAGTAGATATATGTTAAACATGTCAAGTGGACATATGAATCTGGAGTTCCAAAGAGAAATCTAGGCTAATGGCATAAATTGGGAAGTAATCAACAATAGATGGTATTTATAGACATGAGTTGGATGAGTGCGTCTAGGGAGTAAACATAGAGTCTCAGAATTTAGAGGACAGAAAGACAGTGAAGTCAAACAGGAAGGAAAGGTAAGGTAGCAGCCAGGTAAGGTGGAAATTCAGAAGAGGTTATTATCTTGGAAGGTAAGTGAAGGATGAGGTACAAGGAGGGAGCAGTCAAGGGTGTTAAACCTTGAAAATGCTAAAAGTAGTGTTAAATGCTGTGTTAAATTTTGAAAACAACTTTTGTGTTTGTTTTAGGTCAAAAATTTTTTAAAGTTCTAGCATATGTAAAGAATCTGAAAAATCTAAAGCATTAAGGTGTGGAACCAGTTAATCTGCGCAACCCATTGCCTCAGCAATTTCCCTACTCGCAAAGCAAACTGTGTTGTCAGAATTTTATTAGGGTAATTACAAAATCCATAACATATTATGAAGAAAAGAAAAATTTTCTTTTCATAGGTTTTCATGATTCTGGAACCAGTGTAGTAATTATAGATTAGATTTAAGGTTCCAGTTTAGTTTTTCAGAATGGTTATATAAATGAATCTGATAGCTTGGAGCATGTCTGACATGAGTAAACCTGCTTCTTAGATATTTGGGTGAACTTTGATTATCAGAGCTATAGAGACATTTTTGAAAGCCTTCCAATTTGCCTGAATTTAACATGCATTTTCACATGTCAATAGGTAGTCAGTTTGTGCTTTTTCTAAAAGATTTTGATCCTATACCAACTACTCATTTGCTTATTGCTACAGGAGAAAATCATAAAACTATGAACCTTAATGGCTCTGTAAATTCATATTCTCCAACTATAGCTTGATTCTTGATGCTGCCTAAGAATCCTTCTAGGTTTCCCAATTCAGTTATTTTTTCCATTTTTGGTGGTTTCCATCAAATTCCTTTATACATCTTCTATTACTTCTCAAAATTAATAAAAGTCATCTTATGCAAACTTCCTTCCCCACCAGATCTACACACTTACTTACATCCATACCATCCTTTCTTCTCTCCCTCCTGCTTATGGAAATGATCTCCCCCTTCTGTATAAGGTGTACTCTGACAGCTATATTCTGGATGCCCCTTCACTCACACTCCTCAGTCTACCGAATGTTATTTTTCTTTCTTGTATCTTCAACCTTTTCCTCTTTATTGGTTGGGTTAAGTTTCTATCATCTTAAAACAAAACACAAAAACAAATCCTCCACGACCCTGCACTCTCCTCTACCAACTTCCCCAACATTCTCCTTTCATCACAGATAAAATTCTTATCAACAATGATTCTCCAAACCACCTCCCTCTCAAATTACTACAGTCTACTTTCTGCTCCTGCCACCCCATTGAAATTTGTCTTGCCCAAAACAGCAATGACTTCTTTATTCATAAATCCAATGTACATTTTCTTTTAACATAATTGAACCCTTTAGACCACTTTATTTTTTTAATGAAATACTACCATCCTTTGTCTTCTGTGACATTGCACTCACTCCTCTGGCTTGCTTCCTATTTATTTGGTCATTTCTTCTCCATTTGTATGCTGTCTACCTTTCCCTTAAATGTTGGTCTTCCTGAGAATCATCACTCAAGCCTTCCTTCTTTCTGCATGTAATACATACTCCCTGGGCAGTCTCATCCATTTTCATGGTTTCAATTATGTCATAGTGGCATTTACCTTTCAGGCAAAACCAAACTAAAATCATAACTACTACTAATAATAGTAGAGTACAAACATTATGGGAAAAGTGCTGAATTAAGAGTCAAGAGACCATGATTGCAATATTGTTTCTACTATTATTAATTAATAATATAATTAATAATAACATGACTTTAAGATAAGTAACAAGCCTCTCCTTTAAGATTCAATGATTTTTTGGTAAAATAGAAATTAAAACAACTCTACTTATACAAAGCACCTTTGGAAATAGAGTAAGATTATGAAAGTACAGTGAAAAGTATATAGAGGTATATGAATATAAATGACTTTTTATGATTACACATAGATTTGTACATATGTATCTATAATACATGCATATTATACAACTATAAAATGTGATTCATCATATGGACCATTACTGTGGCTTAGACTTTTGAAATATATCTTTTTCTAACCTGACTGAGTTTATTTTATTCTGTATGTGCATAGAACATAATATATTTTGGAGAGCTATGAGGTAGTTACTATATTTTCCATATTATATAAAAGAAAACTATAATAGCGATTAAATAATTTGTCTAAGATTACACATGTAGTAAATGACAGAGGTGTAGTTGGACACAAAACAACACAAAACAAGTCCTCCTTTATTTACAAGAGCCAGGACATGGAAGCAACCTAAGTGTCCTTCAACAGATGAATGGATAAAGAAGATGTGGCACATATATACAATGGAATATTACTCACCCATAAAAAGAAATGAAATTGAGTTATTTGTAGTGAGGTGGATGGCCCTAGAGCCTGTCATACAGAGTGAAGTAAGTCAGAAAGAGAAAAACAAATACCGTATGCTAACACATATATATGGAATCTAAGAAAAAAAAAAGGTCATGAAGAACCTAGGGGTAAGACGGGAATAAAGACACAGGCCTACTAGAGAATGGACTTGAGGACACGGGGAGGGGGAAGGGTAAGCTGTAACAAAGTGATAGAGTGGCATGGACATATATACACTACCAAACGTAAGATAGCTAGTGGGAAGCAGCAGCATAGCACAGGGAGATCAGCTAGGTGGTTTGTGACCACCTAGAGGGGTGGGGTAGGGAGGGCGGGAGGGAGGGAGATGCAAGAGGGAGGAGATATGGGGATATATGTGTATGTATAGCTGATTCACCTTGTTATAAAGCAGAAACTAACATACTATTGTAAAGCAATTATACTCCAATAAAGATGTTAAAAAAAAAAGTCCTCCTATTTCTCCTGCCACATTTTCAGTCTTCAGTCCTGCTATTCTCCAGAGGTGTCCACTTTTAATCTTTTTTTTTTTTTCTGGTGACTGCTATCAAAATTCCACCCTATGTATTTATGCCTCCGTTACTGGATTTATCAACTTTTGACAATACCTAATGACTTTCCATTAAGAATGATGAAATATTTTAGCTCATTTACAGTTTTTCACTTAATTTTTTCTACTCCTATTTTATTATTATTATTTTATTCAATGGCATGGTAAATTAGAAGTTAACTTTTTTTTTTTTTTTTTTTTGCAGTATGCGGGCCTCTCACTGTTGTGGCCTCTCCCGTTGCGGAGCACAGGTTCCGGACGCGCAGGCTCAGCGGCCATGGCTCATGGGCCCAGCCGCTCCGCAGCATGTGGGATCTTCCCGGACCGGGGCACGAACCCGTGTCCCCTGCATCGGCAGGTGGACTCTCCACCACTGCGCCACCAGGGAAGCCCCAGAAGTTAACGTTTTTTGCTACAACATTCCAGTGTGAGGCAGTTTCCCTCCATTTGTGTGGCATCCCTTCAGTCTTGTGGTTCTATCATCCTAGAGATCTTCACTGTCCTCTGCATGTAGCCAGGAGAAGGAAAAAAGAGTGTGAAAAAGCCACGCTCAGCTCTCAAAACCCTTGGCCTGGAAGGAACATACACATCACTTATGATCTCATGACACTGGCAAGTGCTAGTGATACAGCCACACCAAGAGGCAGAAGACACGAGCAAGGAGGTATAGTCCTAGCCTGAAAGCTGCTTCCCCAAGATAACTCTGTGGAAGGGGAAGCATGGATTTTGGTGAACAGCTAAATGTCTCTGTCCTCACTTATTCAGTAATAGTAAATCTTTTATTGGTATCTTATATAATTTTCATTGCTACGCTAGATCCATATTTCTTCATCCTCAGCTTTAGAGTAGCTCTTAAATTTACAGTGTTTAAGAGAATGGCAATTATGTAAACTTCCTTCATCTTTTCCCTTCACCTTGAACCTCCCAACTGTCACCAAAACTAGCATTACTTTTACACTTTATAGGATTTAAAAATTTATATTATATCCTATAGATACACTGTATTTACATCTTCTGGGCTTGTCTAGGCTGATTCTAAAACTTACAAAGCAGTAACTTAAGAAGCAAGTATGTGATTAGATATTTAATGTGCATAGTACTAATCCTGTGCACCTTGAGGAGAAAGTTGTAGGTCTTTGGTCAGCTGATTCTTTTTACATGTCATCAAACGCTCAAAATCAGGCCACCCTTAAATTTGCTTCATACTGAGATCACATTTTCCTTGTGTAGTTTTGAGTATACCTTGTATTTTCTTTGAATTCCTTTTCTCTTGTTGACAAATTTAGGACTTCACCTTACTACTAAGATCATTCAGCTTCTTATTCACAAAATGTGGGTAATGGGGTCCATTTTCTTCTTTTATTTTTCTTGGTACTATGTGACTTCCTTAGAACTCTGGGATGGCTCCCTTAGATTGCTATATAACTAACTTTCTAGATTTTCTTTTGCTTTTTATTCTAATTTAAGTCTATTTCTACTTAGATCTCATTTCTTCTTTTTTTTAAGTTCCTTTTTTTACTTTAATTCAATAATACCTAAGCATTGTGGGGTTTGTCAAAAAGAGTGAATTGTTTGTCTGTTTGTTTCAAAAGAGTGAATTGTAGAAAATTTTCTGACATCTGAAAAAGGCTTTTACTTTGACAACCTATTGACAGCTTGGTTAAGCTGAAAATTCTACGTTCATTTTCTTTTCTTTCCCTCTTTGAAGACATTTCCTTTTTTTTCAGCCTAACATTCATAAGGCTGATGTGAAGTCCAAATCTCATTACTTTTGGGGTGATTTGTTTTAGCCTCTGGGTGGTTTTAGGATGGCCCCTTTTTTATCTATAGTGTTCTGAATTTCTGTGAGGCTCTAAAATTTAGATAAGTGTATTTTAAATGTTGATTACTTTTTAAAAATTACACTCATTGTAGTTTTCATCTTTAAGAACCCTTTATTTGAAGCTTCTCCTTTTTGTATCAGCTTTTAAAAATATGGTTGCAATGTCTATTCACATCATTTAGAGAGTGCTAGGTATGATTATTTACAAGTTCTCTTCTGTTTCTCAATATATCTCTACTTTCTACAGTGTCACTTAATCTATCTGTGCATATTGGACTTTCTATTTTGTGCTGTATTTTTTTCCAAATGACTCATGGCCCTTATTTTTCTGTTTTGTTAATAAATGAAGGACTGGGTTTATTAATTTTGTTTCCTCTGCAAATCAATCTGTCTGCTTTGACAGCCAGCCTCCTGCCTGATTGGGAGCATTGGCTTTGAATGTTTTGTAGGTGGGGTTTATTACTGTGCCAGTCAGGATACAATCAGGAGGTAAAACAGCCCCACTTATTTTAAGAAAGATTATTTAATATAAAGAATTATTAACCAGATATTATAGAACTAAAAACGCAAATGAGAATACTGACTTATCACAAAGGTAATAACTTCAGTAAGCAGTTATGACACCTAAGGGTTGGGGGAAGAAAAAGATGAAGTTGGAATTATTACAACTTAGATGCGTGCAGGGCAGATCCTGTGACACTGAGGCTTACACGTCTGAGGAAGGAGCACTGCTTGGTTAGTACAGGTGCCTCGAGAGCTCAGAAGAAATTGCTGGGAGCTGGGATTCAGAGGAGGAGGCACTCCTCAGCTTGTTCTGGTGCTTTAGAAGCTCAGAGGAAGGCAGTGTGGAGCCAAAATCCAAAATGTCTGAGGAGGGGATTTAGCACAGCTGGGGTTGAAGTCTGAAGGGACACAATAAAGTTGATTTCTCTGAGTGTTAGAAAAACTGCAAACTAGAACTGACAGCTACTACTGGAAAAAACTGCTGCAGTCCAGGTGAAGTGCTGCTGGGATGATGCCACCAGAAATCCTTCTACAGTCTCCACTTAATGCCCCCTATTGGCAGAGCCTAACAGGAAATAAGCCAACAAAGGAGAAACGTGGTTTGCAATACCAGTTCCAGTACCACAAAACAGAGTGGAGATGGGTGGATTTGAAGCCAAGAGATAATAGCTCAATAACCTGGACAATTTAGAGCAGCTGTTTCTTGGCAAATCTCATTCACTTTCATGCCAAAATAAAATATTTCATACCAAAATAGTTTAGGTCTCACATTAGAGACCCTAGCCCCCTTTAAACTGTACATCTGTTATGTCCACTCTATTTACTGCCACAACTGCCCTCTCTCTATATCTACAAGGATGGGAGTGGTGGACTACAAGCAGGACATTGCAGCTCAGGATATAGGTTTTGAAATAATAACCTCAATTTTCACTGTCCCACAACACAATCCTAATCCTTACACCTGCTGATTCTTTGTGGTCCCTCTAGGATACAGATTGGTTTTCATTTCTGCTCATATAAGGAACACCTACTTCATTTGCTTTAGGCCTTCAGACTCTCTAGTCTAATCTACTGATGTCCTACACTTCCTGTTAATTCTACTGTGGATTTGTTTCCTTCGGTGCATTTTCATGTTCACTGCAGTGGGATTCAGGAGGGAGGATCAATAAATGTGTGTGCTCCATCTGTCATGGAGAACTGGAATCCAAACCAATGTCTTTTCAAGGACACAGACACTTAACTGTTCTACAAAAATATTTGTTTGTGGTTGCTTATTTTATTATTTGTCATTTAAACTAGATCTATTAGGAAAATTCTGAAGTGCCATTTAAATTCTAAAACTCAATATCATTTGATACTATATTATGGTAGTAAGGCAAGCAGGATCATAAAAGACACCCAATCTAGTTTATCATTTTGGGGTTTTGCTCTTATCTTTACAAATAAAAAGTAGCATGGGGCTTCCCTGGTGGCGCAGTGGTTGAGAATCCGCCTGCTGATGCAGGGGACACGGGTTCGTGCCCCGGTCCAGGAAGATCCCACATGCCGCGGAGCGCCTGGGCCCGTGAGCCATGGTCACTGAGCCTGCGCGTTCGGAGCCTGTGCTCTGCAACGGGAGAGGCCACAACAGTGAGAGGCCCGCGTACCACCAAAAAAAAAAAAAAAAAAAGTAGCATGAGTAAGTAGCTCTACGTTCATCAACTATGATTTTTGTATTTTTATGACCTTCAGGTCATATCAAAATGCTATGCCCTTCTATGCCTTTACTAGATTCCATTGTAATTTGGGCAAATGAGTCCAAATTAGAAAATGAAACTACAAAGGGACTCACATTAAACAGCTCACATTCCATTCAATTCCTTACAGGAATGTAGAATGGAGCCAAATTTGAACGTATGAATGCTTAACAGGAAGCAGTAT
Source organism: Physeter macrocephalus (assembly GCF_002837175.3). Classification (NCBI taxonomy): domain Eukaryota; kingdom Metazoa; phylum Chordata; class Mammalia; order Artiodactyla; family Physeteridae; genus Physeter; species Physeter macrocephalus. The sequence goes on from NC_041221.1 coordinate 108,964,944, forward strand.
AAAATGCATTCCTTTACCTGATTATGGCAGAAAAGTCATTCGGAATTTTTTTTCTGAATACCAGTCAGATTTATTTGATTTTATTGAAACTATTAATCTTCCAGTTATTTGGACCCTTTCAAAGAGCTATCAGATACATAATTGATCTATAAGAATAATACGGGAATGAAGTAACTTCAATAGATAAATTTTGATGTAGGTTAGGAAATTCAGCCCACATCACTGTAGTGTCAGAAATTTTAACTTATTTGTCCATGGTAACATAAAAGTTCTATAAATGATTATTACTTTCCTTCTGCCATAATCAACCTAATTTTAAACATTAATTACAGCTTTATCCCCCAACAAAAATATAATATCTTTAAGTAACATGGGCAACCCAATTTGCCATGTAAAAAAAGTGTCAGGCTCCAACTTTTCCCAAGTAAGACAAAGGCAAAAACTAGTATTAAGAGACAAAGACTATGATAAGTAATAATTAATATAATAGAATTAGAAACCAATGATGATTTCAACTAAATAAATAAGTATATTTTTGTGAGTTCTGCTAAAGTTATTAAAATTCCTGAATCCATACACTACATTGCCTGATTTTGAACCCCAACTTTGCCATTACTAGCTGTGTGTCCTTAGGCAAATTACTTAACATCTTCCTACCTCAGTATCCTCATCTTTAAAATGGGTATAATGTAATAATAATAATACCTGAGTCCTAGGGCTACTGTGATGATTGCATGAATTAATCAAGTAAGCACTTAAAACAATACCTGGAATATGGTGAGGAGCACACAGTAAATATTAGCTGACTATCATGATGGCAATGATGATGATGATGCTATTAAAATTTCAACCCATTAAATATTACAGTTCTAAATCAAGATTTAGATACCGTTTTGGGGTCTAACTGATATTCAAGTGTTGAAAATAAAGTTGATGTTCATGATACAGTGCTCATGAATTCTGAGATGGACTATGGGTATTGTGTAATGCACCACTGACCATTCATTACATTGATCACAATCCAGGCTGGGAAATACAAGGTTTTTAAAAATTGCTCCAAAATGCCTCATCTTATTTGTCCATTTGGCTGCCACTTCAATTTGGGCAGAATGAGAAAAACTACTGCAAAGAATACATTGTGGAAAAGGAAAGTGAAATTTAAGATAAGGTGAGTTTGTTGGAATACTTAGGTTCAAACCTCAATATTTCAATTTCATATAAATAAGTTAAGGCTGTGAATTATACTGAACCCATTCTGAGCATTAGTATTCTTTCAAGTTATCTTTCTAAAAGTGGCCATAAATTGAAATCCAATCTTTTTCTGGGAATGATGAAAAATTGGTGCTTTACTTTAAAGCTTACAGATTCTAAACTACTTGTGTATAGGTACTGGGTATTACTCAGTTAAATAAGTATTAAGTACTTTATTTACATGTTTTTCCAGACATAGAGAGATAATCTAAATGATTTAGATCCAGAGAAGGGCAAAATCAATAAGGACTGCTAAGGCCAGAAAAAAGAGAAATGAAGCTTGAGTTGTGCTTTAGAGGATGGGTAGATAGTTGTAGAGACCTGGAGATGGAATTTGAGATCTTGGGACCAGATGAGTAAAATATCTGAGTGAGTATAAAGAACAGTGAGAAGCCTAGGGAGAGTTTGGGATGGTGTAGAGGTGAGGTGTTGAGCAGACACTGAGATTCTGGATCTAATATTATAGGCAAGTCAGAGGCGCTCAAAACAAGGGATTAAGAAGATGAAATAAAACATTTAAGATAATTCATTTGGTTAACTAAGCAAAAACTGAGCACAAGAAGTCCAAGAATGAGAATCCTATCAAAAGTGTGATCATTTAAAGGCTTTGGTTGGGCTAGAAAGGGAGGGATAGAGGGTTTGCAGGAGGAAATAGAGAAATATATTAGGTAACTAAACATAGAAAGGAATTGCTGAGATTTGAGCATGGCTGTTATTGACAGAAGTAGGACAGTTTAGAGAGACAGCAGATTTGTTGGTCTAGATAGTAAGCTCCTTTTTGAATTAGATAAATTTTAAGTGACATGTGCCTGTTGAAATATGAATGTCCTGAAGACAAAAGATTTTTTTTTCTTATGCCTCTCAGCATGTATCTTAGAGCTACAAGCATAAGAAGTAACGATACTTAGATAATATTTATTTTAAAAAACTAATGTGAAGATTTTTATTTGAATTGTGACATTCTGTCATTATGTGCATAATTTGCATCATTAAAATGGATTTCTATTGTGTAAAAATTAAGTAGCCTGTAAACTAATATGCCACTAAGGAATCATTTAATTCCTTATTTTATCAGATTGAGCTTCTTCCATGCCCTTCATATGAAATAATTTCCAGAGACATCACAATTTACACCTACATTCAAGGTTCTAAGACTGCATTCTAACCATTTCTCTTCTGACCATGAAAGAGTAAACAGTTTAGCACTGGACTTAACCACCTCACATAAATAGCTGTAAATTTACTAAACAATTCACTAAACAATTTATGACATGTCTTAACTGTCTAGACAAAGAATTGTTGCAGTGACATGCAGTGACAGTTTTTGGATTCTAGATTGTTTTCCTATAATACTCATCAGGACATGGTTTTTAATAATTACATCTCATAACAAAAATCAGATGAGATAGAAATTGGACTGTGGAGAGGTTCCAATGATATCAGACTGTCAGACACAATACAGCATTAGAACTCTATTTAAAGTTTCCTTCAGAAGAAGCATCCTATCATCTTGCCAGCATGGTGATGTTATATATTACTAGTAGTCTAAGCTTGTAGTACATGAATCCTTTGATTTTCCTACGGTCAACTAGCTTGATAACGCCAAATAATATAAATTATTGTCACGTGGAAATCATAAGCTATTCAATAGAATCTAAAACCTGTTACTGTATGTGGGAAAACTTTCCAACAATTCCATGTCTAGACAATTAACACATGTAATAAATCAGTTAAGTTGGCATAAATCTCACAATGATGCAAGGAATAAAATGGCATATGAAAAAAAGAAACTTGACAAATCTTTTCCATTACTGACGTTAAGGAATTGATGACTTACCCTAATACATCTGGAATTAAAGGTTTAAGCACAAAGTCATTAAACCACTGCTTTAAAAATTGTCTGATTAGAACAATTTAATCTGACCGTATTTAAGTGCTTAAGAATATAAAAATTAGAGTATGATTTAGATCCACGGACATTCAGACCAAATGATCTATGGCCAACACCGAGCTCCAGAGCATGGACGTTCTCCCTGATGACAATTTTTAATGAGGTATACCCCTGACTCTTTTAAGGGGATGGTTCTTCCATTTGTAAATTTAGCAAAACATTTTAGTTGAGGCATTTTTTCCTGTTTGTAGTAATTCTTGGATCAATTATTTTCATTTGCATATTATTCGAGAGAAATAGCACTTACTTTCATTAGTTACATTTACCTCACTTCAGTTTCAAATGCTGTTTCTTTGAGCCATCTGAAAGTTTCTGTTCACCTTATCCACCTTATTAATTGAGATGTCTAAGTCTCCAGTCATGATACCCTTCTCAGGTTATGGCTACTGCACTTGTCCATTTACCATCAAAACCAGACAGGTATGAAGAAGAATTCTGTGGATAATTTTGTGGATTATGTAGCCACAAAACATACACTTCCCTATTCCCACTATGTAAAAGCAGCCCTAATTCAGGGTCAATATTTCCATGTGAATTACTCTGCCAGCATGGGGTCTCCTTTAACTGCCAACATTCTAGGTCAGAAGCATGAAGTGTGAAGCAGCATGAGATCTGCATTTTACTCTGAAATAATTCAGGAAAAAAATTCTCTTTTTCTCTTTTCTGTAAAGTTTGTGGTTGTTTCACACACACACAGTTGACTCTTGAATAACATGGGTTTGAACTGCATTGCTCCACTTAAACATGGATTTTTCTCAATAAATATATTGGGAAATTTTTTGATTTGCATAATATGAAAAAAACTCACAGATGAACCACATAGCCTAGAAACATAAAAAAATTAGGAAAAAGTTATGTATGTCATGAGTGCATAAAATATATGTAGATACTAGTCCATCATTTATTACCATAAAATATACACAGATCTATTATAAAAGTTAAAATGTATCAAAACTTATGCACACAAACACTTACAGACCGTACACAAGGTCTTTCACAATAGAGACATGTAAAAAACCATAAAGATGCAGTATTAAATCATAACTTAATAAAAGTAACTGTAGTATATACTGTACTACTGTAATAATTTCATAGCCACCTCCTGTTGTTATTTCTATGAACTCAAGTGTTATGAGTATCTGCTTAAAACACCATGTGATGCTAATCATAAAAGTGAGCAGTTCGTCTCTCCAATAAATTGTGTGTGACAGTAAAAAGTGATCTCTCACAGTTCTTGCATATTTTTCATTGCGTTTAGTGCAACACTGTAAACCTTGAATAACACCTTGGGACCCATATGAATTGCCACTAATGATGCTGGAAGTACTCCTAAGAAGCAGAAAGAGTCGTGACATTACAGGAGAAAGTTGAATTACTTGATGTGTACTGTAGATTGAGGTCTGCAGCTTAAGTTGCCAGCTATTTCAAGATAAATAAATCCAGCCTAAGAACCAATGCAGAAAAAAGAAAAGGAAATTTGCGAATCCATCACTGCAGGTACACCAAGAGGCAGGAAAACCTTGCATTTTTTTGTGAAATACCTTCTTATCTCATATTGAAAATGCAGCTTTTACGTGAGAGCAGGATTGCTAAAGAAAGGCATACCTATAGACTATAATATGATTTAACAAAAAGTGAAGTCATTATACGACAATTCAAAACAAAAGGAAGGTGAAAGATATAAAGCTAGAGAATTTAATACCAGCAAAGGCTGGTTTTATAATTTTAGAAAGAAGTTTGGCTTAACAAATATAAAGATAACAGGAGAATTCCCAGATGTCATTAAGAAAGCCATTGAGGAAAAAGGATATCTGCCTGAATAGGTTTTTAATGAAGACAAATCTGCCCTATTTTGGGAAAAAACAAATGTCACAAAAGACATTTATTAGTAAGGAGAAGAAGTGAGTACCAGGATTTAAGGCAGGAAGGGATAGATTAAGACTGTGTTTTGTACAAACACAGTTGGGTTTATGACCAGGATTGCTCTTATCTATAAAGCTGCTAACTCCCAAGTCTCGAAGGTAAAAGATAAACACCAGCTGCCAGTCTTTTAGTTGTACATCAAGAAGACCTGGACAACGAGAACCCTTTTTCTGAATTGGTTCCGCCAATCTTTTGTTCTTGAAGTCAGGAAGTACCTTGCCAGTAAGGGACTGCCTTTTAAAGTTCTTTGGATTTGGGGCAATGCCTCTGGCATTGGGAGAACACTGTGAGTTCAACACTGAAGGCTCTGAAGTGGTCTTCTTGCCCCCAAACACAATGTCTCTAATTCAGCCTCTAGAACACGGGGTCAAAAAGAGCTTTAAGGCTCATTACTCATTACACATGGTACTCTATGGAAAGGATTGTCAGTGCTATGGAAGAGAACTCTAATAGAGAGAACGTTGTGAAAGTCCGGAAGGATTACACCATTGACGATGTCATATTTGTTATAGAAAAAGCTGTGAAAGCCATCAAGCCCAAAACAATAAATTCCTGCTGGAGAAAACTGTGTCCAGATATTGTGCATGACTTCACAGGATTTACAACAGAGCCAACCAAGGAAATTATGAAAGAGATTGTGGATACGGCAAAAAAACAAACAAACAAAACAAGGCCGGGGGGAAGGGTTTCAGGATATGGATCTTAGAGTAATTCAAAAGCTAAAGGAGATCACACCAGAGGAATTAACAGAAGGCGACTTGATAGACATGAGTGCTTTCCAAAACACTGCCAGACAAGGAGGAAGAAGATATAGAAGAAGCAGTGTCAGAAAACAAATTGACATAATCTGGCAGAAGGGTTCTGGTAATTCAAGACTGCTTTTGACTTCTTTTACAACATCGAGCCTTCTTTGGTATGGGCACTGAAACTAAAGGAAACGGTTGAAGAAGAATTGGTACCATATAGAAACATTTTTAGAGAAATGAAAAAGCAGTAACGTCAGACAGAAATTATGATGTATTTCCATAAAGTTACACTGAATGTGTCTGCATCTCCTGCCTCCTCTTTCCCCTCCTCCACCTCTTCTGCCTCTGCCACCCCTGAGACAGCAAGACCAACCCCTCCTCTTTCCTCTCCTCCTCAGCCTACTCAACGTGAAGACAATGAGGATAAAGACCTTTATTATGATCCACGTCCACTCAATAAATAGTAAATAGTCATCATGCCATACAGTTAATAAATATATTTGTTGTATATGTGTGTGTCTTCGTGTGAAAATCTAAAAACTGTAAAGCAAGACTGCATGACATGTTTTTGTGTCAGCACCATCATTGCCTAAGTATTCATCATGTAGAACATCATGTACAAGACTTGTATTGAAGTGGATAGCCTATCCTTACATAGGCATAAGGTGAGTGATATTTAATATAAAATTAACAATGTGTTAGTTTTCTTACTGTTTTATAAATTTGCTTTTAAAAATGAATTACCGGGCTTCCCTGGTGGCGCAGTGGTTGCGCATCCGCCTGCCGATGCAGGGGAACCGGGTTCGCGCCCCGGTCTGGGAGGATCCCACGTGCCGCAGAGCGGCTGGGCCCGTGGGCCATGGCCGCTGGGCCTGCGCGTCCGGAGCCTGTGCTCCGCAACGGGAGAGGCCACAGCAGAGGGAGGCCCGCATACCACAAAAAAAAAAAAAAAAAAAAAAAAAAAGAATTACCATACAGTATGCCTCTCCCTCTCATGATTGGAGAAACTGTATATCATCACAGGTAAGTGGATTTTTTTAATGTAACAATGTTTCCAGTACTGAACTATGAATTATGAATATGGCTGTAATAATGTATGCCATAAAAAATTTGATAGTGATTTAGTCATTAGTGTATAGGCTATGCCATCATGAAACAATAGTATGGATTACACTAGCTTACCATAAAGCAATTGTACTGTTGCTTCTTCATTATCAATGCATGAATCGTTATACCTATAAATATGGATTCCTTTTTCACATTATCTTTTCACTTTTGATGTCTAGTACTACTAATACAATATAACATCTACAGTGCTTTGTATCATTTAAGACAATATTGATATAGGTACTGACAGATGATTCATCCTGTAAACAGATGATGTAAATAAACTTATAGTATCAATAAACACAGTTTAATACTGTAAATATATTTTCTCTTATGATTTTCTTAATAACATTTTTTTCTCTAGCTTACTTTATTGAAAGAATACAGTATAGGGCTTCCCTGGTGGCGCAGTGGTTGAGAGTCCACCTGCCGATGCAGGGGACACGGGTTCGTGCCCCAGTCTGGGAGGATCCCACATGCCGCGGAGCGGCTAGGCCCATGAGCCATGGCCGCTGAGCCTGCGCGTCCGGAGCCTGTGCTCCGCAACGGGAGAGGCCGCAACAGTGAGAGACCCGCGTACCTCAAAAAAAAAAAGAAAAAAAAAAAGAATACAGTATATAATACATATAACATACAAAATATGTGTTAACCGACAGTTTATGTTATCGCTAGGCTTTCAGTCAACAGTAGGCTGTTAGCAGTTATGTTTTGGGAGAGTCAAAAGTTATGCTTGAATTTCCAACAGTGTGGGGGGTCGTTGCTCCTAAACCCTGCATTTTTCAAGGGTCAACTGTACATATTATAAAAGCAAATGTGGATGTCTTGTGGCCTCCTCTATTTTTTGAGAGTTTGTACAAGACTTATTATTTCTTCTTTAATATTTGTATAAGATTATTATTATATGATAGAATTCACCAGCAAAACTATGAGTCTGGAGGCTATTTCTGAGTAAGGTTACTGGTTTTGAATTCAATTTCTTTTTTTTTTTCTCCACTGGATTCAATTTATTTAATAGACACAGAACTATTCAGATTGTATATTTCATATTGTGTCAGGTTTGGTAGTTGAGTTTCTCAAGAAATTTGTCCAGTTCATCTAAGTTTTCAAATATATTGGTAGAAAGTTGTTTATACTCTTTTCTTATTATCCTTTTAATGTTCTGCATTATGGACAATTAAGGCATATAGCTTCTTTCGTGGATGTCCCTGCGAGTGTTAAAAGAAAGTTCTCGCAGTGGACAACATTCTGACTGTTCATTTTATCTGACAGGAGAGATGACCAGAATTACACTTTTATAATAATTCATGAGCAAGGACTGATGGTTTGGCTGGGAGATTAGACTTGAGAGGAGCATGACTAGATAAATGATGAAAAGGGGACCTGAGGAAATGTTACGTGGAAGAAACTTTCCAAGTGTGTACAGACTGTGAAGATATTTCTGAATGCTCACCAAACAGTAATCTGAACAAAGCTGCATCTTAATAATCAGGTGGACAAGATAATCTTTTCTGTGGATATCAATCAGTCTCATTCCCCAGCTACCCCTGTACTTGCTAAGTGGCTGATGAATAAATTGGCCATGCAAGCATGCTCAGAAGTTATGTAAGGGCTCATTAAATTATTTCCTACTCACTAAGGCTGATTTGGCTACAGCCACTGCTGAGTTCCTAATCTCCCAATAGCAGAAAGCAACAATGAACTCTTGATATGGCATCATTCACCAGGGGCACCTGTAGCAGATTAATTACATTAGACCATTTCCATCACTAAAAGGGCAACAATTTGCTCTCAGTGGAGTAGATATTTACTCTGAAAAGGATTTGCCTTCCCTGACCATATTACTTCTGCCAAAACCACCATCCATAATCCTACAGAATGTCTTCTTTACTGTCATGTTATTCCACACGAATTGTTTCTAACCATGGAACTCGTATTTCAGCAATTGAAATATGGCAATCAGCTCATGCTTAGGAAATTTATCATGTTCCTTGTCACTCTAAACAGATGACCTGCGTCAACAGTGAGATATCTTAAAAACTGAACTATTGTGCCAGCTTGGAGGAAACACTTGAGGGGCTGTTGTAATGTCCTCCATAATAGAGTATATTTTCTGAATCGATGACCATTTTTGTCCTTTTTCTCCCATGGCCAGGATTTAAGAGGCTTAGAGTTAAGACTAGACATGGGAGTGGTTTCCTGTCCTCACAGCTCTAGACTCTGCTTGTTTAGAGGTCTTAATTCACAAAGACGTAATGTTTCTTCTACCAAGAAATGTAATACGGATTCCATTAAACTAGGAGATGATATTGCCACCTGGTGGATTTAGAATACTCATGTTAATGAACCAACAGGTCAAGAAGGAGTTATTTACTGGCTAGGGTAATTGATCCTGACTGCAGAAATGATGATAGGTTGCTATCACACAACAAGGGCAGGAGAAACTGTGTCTGGAATGCAGAAATTATCTGGCTCTACTCTTAATACTTCCATATTTTGTGGTACAAATTAAGGGAAAATTAAAACACCCATTACAGTCATGAATGCTAATGGAACAACCCTTCACAGATGAAAGCTTGGGTCAGCTCTCACAAGACAATAAACTATAACCAACCGAAATTACAGTAATGAAGACTTGAGATGTTATGAATATTTCTTATGTCAGGATGAATATAATTGCATATATATTAATAAATTTTTCTTTATTCTCTCTCCTATTCCTTTGCTAGCTAACATAAAATATGTTGTATTTATGATATATATATTACCTACACCATCCCTAATATACAATGCTTTAAATGGTCATATCTTTTAAACAGATTAAGAAGATTAAGCAGATTAAGAAAGAATATATAATAATTTACAGTGCTCCACATATTTAATACTTCTGTTGTTTTTTATATCTTTCAAGTTTTTATCTAGTTTCCTTCAGTCTTAAAAAATTCCCTTAGCAATCTTTGTAGTGTATATCTACTGATGGCAAAGTCTCTCAGTTTTTGTTTATCTGAAAATGTCTTTTTTTTTCATTTTTGAAGAATATTTTCACTGGATATAGTTTCAGGGTTCACACTTTTTTTCTTGTACATTTTAAAGAAGTCCCATTTTTTTCTGACCTCTACTGTTTCTGGTTAGAAGTTATCTGTTACTTATATCAATCCTCTCCTGTATTTAATGTATTTCTTTCCTGTGTATGCTTTCAAGATCTTCTCTTTGTTCTTTCTCTTCAACAGTTTGACTATGATATGCATGATTTTCTTTATATTTATCCTGCTTGAGATGAGCTGAGTTCATTATATATGTAAGTTCATTATTTGTTTAATATTTTTTCTGTTTCATTTTCTATTTCTTCTTTTAGGACTCCAGTTACATTTATGTTAGACAGCATTTTAACTTCCCATAGGTTCCTGAGGCCTGGTTTATTTTTGGCACAATATTTTTTCTTCTATTTTCCAGTTTGGATAATTTCTATTGCTCTATTTTCAAATTCATTGGGCATTTCTTCTTTTGTTTCCAATATTTTTTTAAGCTCATTCCATAAAGTTTTCATTTTTGTATTGTAACTTTAGATCCAGAACGTTGGTCCTTTAGTGGAGTTTTCTCTGCTGAAATTCTCTATCTGTTCAATAATTATAGGCATATTTTTCCTTATTTCCTTGAACATACTTATGATAAATGTTTTAACGTTCTTGTCTACTAATTCCAACAGGATCAGTTTCTTTTGACTACATTTTCTTTTGACTGTGGTTCATATTTTTGTGTTTATACATATGATTTGTAGTTTTTTATTATATATTGGATGTTGTAGAGGATACATTTTGGACTCATTCTTTTTATTTTTGAAAATTGCAGAGTTTTGTTTTGGCAAGCAGTTAACTTGGCTGTCTTAAGCTCCAAACTCTGTGCCCTACATCCACATCAACTAAAAATCACTGCTCAGCTGTTGTCTTTATTTATTTTGGTCTGGGCTGCATGAGACTCTACTGTGTCTATACACTTCAGGGATCACCTAAGAATTCTCACTGAGTTTATATACCTAAGTTTGGGCTGCACAATCTGTGGATCTCTTCTTCCCCCAAATTCCCCTCTCTCTTTCCAGCCACTTTAGTAGCCCTGATGTCCATCCTGACTTGTCAAGCTAATAAACGGCCTGAGTTCTTAACTACCTTGTGCCATAAGTCAAAAATTCATGTATTTTAGAATCTCACCCAGAACAATTACCTCTTTCAAGGGTCATACTCTATTTTAATCACACTCCAGGGGCATCAATACATACCTTTAAAATTTTGTCTATAGCTTATAATTGTTATCTGTGTTAGGATTAGCCCCATACAAGCTCCTCCACCATTACAAAACTCTTTGGTTTTATTTTTAAATTCTTTTTCTAATTTCCTCACACGAAGGCATTGCTCATTAATTTTCAGTCTCTTTTCTTCTAACTCATACATGTAAACCTATGGTTATCATTCTAAGTGATGTTTTAGTAAAAACCTACAAGTGTTGATATGTAATATTGTTATATTAAATTAAAATGTTTTTGTTATTCTGTGGATTTTTAAATTGAATCTATGAATTAGAAGAGATTTTCTAATTTTTAAATATAAGGTGATGTTTTAGTTACCATTTTGTTACTGATTTCTATTTTAACTTCAGAGAACATATTCTATATGATTTAAGTCTTTTAAATGTATGTGGACTTTTTTGTGTAAGTTTTGTGCTTTAAAAGAAAGTGTAATGTGCAATTGTTGGATGAGTTTTCTAATGTGTACTCACTTAAGGAAATTTGTTAAATGTGTTGTTTAAATATTCCTTAAGCTTACTGACTTTTTGTTTGTTTTCCTTTTTTTTTTTCCTCCCATATACTGAGAGAATTGTGTCAAAACCTCCCATAATGATTGTGGATTTCAGTATTTCTCTTCAAGTCTCCTTGTAGAATTCTCAATCTTGGTTTTACATATTTTGAGGCTATGTCATTGACTGCATATAGATTTAATATAACTTTTCTCTCTGGTAAATTGAATCTTTTAGTATTATAAAGGATTTTTTAACTCTAATAATTATTTTCTCTTAAAGTCTTTTTTATGAAGTATTAAGATAGCTATGTAGCTTTTTTGTTATAATTAGTCATTTTCCATACTTTTAAGATATCTGTATTTTTATGAGTTGTATGTATCTAAGGTAAGTAGCATATATATTTTTTGGTTTTTTAATCCAGCCTGACATGTTTGTCTCATAACTCAAATATTTCATTCATTTACACTAAGTGTACTAACTGATATATTTGGGTATGAACTTACCATTATATATTTTGCTTTCTTTATATTCCATCTATTCTCTTTCTTTTTGCTTTTATTTCCTTCTTTTGGATTTTATTATTATTATTATTATTATTTTGCTTCCTAGTTTGTAAATTATGTATCCTATTTTCTTTCTTTCAATAATTTTGCTCCACAAATAAAAATATTTACAGGTAACTTATTAATGTCTGTTTTTATCTATTACTTTATCTTCATTCTGGATAATACAATGACCTTAGAATCCTTTAACTTCATTTTGTCCCACTCGTTCCCTTATATGCTAACATTAATTCTCTCTGTATCATGGTATTTAAGCACCATGATACATTACAGTTATAATTTTATACTACCAATATTATTTGTATTTTCTTACATCTGTACCACAGTGTTTGTTCTTCATTCTTTGCTCATTTCTGACTTAATTTGGAATTATTTTCCTTCTGCTTGAAGCACATCTTTTTTATATTTTATAATTTCCTATAGTGTGGATCTTCTGTTGGCTACCTCAGTTATTATACTGTAGATGACATTACATTATCTTCTGACTTTCACTCTACCTGTTGAGAAATCAGCTTCTAATGTTACAGTTAATCTTTTGAAGACAATTCATCTTATTTTTCTGGCTGATTATGAGATTTTTCTCTTCATTTTTTGCTTTCAGCAACTTCACTACTATATTTCTAGGTGTGGATTTCTTTTTATTTGCTTTGCTTTGGATGTTTTCACCTCTGAATTTGCATACTGACATTTCCATCAATTCTAAGAAATTATCAGGCATTTCCTTAAATATTGCCTCTTCCCCATACCCTTTCTTCTGCACTTCTTAATTTAGTGGTCTACATTTTTTGCCCTCCCTCTCCTATTTTCCATCTTTTTCCTTCTCATGTGCATTTTCCATAGTTTCTTCTCACCCATTGTTGTCCTTCATCTTCTTCTATGTACTTCTGAAAGTCACCTTAAATCTATTTTGGAGGGATGTGGGATGAAAATACATAATTCTCCATGTTTCCATGTTTCACAATGTCTTACAAATTATTATTACTTTCCTCTGGATTTCTGTGAATGTTAATTGAAAAGTAAAGCAGATGCACAGGACAAGAAAAAAAAAGCAATAGCTTAAAAAATGGCAGTGTCAGCTTACTCATACACATAAGTATATGAAGAAAAGCAAAACAGATTAGAAACAGCATAAAGGAAGCAGTGACTTGAGATATGAAAATGTTATCTTACTCAAAATATGAGTAGGGATGAAAAGTAAAATAGAAAGATCAAAAAGTACTAAAAAGGAAGAAATAACGGGAAACACAGCAATTTTATCTTAGTGTACAGTGATACAAATTTTACACAAGTGTTTAACAGTAATCAACTCGGAGGAAAATATTTAAATGTTTCCTTTTAAAGTTTTACTCATGATTACAATATCTGGGATGGTTTATGTAGCGCATTCCCTCAATTCCTGATAAGCACGAATTATTTGAATCATTGACAATTTGCTGCTGCCCTCTAACAACAGGTGTTAGTGAGTTATACCACACTGAGTACTGAACGCAATGAAACATATCTATTCAAACACATAATAATGACATAAGAAGATATGTTTTTTCAAATCACCAGATTGGATACTTCACCTTAATGATCAATAACATGCTTGAGGTATGTTTTCCTGAGTACTGAGAAGAGGTTTCTTCCCCACCTTGTCTTTAGCATTTCCCCCTCATATTGAAGGAAATTAGTATAGTGGTTAAATGTTATACTTCCTCAACTTACTGAAATGGGTAGATGTTTAAAATATATTGTTTACTATCCATGTTATTTCGCCTCTTTAAGCCATAGCTTCTTCGCTGGTAAAATGAAAATAAAATGTTCTCACCACATACACACAAAAAAAGATAATATATAAGTTGATGGAGGTGATAGCTAATGCTACAGTGGTAATCATATTGCAATATATAAATGTATCAAATCAATACACTGTACACATTAAACTTACACCATATTGTATGTCAAGTATATCTCAATTAAAAAAATAAGACAAAAATCCCAACTCATAAAAGGATCAATAAATTTGTCTACAATAAAATTTAAAATTTCTGTAAGACAAATAATACCAAAAACAAAATGAAAAATCAAGCCATTGACTAGAACAAGATATTTAAAAATATGTAACTTTCAAAGAATTAGTATTAAAGTATATTTTTGAAAAAATAAAATAATAAGAAACAAGCAATCTAAAGAAAATAATCAAAGTATATGAAAATATCATTAATAATAAAAAGCCAAATGACTAGTGAAGTTTTTTTTAAGTGCTCAAACTCAGTTATAAAAATAACAACCACCTTGAAATTCTATTCACATCAATCAGAATTGAAAAAATTAATACATCTAATAACAAGTATCAGTAAGAATGTGCAGAAACACAATCTCATATCCTAATGATGGAAATGTAAATTGGTTTAAGTCCTTTGGAGAATTAGCTGGTTATACTTATTAAAGTTAGATGTACAGATCCTGTGATCCAGCAATTCTGCTTCTATGTATCTGCCCTTAGAAAAAGTCCCACAAAGAAAATGTTTACTAAGATATTCATAGCATATGAATATATATGAATATAAAACTATGATGTTCATAGTAGCCAAAAAATTTGATAAATCCTAACTGTCATTCTATAGGGTACTGAATAAATAACCTTTTTTTTTAACAATGGAAAACTATGCAGTAGTTAAAATATATTAAATGATTATACATACAACACTGGAAGTAACTCTCTCAAAGTAACTTTGATATTAAAAAGTCAAATTGCTAGGGCTTCCCTGGTGGCGCAGTGGTTGAGAATCCGCCTGCCGATGCAGGGCACGCGGGTTCGTGCCCCGGTCCGGGAAGATCCCACATGCCGCGGAGCGGCTGGTCCCGTGAGCCATGGCCGCTGAGCCTGCGCGTTCGGAGCCTGTGCTCCGCAACGGGAGAGGCCACAACAGTGAGAGGCCCGCGTACCACAAAAAAAAAAAAAAAATGTCAAATTGCTAGAAGAATCAGTATGATACCATTTTTAAACTCTTGATTCAAAAAACAATTAGTTTATCTTGTTTATGAAGACAAATATTTATATTCATAGTTCAAAAACATGCATGGACATGAAATTTGATAATACCAGGATAGTAATAAACTTGTGAGCCACAGAGAAGAAAAGCATGTACTGTTAACATTTAATTTCTCAAAAAGAAATCTGAACCAAATGTCAAAATATCAACTACTTTGTGTAATTTATTAACATATTAGTTTCTGTATTTATGAACTTTGCCATATGTTCATAATTTATTTTAAAATAAACATTAGAAAGATTGTGCAACAAAACAGTCAGAATCTTCACCAAGATCAGTGTTTTTGGAATCAAAAAACTTAAAGGAAATGTGTTACTTCTCTTTGATCTGTGAAAGGAGAGATACACAGGCTTAGGAAAGAAGTGATAGGGTAATTGAAAGGGATGAAAAGTGACCTGACAGGTCTCAAAAATCAAACACAAGAAGAAAGAAGTGTGAATTTTTTAAATCATGAAAATGTAACAAGTTCATGTTACTGGTAAGTCAGGTGGAGTCACTTTTTATTGAATACGACTAAAGCAGCACTGCCCAACAAATAATGTAAGCCACACATGTAACTTTAAATTTTCTAGTAGCCACATTAAAAAGTAAAAAGAAACTGATAAAATTGATTTTAGTGATATATTTTATTTAGCCCAATATATCAAAAATATTACCATATGATCAATATAAAAGTTATGAATAAATTATTTCATATTTTTTTCTCTAAATCTCTGAAATCTAATGTGAATTTGGCACTTAGAGTACATCATCAGACACATTTCAAGTGCTCACTAGATACGTGAAGAGGGGGAGTCTACTGTGTACATAACAACACAATTGTCTAAAAGATTACCTCAAGAAATCAAGGATTAAGCATATTATGAGAATTATAATGGCAATCACTAGATGACCTAAAAAATGGAAACTAGACAAGTCATTTTTTAGTCACTGAGCCAATGAATTATATCAAACTGATGTTCTTACTGCAGCAGAAGAAAATTTTTCCTCTGCCATTCAAGGTTCTTTTGGCTGGTCTAATAATTAAATTGACATAAGAGAGATTAACAGGAGAAAAACAAATTTAATTTTGTACCTACGGTAGCCTCACATAGACATGAGAAGCTCAAAGACAGTCAGGCAATTGAAGCTTATTTGCCATCCTGAGCTAAGAAGAAAAGGGTGGCGGTCTGGGGCTTCAAAGGGAAACAACCGTTCACAGGAAGGTGGGAAGAGCAGATGTTTAGCCAACAAATTTTTGTCATGCCATGTAGAGACACTGAGGACAGAGAGGACCTTGAAGAAACAGGCCCTGCAGAGCTCCCCCCATCTTCCTATACCTTGCCCATTCTCTTTGTAATTATCCTCTGGTGACAGCCCTATTCTTGGAGCAGACCCTCTGTCTAAATTCTTTTAGGCAGTTGAATGGGAGGTGAAAAGCTCTGCTTGAGTCTGTTGGGCCTTGGCTGTCTTCAGCTCAAAATAATCCACATGACAAAGTGGCACATCCTGGGGTAGCCTGCCTTGAACCCCATCATACTAAATACTTACCCAGTATAAAATGTGTGTAAGAAATTCTCTTTTCATTTATTTGGATTACGCTTTTTTTTTTCTGAATAGATTCTTTGGCTATTTTAGGATAGTATTTATTTTTGAGGGACCAAACACTCAAGAACTAATGGATCCCATGACGTCATTAACTACCTTCATTACACTTAAAATGGGTGCATTTCATTACATGTTAATAATATCTTATTTGGAAAAAGTGCTTTGTTTAAAATATAAAGAAAATATAGAAGAACTGACACCTTTAAATACAAATACAGTTTTAAGATCCTTTGCATTTACTCTTCCTTATTTTTGGAACATGTTTCTCCCACTTCCTTCTGGCTTTTACTCAAATGTATCCTTTATAGAAAGCTTTCTTTCCCTACCTAATCTAAAATGGCAATTCTGTCAAGCCCTATTCCCCATGCCTTCTTTATTTCTTTATTACTTGCTATTTCCCTCTGACATACCACGTACTTTGTTATTTATCTTGTGTGGTGTCTCTTGCTCCTCTGGAATGTAATTTCTGTAAGGGCTGGGATTTTATTTTTTGACCTGTTTAGTCTACTGTGGTACCTCTAGAGCCTAGAATTGTGTCCTGTGTCTGATACTGAATATATACTTGTTAAACTTGTAAATGAATTTGTATATTTATTTCATTATTCTATTTTAACAATTCATTTCTTCATTCAACAAACCTTAATTATGTCCTTTGAAGCATTATACTAGGCTCTGGATAATGGGGGCTTGAATGCAAATACAAGAATAATTTAAACCAGGGGTTGGCAATTGTAAGGGAGCAAAACTTGCCACCCTAAAATGTCTTTTTGGCATGCGGATTAATTTAAGCTGAAACAATCAAGAAACAGAAGACTCAGGAAGTCTTTCCTTTTACCTTTCTCTTAGCTGCCTAAAGAATCTGGATAAAGGGAATAGAGCTATTGCCAGAGATACCTGCAAAGAACACGGGCTATAGGGTTGGTGGGGGACAACTCTAAGCGAGGCCTAAAGATCAGAGTCCACTCTGTGTCCCATTGTCTCTGCATGGCCCAGCAAACAGTTGTTTACCAAACATTTGCCTTTTCATCTTCATGTCAGTTGCCTTCCTCCCATTTGAAGTCTCAAACCTCTACTTGCCAAATCCTCTTCTGTCTTTAGCTAAAGATGGTATATAATGTGAAGGTTTCTGCCATTTTGATAAATTACTCAGTTTTCCTGGGTTTCTCCTATGCATACATCTCATTAAACTTTTGTCTGATTTTCTCCTGTTAATCTTGTCTCAAGTCAATTTAATTCATAGGCTAGCCTAGAAGAACCTAGAAGGGTAGAGGAAGATTTCTTCCTCCCTGACAGAATCTATAGCTCACTGGCCAAATACAGGTGAGAAATAAAATATTGCCTGCCATATCAGTAAACACAGAATGTCACAGTCATAAGCAATTGCAGCCACCCGTGACGGTGAGCCCCGAGGGAACTCAGGAAGGAAACAAAGAATACCTACCATCTACCAGTCATCAGACTACAGCCACCCTCAAGGGTGCAGCTTGAGGAAACTCAGGATGTGAAAACACAGGATACTGGCCCCAGATAGCTGGGGTGCATATCAAAGGAATGATTTCAGTGAGCCCGGGACTCTTGCATCTTCCCATGCATAGAAAAGTGCTAAATTCCATAACTTGAAATATCCGGCTTTCTCTAATTAACAATAATCTTTTGACGTTCAGACTACCTGTCCTTTGTTGCAAAACTCCTATATATCCTGGCTCCCCGCCCTCACCTCCTGGGAGCAGTTTTCTCAGGGTTACTTGAGATGCTGCCTCCCGGGCTTGAAGTCCTAAGAATGTCCTCCAAATAAAACATAACTCTCAACTTTTAGGTTGTGCATTTTTTTTTCAGTCAACACAGTCTATAACCTGATTTTGTAAATAAAGTTTTATTGAAACATAGACATGCTCAGTCATTTATGTCTTATCTATGGCTGTTTTCACACTACAGTAGTAGAGTTGTGTAGTTGTGACGAAAACCGTACAGCTCTCAAAGCTGAAAATATTTGCCATTTGGTTCTTTATAAAACATTAAGAGAGGGCTTCCCTGGTGGCGCAGTGGTTGAGAGTCCACCTACCGATGCAGGGGACATGGGTTCATGCCCCGGTCCGGGAGGATCCCGCATGCTGTGGAGCGGCTGGGCCCGTGAGCCATGGCCACTGAGCCTGTGCATCTGGAGCCTGTGCTCAGCAACAGGAGAGGCCACGACAGTGAGAGGCCCGCGTACCGAAGAAAAAACAAACAAACAAACAAAAAAAAAAACATTATGAGGATCAGGGCCTGATGAACCCTGCCCTAGAGAGGAAAATTCACCTCAACCTCTAAAGCCTTTATGTTTGCAGATCAAACCTTTGATTACTGAAATAGCATTTTTAGCAAACAAATATCTTGGTTTCCTATGAAACCAAGTTTTGAACACATCAAACTGGAAGTTGTATACTTTATTATTGACTGCACTCTAAATGAGTACATAGTCAAATATTTCTTATCTAAATCTGCCTGGAGCTCAGCTAAAAGTTAGTGCTAACAGTCAATTTTAATGATTCATATAGTAATTATTTACCAAAATCACTTAATAAACCATGATTCCATTACTAAAACATTATATATAGCTACAACATTCTGGGAGAATACTTTGTGGAGTCCAAAGGAGTTTGACATACAGAACTAATAAAATAATAGCAGATCGTGTGAAAAACATGCACTTTAAAAAAAACTGCCTACCAACTCTGTTGTTTACACTTTCCCTTATTCAAATAAATTTTAGATAACTTATTTAGCAGAAATAAAAGTCATTGGTTGAAACTGATTTTGGCTCTGGCTGGAGCCTCCCACTATTTAAAAGCAAAGTTTCAAAAAATTGTATTTCAAATTCCAATAGAAGTATTACTGTTAGGTAGCTGGTCAGTCATGAGTGGGTCCCCCCCCACCCCGGACAGGGTCATCTTTCCCTCCCCCACCAGGACACTGGTGACCAGAACACGCCCAGAGATCCTTCCTCTTGTGGCCAAGGACACAGCTAAGTTTCCAGCCACAGCAGGGCCAAGCAAGACAAAACCGCCAGCACAGGTTAGCACAAGCGCACCAAGACCTAAAAGGTGACTCAAAGTAACCGGGATTCATGACGCCATATTTGTAATAAATTAGCATTGTGGTTCCCTCCTCCCCGCCCCACCCCCATCGGGTTACACTTGGGCGTTTATAGGTAAGAAGCTGCGCACTAGGAGAAAAGTTATATAATCTAAAGCTGTCGATCAACTTGTCAGTCAAATGATGCAGGACACAGGAAGGAACAACCACTCTAAAAAACCCAAACTTACCCCATTGCGGGGTTGCTTCTGGTTTCCAGACAGCCCACTCTCATCCTTTCTCAGGAGCATACTTTCGCTTTGCTTAATAAAACTCTTGCTTCTTAAAACTACTCTATGCCTCTCATCTGAATTTTTCCCTCGAGAGTACAAGAAGTGAGGAAATCACCGTTCTGCCAGTGACATATTTGGTGCTGTGACTCAGATTGCTGCCAAGGTAAACTGCATGTCTCACCTGACTTCACTCTCTCTCTCATGAGAACTTGCTTGCTCTCAGTTTCTGCTTTGTTTGCATTCCAAGACACACAGGGCACAATCTGAGTCCACTTACTGTGTTATGGCTATCCCCAATTAAGGGTGGCGGGGGTATCCCCCAGGCCGTGCAGATCCAAATAACACTCGGGTGGCAGCTGACGCTGTCCTTGGGACCTAGTGGAAATACAATTTCCAACCATGAAGGAGCCCACTGAGGCCAGGGCTTTTCTCCCCTTGATCTTTCTCCTTCTCCTTTATCACTCTATCTCTTTGGACTCAAGAAGATCCACCGAGATGACCACCAGACATCCAAATTAAGACCGCGCAACAAATAATTGGCAACTTGGTCAGGTGAGTTTCCCTTCTGTGGCTGCTGGAGCCCAATTCCCCCTCCCTACTGAAACCAAGCAGGATCCAGTGGGGCTCCTGGGTACGGAAGCCTTTCAAACAGTCACTAATCAGGGAAGGGAGGGCATGAAGAGATTAGGGAGGAGCAGCCAAGAAACAATAGAGCAGCCTTGGGGTTGGGTCCTGGTTCCACCTCAAGGGATACATATAACAATATCTTTGAGCTCTTTACAGAACTAAAACCCCCCAGCAAATGGAAGTTGTTAGCATTCTTCATTCCAGAGAAGACCACCTGAGGCCAGATTAAAGGAACCAGAAAAGCTCATTAGGAGACTACCTGAGGCCAGATTAAAAGAGTGCAGGCCCTGCACACACCCTGATCATTATCAGCAACCCCACCCTTGAACCATTGCTATAAAACTCCTCACCAAATCCTCCCAGGTGGGGACATGCAGATTTGAAGGGCATGAGCTCGCTGTGTCTCCCTTTGCCTGGAAAGCAATAAAGCTATTCTTTTCTACTTCACCCAAATCTCTGTCTCCGAGATTCAATTCGACACCAGTGCACAGAGGCAAAGTTTTAGGAATCACTACTTGTTCTTAGTCCCAGTCTGGTTCCAGGACACTGGAACTGCATTGGTGGCCCAATTTGGGGGACTCTGTGCATCCTCCTCTAGATTTGCAACCCAGCCCTTAGTGGTCAAGCACCTTTCTCAGCAGGCTTACGAATCTCTCTTGGGAAGCTCATGGCTTCATACCTTCCCTCCTGTCCTGGATTTCTCTTATATCCTCATTCTCTCCTAACTTCTTAGACTGTCTATTGATCCTTGAGCCTCCTTGCCAGCTTTACCAGCAGGTTGGATGTTGCCTTTTTTACTTCTGTGGAGAGGTAGCCCTCTTCAACAGCACAAGGACCGTATCCTGAGGGGAACTTTTGCCTTGTATTGTTATCACTGCCTTGTGGCACTCCAGCCCTACCTCTACTTGCTTCTTTTTCTTTTGTTTCAGTGATAAAGGTAATCCATTTAGTTTGCTCAGGGCCTAGGCCTCCTCCCTCCCCCTCTGAAGAATTTAGGCCCTGGGACTCTGGTAGCTTTTTCTCCCACTGGCTCTTGTTTGTTTCCTTGACTAATCCAAAATTCACCAACCCTTTACGACTCCCCAAACCTCCCCTACTTATTTTAAGAGGCTTGTAAGTATTGAGAGAAAAAAAGTAAAGCTTTTTTTCTGGCCTTAAGGAAACAAACAGACATCCTCCTAGGAGGAAGTTGCCTTTCTCCTCCTATGTCTTTGAAATGCAAATATCCTACCACCGTCTTTTCCAGGAACCCTTATCTCTCCCATCTTTGTAAAATGCTAATTTAGAAAAAGGGGGTATGTAATTTAAAACTTGACTTGCCAAGGACCAATAGAAATCTTAAGTATCTTTTCTTAAGTTTGCCAATCAGAAAATGCTAATATAACAGTTCAATGATTTGTTTCTTGGTTTTGTTAAGGTCTTTTAAAGGTTAAAAATTATAATAATTAAAGCTGCTAAAGTGATAAGGGAATTATTTCAGTATGTAAAACAAGTAGGATATGTTGAAGGCAAGAGAAGGTATAAAGACTGGACATATATTTTTGTTGAGGAAAAAAGGAGAATAATTTTGCCCTAGGGCTGGTTGCTTAGGTATGGGGAAAAGATGGGACAAATTAATATGGATCCAGAAAGTGATAAAAGGTTTGTGAAAAAGGAACTTTCAGAAAAGAATTTTGTAAATTGTCAGGATTAAGACTAGACTGAATTTAATTAGGTAATTGAATTTTGTTATTAATAGTAAGCTAATATAACACTGGAATTTGATTTTTTTTTTTTTTCTCTCTCTGTTAAGAGAACAAAATTCTCTTGGCCACTTCTATGAAAAGTTTAGCTCCTCATTGTCAGACTTTCAGCCTCCTGTTGTCCTTGTAGCATAGCAACAGTCTACACCTAAATCAGAGAATTTAAACGGGTAAACAATAACTGTAAATAAAACAGTCAGGGCTATGGGAAATTCAAGATGGCCACTTGGCTTTTCCCAGCTCCCTGGCAAACCTCATTTTTTTATTTGATGGGTTAAAGCCTTCCCTGGCTGCAGGGTGAATGCCCTCACAATGAAAAGGAAATGGTTAGAAAATGTGTTTTCCAACTGGGGTATACTTTCTACAGTCTCAGTGATCAAGGCACCCAGTTCACTGGACAAATCATACAATCCTTAACAGAAATCTCACAAACTTCTTAAAATTATCACTGTCACTATCATCCTCAATCATCAGACAAGGTCAAGAAAACTAATATAAAAGCTGGACTCAAACAGAACAAAAATTAATTATATGGGATTAAATGAATTGCTAAACATGATTATAATTTTTATGACTTTTGTCTTACATATTACCAGTTTCTAATCTTTGTTTTTCTGATCTAGAAAAGCCCTTCTCCTCAAGCTACTTATGATTAACAACAATTTGGTAATTTACCCCTGTGGGTAACATTAAAACATTTTTCTTTTCTCTCTGCCTGGTCCCTCCAAAAACTGGAGACCCTTGGGTTATGAATAGCCTTATCAGGTAAATAAAAAAGACTGTCTCCTGACATGTACAGGAATCTCTAAATATTTGGGGGACCTCTAGAAGAGAGGAATTCACCTAGGCAAAATCTGATGGCAAGCCTTTGGCCTGGCTTTCTTAGCCTTGAGATGCCTTTTGGGAATTTAATCTGAGACTCCTGAGGAGTTACACCGGAGTCAGTATGGAAGAGCCTATGTGGTCAATGGACCAAACTTATTTTGAAAACAAATTAGTCGTGGCTGTGTTTGATGGAGATGAGGGTAATTTAAAAAAAAAAAAGAGAGAGAGAGAGAGAGAGAGAGAATTATGTTTCACTAAATATTAAATCCTAGTTTCATTAATTAAGGTCTGTATTTACTAAGACTCACTTTGAAGATAGTTCCTTGCTGTTCCTTAAGATCGTCCTTAAATGGGGTCAACAGGACTTGAGGAGAGGATGAAATTGGAAAGATGCTAAATCCCAGGGACTACATCCCAACCTGGGACCTTTGATGATTGGACATAAGGCATACAGGGAAAGGACTCAGGGAAGCCACAATGGCTTCAGGATGGGGCATGTGGTAAGGTGCACTAGACAGTAGCCCCGGGGTGAGAACTGAAATGTGTTCTGCCCGGCAGGATCAGTGGTAAGGGATGCCTCACCCACAAAAGGCCAAAAGGGACTTGAGGGACTCTTCAAGACCCCTATGCACATTTGTCTTTTCTCTTTCAGATGGGCAACCGACTGTCCATCCCTCAAGATTCACCCTTAGGATGTATCCTAAAGAATCTGGCTAAATTTGATCCCTAAACCTTAAAGAGGGAACAATTAATTTTCTTTTGCAACACAGCATGGTGCTAAAATAAGCTAGGAGAGGGAGAAATCTGGCCTGAAAATGGGAGTTTAATTTACAATACCATTCTCCAACTTGACCTCTTTGTCAAAAGATGGGCAAGTAAAGCAAGGTCCCTTATGTCCAAGTCTTCTTTTCCTTGAGGGAAAACCCCAAACTCTGCAAGACTTGCTGGGCAAACTCTGCTGTCTTGGCAATTCTTAATTTGTCTACCAAAGTTCCCTCCCCCTCTCCTGATGATACAATCATCAGCCAGCCAATAAGCCCTGTCTACAGGAACTCCCTTCTGGGGAAAAAAAGGAGGTTCAACATCATCAGACCCTTCTTCACTATACCCAGCGTCGGACCCCCTGATGCTTTGCCCTCTTACCCAGGATCCCATAACTCCTCAAAACTTTGTCCACTCCAGGAGGTAATAGGGCCTGCCGGGCTTCCCATAAAAGTCAGTGTTCCAATTTCCATGCAGGATCTCAGTCAGATAAAACAAGATCTAGGGAAGTTTTCAGATGACCCTGAAAAATATCTAGACAAGTTCAGGCAACTAACCGTGACCTTTGAGTTAACCTGAAGGAACCACTTTCTCTTCTGCTCAGTTGAGGGAATAAACAATGAACAATGTAAACTAACTGTAAGCAGTATAATTGTTAAATAAAACCTGTTAATTACGGTCAACTGGCCACTTATGACCAAGGACCACAAGCAAATCTCTCCACTTTCTATGAGTGATTGAGAGAAGTGCTCATAAAATACACTAATTTGGATCCTGACTCAGAGGCAGGGAAACTGGTTTTAAATGACCACTTCATCACTCAGGCTGCCCCAGACATAAGGAGGAAAATACAAAAGATGGCCTTGGGACCAAATACCACCTCCACAGAGCTCCTTAGGGCAGCCTCCTCTGTCTTCTACAATGGAGACAGAGAGGATGAGGAGAGGGAGAAAGAAAAACACAAAGTTAAAAGGCAGGCTCAACTACTGGCAACATTACAAGTCTGACAGCCAACACCTGGTTGCCCCCAGGAGGCTCCCCCCAGCAAGTGTCATCACTGTGGGAAACCAGAACACTGTAAGACAAACTGCCCAGAGACAAAGGGACCCCATAAGCCATGCCTCAATACTACAACAAGTTTGGCCATTGGAAGAGGGACTGCTCCGAAGTCCAAAGGGACCTTGGGTTGGCCCCTGACCAAATCATGGCCTTGAACTGAAGGGGCCCTCAGCTCTGGCCAGCTCCCATATCAAGGACCATCATCACGGGGACAGAGCCCAGGGCAACTTTGGATGTGGCAGGCAATAAAACCTCAGATGGTCCTCAGTTAAGGGTATCAGCCCATCAATACCCAAGAGACAAAATTATTCTACATGGGACCTTTGGATTGACCCCCCAGGACAAGTGGACAGGAACCCAACAGTCAGCAAGAAGAGGGACCCTAAACCCCACTATGCCCCTTTTCAGCAGGAAGCAGCCAGAGAGAGATGAAGTCCATCTTCCCAAAGATTTTAGGGTCCCAACTTTTGAGGGGGGAATGTTAGGTAGCTAGTCAGACATGAGCAGGCCCCACCCCATCCTGGATGGGGTCATCTTTCCCTCCCCGACCTGGACACTGTGATCAGAACACACCCAGAGAGCCTCCCTCTTGTGGCCAAGAACCACTGCTAGGTTTCCAGCCATATCAGGACCAAGAAAGATAAAACTGCTAGCAAAGCTTGGCACAGGCACACCAAGATCTAAAAGGTGACTCAAAGTAACCTGGGGTTCATTATGCCATATTTGTAATAAATCAGCATTGTGGTTTTTGCTGTCGGTTTCATTTTGGTGCTTATGGGTAAGCACCTGAGCACTAGGAGAAAAGTTATATAACCTAAAGCTGTCGACCAACTTGTCAGTCAAATGATGCAGGACACTGGGAGGGACCAACATTCTAAAAAACCCAACCCTACCCCATTGTGGGGCTGCTTCCAGTTTCCAGACAGCCTGCTCTCATCCTTTCTCAGGAGCGTACTTTCTTTTTGCTTAATAAAGCTCTTGCTACTTAAAACTGCTCAATGTCTCTCATCTGAATTCTTTCCCTTGAAAGTACAAGAACTGAGGAACTCGCCCTTCCACCAGTGACATTACCATGGCTAATTTCATACTTGTAATGAAAAAGAAATACCCTTACTTTCATATTTAAACATTCAAACTGTCATTAAGAATATTTCTATACAGTAATTTGAGGTGTAAATTGCATTGCACAGTGATAAATAAAGAAATCACCCCTTCAAGTGTTCACTTCTACCATGTAACAGCTCCCATTTTGCTATTATTTCTCTCTCTCTTGCTTGTATTTGTGTGTGTGTGTGTGTGTGTGTGTGTGTTTCCACCAAAAAAAGAAAAAAAAACACTTGAGAATGAGTCAGTTATTAGGCAATATACCTGAATGAATGAACATTGGTTTACATTCAGCCAGTTGTCCTTATCATTAAGTGAGAAATTTTATCCTGGCATTAGTGGTGGTGGTGAATCAGCCAGTTAACTGGAGCTCTGACTAAACAGTGATCTAAAACTTGCTATGCACATATACACAATCTTTTCACTTGACAAAAAGTTTTGTAAAACAATTTTCTTTTTCATTTTCAAAGAAAAGCTATGTTTTCTCAAAGTAATAGGAGAAGTCACTTAAATCCACAGATGGTATGAATCATTCAGGCTTTCTTTTTACAAACAAGAATAAAAAAATAAGTAAAGTTAACCACCAAAGTTAAAGAAATGTTGGTCTTTTTCCTGCTCATGAGCACCCTTGCTTCAAATCTTTTCCAGGACTCAATTTTTGAAGGGGGTTTTGGAGAGAAATGATGAGAGGGTATAGAAAAGAAGAAAATCTGTCCACTGTTTTGAGCCAAAATTATTTAGTTGGGGAGAGAAATTATTATTTCAGTAAGAAACTAATAACTAATTAGACAAAATGAAATACAGTAACAGGTTGAGTGGGTAAATTAGCATTCTAATCCTTCTTACAATGTCTATTTGTGACCAAGTCTGTTGCCCTGTAATCATACCCCTTCCCCTCCTTCCCTTCCCTTGAATGGAAACCAATTGCTCTTATCTAAGTTTCAGGAGGAAGCTGCAAAGAGAAAAACAAGAACTGGTTAGAACCAACTAGGCCCACGATGGCAGAAGACTTGACTTCCAGCAGACTTTCATCCTCATTATATGCTCACTGTAATATACTAGCATGCTAAATGACACACCAGTGCCAAGACAGTTGACAGTTGCCATGACAACAACTGGAAAAGCTCATACAGGACTGAAAAGGAGTGTTGCATTAGTTCCAGGTTCAAACCATACCCCTGTTCTCAGATAAGCCATGAATATTCCTCCTACTCTTTCCAATTCCCTCCCTTTTACCTCGACCCTCATATGCATATGGTATCTCCATCCCAAGTGGGTTGAGAAGTTGATTTGTGAACTAAGTTTCCGCTTCTCCATTCTTTTGTCACTGAATAAAACTTGCGCTGTTTCAGTCTCAGCATTGGTTTTGTTATTGGCTGTGCGAATCTAGAAGAAAAAGAACTTCCCTGGCTGAGACAATGGGTCTCAGCCCTGACTAGGACCCCAGCTCAGGTCCAGGCAACCAACTTGATAACATTTTCTGTGTGTTTTTGTTTCTTACTGCAAGGTAAACACCTTCATTAAATGCTGTCTCACATCTGCAGGATTTTATGATTTAAATTATTAGGCTGTAATTACCAATGAAAACAATAATCTGTCTACTCAATGAAAAACTGAACATCCCTTATTCCAAACCTTATCTTCCATAAAGCAAAAGCTGCCTGAGATTTCACTATCAGAAATTTACTGTTTTTCATCTCATTTATTTTATAAACTTAATAATGTTGCCCCTCAAAATTCCTTAACTAGAATCACCTATTTCAGTTAATTGAAATCATCTAGTCATCCAAGCTATAAACCTCTGTGCCTGTTTTCTAAATCATTTCACCTTTATAATATACTACACTTCCTGGATACATGTACATGTATTGCTGAGTTGCCTTGCTGTGCACCTGAAGCTATCACAACATTGTTAATCTGCTATACTCCAACATAAAATAAAAAGTTAAATAAATATATACTACACTTCCAAAATCCATTAATTATTCTCTCTTCTCCATATACCCAGTTCCAGGCCCCTTAAAAATGCTCAAGTGGAGCATTACAGTTATCTCGTAACTAGTCTCACTCTTCCCAGACTACGCCTGTCAAAAACCTCATGCTGCTTCTAAATGATGGACTTGATTAGGACATCTTGACCTAAAGGAAAAAGCAAAACAGACAAACAACAACAAAGAAAAAACCCAGACGGTTCCTGATGTTACCTACAGAATAAGAATCAAACGCTACTCACTGAGTGGCTGAAGACAATATGGAAAGAGCATTGGTCTTACATCATTGTTGTAGTATTTATTAGCTGATTATTTTTAAAGAAATTATTTAAACTCTCTGAGCCTTAAGGGTTAGTAATACCTAACCTAAGAAAGTTGCTGTGCTAGTAAAATGAGACCGTTCACATGAGACTGCTTAGCAGAGCAGAAAATCCAGAAATCAGTTTTTCTTCTTTCTTTACTCAATATATTCCCAGACTGCTTTGTAGATTACCTCCTGCCACACCCATCCCCTTGCAATCTGAGCTCTAATATTCCAATTTCTCACAAACATATGCATACCTATGTCTCATTTCTTCTTCCCGGAAATCTTCTCTTAGCCTTTCTCACTTGGCCAACTTCTACTCATCTTTCAAAATGCAGTTCAGGTATTACCTCTCTTCCAACAATTTCCCTTAGCCACCTGCACTCCCTAATCAGAAGAGATTCCTGAGTCCTCTGGCCTGACAACTGTACATTTCAGTGTTTTCACATGCTCTGCGTCAAGAACTGTAAAGGATGTGAATTTTTACCTACTCTCAAGCTAACAAGTTTGCCTGTCACAGTTTCATGCTGGCAGAAGACAAGAGAATCCTGGATGAGAGATGATGGACTTTACTAATCACAGCACAGCAAGCAGCATGAGATTTATGTTCAGATTGGTTCTCCTTACTCCCCAAGTCCCATGGTGTTGAGGCAGAGGTAGCCCAAGTGGATGCAGAGCAGGTGGTGGAATCCTGAGCATAGAGAATCTGAATCTAGTTATGGCCTTAGAGCAAATCTGTCAGCCTTAGCCCCAGAGGGAAACTCTGGGCAATATGCAAGGCTGTGCTTTGCTCCACATGGAGACACCAACTCTATCTTCCAAGGTTTTCCCTCTACAAAATCTGTGAGAAGATAAACTAGAATGAAAGGGCAGTTAGTTCTGCTTACAAATTTTGCAGAAACCTGAGAGATCCATGGGGAACTGTCTCTCAAGAGAGAGTTTTCATGGGAGTTTTCCCTTTGTTTCCAAGTTGGGGGAGGAAGATGGACATTGGACAGTGTCCTATTCCCAGCAGGACCCCAGTGCCAACAAAAAGGACATCTGCTAAAGAGAGTCTGCTCCAATCTCATTTTCCCAATAGAAAATCTCCAAAGAGGAGTAAATTAGGGTGACAATCCAAAGTAGACAAGGTAAGCCCAAGTTGAAGACTTGTTCCAAATGTACATATTTTTTTATTTTAGCTGAGGTGACTATAAATTATTTAAGTACATACTTTTGACTTTAGTAAGATCATAAATCCCTAAAATTTTTCTTCTATTTTTTTTGTTGGAAAAGTACAGGCTTCGCATCTACCAAAAATTCATCTAGGAGCTGTGAGTCATAGCTACGTCTTAATGGCACCTACTGTTAGCCTTACCCTTCATTTACATCATCTCTAATCCTCATACCAACCATGTGAGGAAATTTCCGTATTCCAAATTTTTGGAATGAGTACTTAAGTGCTTTATCCAAAGTGACAGAACTAATAAGTGGAGGACCTATGTTTTTTGAACCCAGTGTATTTGTTTCCAAATTCTATAAACTAAACTTCCTCATGACATTTCTCTTCTGAGATTACTTTCCCTCCATGACCACCAGCTAAGACTGCAGCACTAAGGGAAGTGGAGTTTAATTCTGGAAGTTGGCCCAGACTCAGGTCAGATGTGACCTCATGGATGGTGCTAAGGGGGAGCCACCAAGCACAGAGACAGAAAAGCCCCTGAGTCTCACCTCACCTACCTTGCAGTTTTGGCTAAAGCCCATCCTTAATGTAGATATAATGAAGCACAGTGTTTCTCTGTTCACTTCATAGGAAGTTTGGGGCAGCCTCTCTTTGGCAGAAGAGACAGGAATGCTTCAAAAGGCAGACCAATTTTATAAAGATTCCTATTAGCATTTTTAGTTTTCAGATTAGCATTGTCCATAAAGTCCCAGATGGTTTCCTGCCTCTACCACTTAGAAGATAATTTATCTAACCTCTCTGAGCCTCTGTTTCATTGTATGTAAAGTAAAAATAATAATCCCTATCTCTAAGAATGTGTAAGGATAAAAGCAAAGAAGTATGTCAGTTGCCTAGCAAGAGTTCCTGAACCAAGAATGGTGTCCCCTTTTGCTCTCACCCAGACATTACAAGACTATGATTATTACGTGCTACTCCTGGAAGATGAACGGATATCACAGATAAAGAAAACACTGGTCTCAGATAACTCAAATATTTAATTTTAGATGAAGTTGACTGCATGCTGGATATGGATTCTGGACCAGAAATGAAGAAGCTAATTTCCTGCCCAGCAATCAAAGGAACATCAAACCCTTTTGCTCAGTGCAGTTTTCCCAGAGGAAATTCAAAGCTTGGCTGAGGAGTTGTAAAAGTTAAACTATTTGTTTGTGGCTGTTGGATAAGTGAGCAGAGAACGTAGAGATGTTCAGCAGACCATTCTCCCAGCTGGCTAGTACTGAAAAAGAGAAAAACTTGTAGAAATTCTGCAAAACACAGGTGATGAAAAAACTATAGTTTTTGCTGAAACTAAGAAGAAAGCAGATTTTATTGTAACTTTTCTTTGTCAGGAAAAAAATAGCAACCATACGTATTCATGGTGGCCTGGAACAGAGAGAAAGAGAGCAAATTCTTGGGGATTTTCATTGTGGAAAGCGCCCAGTTTTTGTAGCTACTTCAGTAGCTGCCAGAGGGCTAGATATTGAAAATGTTTGATATGTTATCAGTTTTGAAGATGTGTTCACCGAATCCAGTGTACTGGTCATTGTGGAAACGCTGGCAGAGATATTTCTTATTTTGACGCTCAGATAACCATACAGCACAGCCTCCACTGAAAGTACTGCCAGATGCTCAACAGGGTGTTCTGCACAGTTTGAAGAAAGTGCCTTGAGCACATGTGTTCCTGGCTTCAGTGACAGAACGAGAGAAAATGTGTTTGCATCTGATGATACTGAAAAGAATCATCAGGGCAAGAGCACCCTGAACATAGCATGATTTTCTTTTTCACAAGCTCCCAATCCAGTAGATGATGAATCATGGGATTAAAGCTAAAACACTGAAGTTTGTGGTATAGTTTTGCTGCAAAGGAAAAAATTTTAATTTTTGAGTTTTTGATACAAGTGTGAAGTCTGACATTCTGTGTCTCCTGTCTTCCTGTTCTTACTCATACCCTCAAAAAAAATAAATCTTTACTGACTAGGTAATGTGAGATGCTAAAAATTACAATATTGCAGTTACTGATACAAATGCTGTTAACTGGAAAAATTAAAGCATTTTAAATGTCTTGAAAAAATTTTTTTTGAAAAGAGCTTACAGTTTACTTGGGGAGAGAATAGAGAATGACCAGAATAGATGACAAAATATTCTTCAGGACGTAAGATGGAAAGAAATTTCACGCAATGGGAGTAGAAGGAAAGCTCTTACTTCCAGCCTGTGAGATTGAGAATTTCATTAAGATGAACTTGTCCTTCCTGAATCAATAGGAATGACCTATGGAGATGTCCTTCCCTCTAATTTACTTGCCCCCTCTTGTCCTGTTCATTGGCTTCAGCATGATTACAGGAAGAGGAAAGAGTCAGATGGAAACAAGAAAAGGCACAACTCAAGAGAATCAAACTTCTTTGCTCTTTCCAGAGAGAAAGGTATTTATATCAGTTTTCTACCCAAATGTCTACCCTGTGAGTTTGCTTGGCCTTTCTGTGGTATTTGCCTAATTTTCCTTAAAGAAAAATTGCACATTGCCTCCCAACTAAGGATTACTAAGATCTCTTAGTAAGGAAAATTGAAGCAATGAATATCAGCTAGGCAACTTAGCCTATATGCCAAAATGAATTTTGCTTTTCTCACTTAACAATACACCTTGCAGTCTTTCCCATGTTAATGCATACCTCATTATTTATTTATTTATTTATTTTATTAATTTTTTTTTTTTCTGGTACGCGGGCCTCTCACTGTTGTGGCCTCTCCCGTTGCGGAGCACAAGCTCCGGACGCGCAGGCTCAGCAGCCATGGCTCACGGGCCTAGCCGCTCCGCAGCACGTGGGATCCTCCCGGACTGGGGCACGAACCCGTGTCCCCTGCATCGGCAGGCAGACTCTCAACCACTGCGCCACCAGGGAAGCCCTATTTTTTTAAATTAATTTATTTATTTGTATACTTTGGCTGCATTGGGTCTCCATTGTTGCACGCAGGCTGTCTCTAGTTGTGGCAAGCGGTGGCTACTGTTCGTTGAGGCGCTCAGGCTTCTCACTGCGGTGGCTTCTCTTGTTGCGGAGCACTGGCTTTAGGCATGCAGTCTTCAGTAGTTGTGGCACACAAGCTCAGTAGTTGTGGCACACGGGCTTAGTTGCTCCGCAGCACGTGGGATCTTCCTGGATCAGGGCTCAAACCCATGTCCCCTGCATTGGCAGGTGGATTCTTAACCACTGTGCAACAAGGGAAGTCCATATCTCATTATTTTAATCGACTTTTTGGTATTCTATTGTATGGATGTACCACTATTTTTTTTTTAACAATTCACCTACTGAGGTGCATAGCTATGCTTTATTTTGTTTTGTCTTTTCAAACAGTGCTAATGTGAGCATCCTTCATTCTTAATTTTATTTATTTTTTAAAATTTATTTATTTTATTTATTTATTTTTGGCTGTGTTGGATCTTCGTTGCTGTGAGCGGGCTTTCTCTAGTTGCAGCACGCAGGGGCTACTCTTCGTTATGTTGTTCAGGCTTCTCATTGCAGTGGCTTCTCTTTTTGCAGAGCACAGGCTCTAGGCATGTGGGCTCAGTAGTTGTGGCTCACAGGCTTCAGAGCGCAGGCTCAGTAGTTGTGGTACACGGGCTTAGTTGTTCTGTGGTATGTGGGATCTTCCTGAACCAGAGATTGAATCCATATCCCCTGCATTGGCAGGTGGATTTTTAACCACTGAGCCACCAGGGAAGCCCCCCATTCCTAATTTTATATTTGTAAGTTTGTATTTATTTTCTGACGAAGGGCTCCCCAAATTGTATAAGTTTCAGGCCTCACAACACTTGGAATCTACTCTTTAAATATTTGACAATATCCTATTTCTATTGCCTTCTAAATTTCTGAGTTGATTTGTTTGATATATCTAATTTTCTAAATTTCTTTTTAATTGTTACCTCACATTATCCAAAGAGGATATAATGATCAATATTAATAATAGTTAATACAGGGCTTCCCTGGTGGCGCAGGGTTGAGAGTCCACCTGCCGATGCAGGGGACATGGGTTCGTGCCCCAGTCCAGGGAGATCCCACATGCCGCGGAGCGGCTGGGCCCGTGAGCCATGGCCGCTGAGTCTGCGCGTCCGGAGCCTGTGCTCCGCAATGGGAGAGGCCACAACAGTGAGGGGCCCGCGTACCGAA